>NC_080581.1:78990644-79362551 GCF_029962835.1 Magnolia sinica | reverse complement strand
ACTCACCAATAATTAAGCTGTTTACAATAAAATAGAAATTCTGTACTGTTGCTATACATATGAGACACCCATGATGAGTGGGCAACAACCATCACCAGGTCCAGCAAGCAACAACCATGACCGGTCAAGCACGTGATTCCCTTTCTTTATATATATATATATATATATATATATATATATATATATATATATATATATATATATATATATATATATTATTATAAAATTATCCTCGGAAACCTTAATGAGCTTGTCCAGGCTGGGCTTATATATGAACTGTCATACACAGTCCAAACCCAACAAGTTTGAGAGATGGGCTAAATTTATGCGTGGCTCAAAAGCCTAACAGAAAAGCCCAGCCCATTAACACGTAATAGCGCATGTCTCCAACAAGTGAAGAGGATGGGTCATACTATGGATTGGCAAAATCATGAATTTCTCACCCTAGTCATCTTATCTATATCCTTAGAATAAAGGTTTGATAAAGAATATTGGCAGCAGTCAGATCAATAGGAACAGGTCCACCACTAGGATGGTTATGATTGTTTGATAGATGTGCTCTGGGACAGTGAACAGCAACAAATAAGAAAATTGGAAGAAATCAGATCAATGGTCTAGATCATGGACCACTTTCCCTCCTTTACATTAGGAGTGCAACGGACCTGATGATTAAAGTCCTCAGGTTTTATTTAGTGTTATTATACTGCTAATCTGGCATTCGTGTGTATAGCCTAACCCAATACATGCCTCCAAATGTGTAGATGTGATCATGTGTGGAACATATAAGCCATTCATCTGTTGGGACCGTCATGTGGATGACTTGCCACCAGAAGAATCAAGCGGGTCTACTTATTTATTAGGAGAGCCGATTGCATGTGCCACAGGCACGGAGATATAGATGTGCCCGGTGCTGTGTGGGGCCAAACCTCATCCAAACCGTACTCATATGGTTATTACCACTCAGATAAACTGCAAGAACAAATATCATCATGATACAAAGCTTCTGTCACCCCAGGCGTTCAATCCTTTCTGTTTCATGTGATATGGCCTAGATGAGTTTTGTATATGCCTGATTTTTAGAATCATATCTTACTGTCGTCTTTAAAAACAGAAGGATGGAGTGGATTTGTCATGGACATCTCTGTGGGCTCCACATAGCCTCAGGCACACCTATATCTCTGTGCCCCAGGGCACATACAATTAGCTCTCATTAGTCAGGCCATACTGTAATAAACAAAACCACAGCTTTCAAAACGAGGGCAAATCCGTCCACACAAAATGACTTTTTCCGGACGAGGCCCGATCTTCTGCCTCACGTGCTGTGTTAATGTTATGCAATTCTCTCTGTGTGGGGTCCACAGCATCGCGTGTATTCATTACGACCCACACATCACATGAGTCCGTCGGATGCCTCAAAAATCAAGATACCACACCACAGAAAACAATGGACATCTATGAAAAACTTTCAAATTCAAGATGTGATGGCTGGATCGGCATTATTTTTGGGGCTTCCTAATTTCTTGGTTGGGTTATCCTTTTGAATGGGTTGGATTCTCTATATTGTGGGTGTCTCAAGCAGAATTGTAGAATAATTTGTTTTTTAATTATTATTAAACAAATTAACGTTTTGTAGTATCAGCATGAGAAAACGGAAGCCAGTTGCCTATTCCCCTCCACACCCTTCGGAAGCTAGTGGGGCCCACCGAGATGTCGGTGAGAAATCCACTACTTTCATCCGTTTCTCCCGCTCATGTTAGAGCATGATCCAAAAGCTGAGGCAGATCCAAAAGTCAAGTGTACCAGATTACTGGAAACAGTGGGGATGGAATGCCCACCGTTGAAACATTCACCGGGCTACATAAATTTTGGATTAGGTTAATATTTATGCTTTCATTTGATCACAGTTAGAATTACTTTATGAACGGTTTGGATGGTAGATGAACATCATGGTGGGCCTTAGCAACTTCTCAAATAGCTACCAAGAAACATTAAATAAGCAAAGGTTTTGATAGGGGAGAAGATTGCATCCTGTCCCTGCCTGGACTCAGGCGTGGCAGGAGCTCTGTGAGCCCACTTTGATATATGCATGCCTTCTTTGCCGGATAATTTTGCAAGCGGATTAGGACTAGCATACTGAGTAAACTCTGTGGGGTCCACTGTGATTTATGTATTTTATTCACTCCAACCATCCATTTTACTAGATAATTTTAAGGCTTGAGCCTAAAAAATTGAGCATATTCAAAGCTCATGTGGACCATACTACAGAAAACAGTGTGAATTGAACATATACCATTGAAAAATTCTCGAGGGCCACATAAGTTTTGGATCTAGCTGACATTTGTGTTTTCCCTTCATCCATATATGTTTGATACTATGAACAGGTTGGATGACAAATAAACATCGCTGTTGGCCTTCCGAAGGTTTCAAATGTGGAAATCATTATTCCCACTGCTTCTTGTGGTGTGGTCCAGTTGAATTTTGGATAATGTTTGATTTTGAATTCAACCATCAAATGAGATAAAAAAAATTGGATGAACAGTGTGGATAAACTAGATACATTCTCTGTGGGCCCAATAGAGTTTACTTAGTACGATGAAAGTACACAGCAATCCAATTCCAGGTATGAACCGAAAAGCAAGGCAGATCCAAGACTCAAATGGATCTGAATGGACAAGACTGTGTAGCATCTATTGTCCGTCCGCTGCAAGTAAATAAGTTATTATTCGATTTGGGTCAATGTGATTTTTGGCCTATTCTCCTTTCACAGGAGGGCTAGAAGTATAGATGGTTTGGATTGCGACGCAGTATGCCCCGTGTGCAGCTAATGAGCCGTTAGATAGTCGAAACAGACCAATTGTCTGGATTACAAAACCATGAGCGTCTAGACAGACCAATTGTCTGGATTAGAAAACCATAAGCGTCTAGACAGACCAATTTGTCTAGATTACAAAACCATTAGCCCATTTGGTAATCCATCAGTACAAAATTGCACCATCATCTTGAAGAAACGCTCTGGTACTCCGACAGCACTATAAGTCTACTAGTTTCATTCGGATACTTGAAAAGTACAGTGCATTGATCTAGACTGTTTATTCAAGTCTAAATCACATTTGATTGGCTAATGTACAAATGGTACACCAAGCCAGTACACATTGGGGTTGGAAACAGATTGGCTATAGAAAATAAGGCCAAATTAAGAATGGATTGGATCATCCAATAAGCATAGTTGTTGCATGGTAGCCCATGAAATGGACTATCCAAGTGAACTCAGGCAACTAGCTACACTATGAGTTAAGAAGTGGTGATTGGCCGAGTTTGTGCTAGATCAGGATTGGGCTGGGCCGGGCCGGGCCCAACATATAGACTTAAGGCCTTTGCCTAGACTGAGCCCAGCATTGGTCGAAGCCTAAGCGTGAAAAAAGATAGTTAGGGGCTGTCAAACCCAACGCAACCCAACCCAACCCAAACTGGCCTATCACAAGGCTATTTAATGTTCTTACCAACTAAATGATGGTTTAAAAACTGCATGAAGCCCTACTCCCACCAGACAAACAAACGGACAGCTTCAACTGCACCAGAGCTGGGGTGCCTGCACAATGATGGGTGGAGTTTTCTGCCTCTGAACACAATCTGCATCCATTCACCCCTATATGAGAGAGCAAACTACAGCGAGATGGTAGAGTTGGCGTTTCTCAATAGTAGGGAGAAGAGAAAGCAGAAGTGTAGGAAAAAGGTAGCAGCTGGTTGTGACTGAACCCATGTCAGAACAGAGGCCAAAACCACCGCTAAAGGTTTTGCCAGCGATCGCGTAAGCGCCGCTAAATGTGGCATAGATAAAGGATTTACCGGCTATTGTGATGGACGCCCATTAATCATCAGTTTTTGCTGCACTAGCAGAAAAACGGTCAAAGGCTACAGATAAAATCTGTTAAAGACATAAGGCTATAGTCATGGATATGACTACAGATCAAATACATAGCAATAGAACTTATGGCTTCCAATAATCCGTAGCCATAGAGCAAAGCTTTCTCATCAAAAGTATAAAGATAAAAAATAAAAAGAAGAAAGGACAAAAGAAAAGGTGATGTGGTCTCCTGCCCTGCTAAGTAAAAAATAAAAATAAAAATTGCTGCACCATGAATGAATGTTGTATCAAGAAACAAATAGGTTGCCATCCTTTGTTGCCTGATGCCATTTGCATGCTGCAACTCACCTACTGTAAAGCAGCATACATACCACCAATCTGGACTGTCCAAAACATGGGCCACGTTGTTTTTGAATTGTTGCAACTCATCCACTGTTTGTGTGGCATTCAAGATGCCAATCTGGACCATCCACATAATGGGCTCCTTTGTTGGTGAAGCAGTCTAAAATCATCCAACAGAAGCTGGCTGCAAAAGGCTCTTATCAAAGATGGAATCATATATTGGACCATAGATATCACAAGAGGGAAGCAAAATGTGGGATGGTACAAGTACCAATGGCTTTGAGGATTTTTAGTCACTTACTAGTAAGAAAAATATAATGATGCACCACATTCACATTGAGAAAAAATAAATAAATAAATAAATAATAAAATAAAATAAAATAAAAAATCAATGTAGTGCAAACATAATTTGTTCAGTATGGGATGAAGTATTACATAATTCTTGGTTTATGGCTTAGTGATTTGTAGTATCTAAGATTAACCCATCAACGGAGTAGATCACGCTCCCAATTAAACTAATTTTAAAGGTTTTATAGTATAAAAAGGGTACAAATTTAAATGATTAGATGTGAGCCTTTGAACATAATGAAATTTCTGTGAATTGTGATAATGTTTTTCTTGGCAAATGGTTCTCCTACCTTTCAACAAAGAGGATCTGAAAAAAATGGGAATGATTTGAGGAAACAAATAGAAAACTACTAGAGTTTTACGTCAAAGATGTTCCTGACAGTGTAAGAGGGAGTAGAAAAATATATATAACTTCCTTATTTTGTCTCCAGAAAAGAATAATGTGAAGGAAAAAACATGGGTTGGATTGCTTCTCTTGGTTTTGTATCTCGAGTCTTTCACTTGTCTCAACTTAACTTACCGTTGCATAAGCTTAGCTTTGCAGGTTGTGTTCATAAAAAGAAAAAAGAAAAAAAGGAACCAAAGCCAAACATGATTAGATGGAGTAAACTGAAATGAACATAACAAGGAACTAGATTCAGTAGGCACTGAGTTTTCAGCAGATGGCTTGAAGATGGATAAAACAGCCAGGGCTACATAATGAAGCTCATTACAATGTACATAGGACATACTGAATCTATCCAACTAAAGTTTGAAATGGCAATCACCATATCATCATTGCAAGACCAATGAGAAAACAATAGAGATTGGACATTGGAATAAAAAATATGCCCATCCTCTTTTAGAACAATTAAAGAACCAAGATGGCATGGCAGTTGGAACAGTTATTTTAGCCTAATGCTGATTGTCTACAACCAGTCATAGGTAGTCAGACTTTAACAGTGTCAAAGGTAGTCAGCCTAATGCTGCAAAAGAATTTGGTCAGCACCCAGCTGAGCATGACAGATAAAATACTCATCAATGTATTAACAGTAAGGTTCTAAAAGGCGATTGTACGAGTGAAGCACTCAGCTGCTGCAAGGGAATGGAAACGAACCTGTTATTTGGGAGATTCTTCAAGGGAAGCACTCAGCTTAACCAGTCAGTTCTAACCTACAAAACATATCTTAGCCATTAGCCACTGTTCCAGGTTATTCCATAGATACATATGCTCCAAATATCAATCTTATGGTAAAAGATGATTACAAACTTGTAAAAAAAAAAAAAAAAGTTCCACATGAATTTATATCCAAAAGAAAGAAAGAAAGACGACTTTTAGTTATCATGAAACACAATGGAACCACATGTTCCCACTTCCAGCATTCTGAAAACTTCCACATGATTTCATTAAGAAAATTTTAGATTTAACCAAGACTTGAAAAAAGGAAGGAAAAAAAATAAAAATCAATTTAGTCACAATTCAGTCGAGACTTGTTCAAGATTCAGTCCACATGACTAGTCAAAACTCAAAAAACTTTAAAAAGAAAACTTGATGAAACTCGACAAAACTTGAATCTGCTCGCAATGTCTCAAAAACAAGAAAACCCAAATAGGAAATAGAGATTAAAACATTACAAAGAACAAAAACCTCACTTAGAACCATAGATTTTCTATCAACTGTTTCATGTTTTATTTCTTCATCATCCAAACATCTCTTCCACTCCATGAAAAATTCTACTATCACCCAAATAAAGAACACTGAGTGAACTGCTATACTGATAACTAGTAGTATCATATCCATGAAAGCTTATGAGCATGCAAGAACCCAGTTTAAAGCAAGAGAGATGTTTTCAAAACAGCACAAAAAATCAAATGACTGCAAAAACCCAAGTCCCTAACATTAAGGAAAATGCTGTGAGCCTGTGATAATATCTGAATAAAACTTGTGGAAAAATAAGAACCCAATTCAAGTAAGAAAGAAATTCTGAATCAACTGTAGAAAAATCAGAAGATAAGAGAAACCCATGTCAGAAATATTAAGAAAACTTCTGTATATATAACCTTTACTCACATCTCCATCAAAGCTTATGTAAAAGCAAGATAAATTCAATCCAAATAAGACAGAAAAGACTCAGAAACTATAGGAGAAAAAAAATTAAAAGATTAAAGTGTAAATGTGTGTGGCTTGAAATAAGCAAAACCAAAACAACCCAGGCTCAGTCCATTTACACCCAAGTGGCAACTTTGAGGAAATGAAACAGAACAGTCGTACTTTCAAATTTTAGTAGACCTAAAACCATAGGGTAGAGCAGTGGAGGTAGAGGTGGAGAAGTAAGGCAACGTGAAGTAGTAAAGTAGCTCACGATTCAAAGTTCTTCACATGATATGCCAACTTGGTCCGGACTAAATCAAGGGGATAAGTGAAAAGAACTGCTGTTCCTCCAGCAACTGACAGTCAAATACACGAATCTTCACCTGTTTTTAGGCCTGGTTATGTTTGTGGTGGCTCCCACCCGATGAATGGCCCAGATCTCAGTCACATATGCCACATTGGCATGTGTTTTGCACAACCACCACTTGAAAAAAAAAAAAATGGCTTGAAAACCAATATAAAGAGGAACTTACACTACGTTGTGATCCTGATGTTGATTGTGGCCATGATGTTGGCAATGTCCTTTTTGATGTTGAAGAAGCTGATGATCAGATTGGTGAAGAGTGACCGGATCGGAAGTGCAATAAACACGGAAAAAATAGTCAGTTCCATTGTAAGATCACCCCAATTTGGTCTTTCTAAGGCCAGACGATGGTTGTTAAAATGATCGGCTTGACGATCCAATCTTGTTCCATTTGGCTGAGAGGATTATCATTGCTGCAACCAAATAATGCAAATTAATCGTGGAAACTGAGCATAAATAGCACATGGAATTAGAATCACATTTGAACCGACATGTTAACGTTCTTCTTTTATTTCCCAAAGCAAGAAGATTTTGTGCAATATAAATTATTCATTGCAGTGTATATGGATTTTAACTTGAAACTAGCAAGCTCTGAAAGCAGGGTAAAAGCTGTTCAAGGGAAAATAAAAGATTAGACAATGGCAAAAAGACACTGTTACCTTTTTCTGGTGATGATGATAAATTTTAGAAACACATTGCATAAGAGAAAATAGATACTTGTCTGAACAAGTAAGTTCATCCACATGATATTTGTAACAAGAGGTTTCCTGAGAAAACAGATAACAAACTGTTATTCATCAAAATTATAAAGAGCAAAGGCTGGGAATGATTAAAAACACAATCAATATCCTCATCCTAATATCATATAGGCTCAGAATCCTGCAAAATGCAACACATAGAAGGAAAATTTGTCAATCTACTTCCATGAAACAACAATTTTCATCTAGCGTAGAAAAGTGAATAAGATAACAATGATAAACAACTACAGTAGAAAAGTAAATAAGATAACAATGATAAGCAAAATGATCAATGCAAGTCATAGTATAGAAACTAACAAAAAGAAAACCAAATTGAGGAATGGTGCAAAGTTCATGGGCCAAAAAGATCACCAAAAATGAATTTTGCATGGACCAAAAAGTTAGAGAAAGAAAAAATAAATAAAATAAAAAATGAGAAAGAGCAAAACAAGCTTACCATCTCTAAAGAGTTACATTCCAACAGAAAAGCACAAGGATAGAAGCAGAATTGCCAAATCAGGTAACCATACTTGACCTGACCAATTCCAACCATAGGGTCAGCCCAAGCCCAATCCAGCTTAAAGAGGACCTAACTGCAATTTTATATTCATGAAGAAGTAGCACACATTAGCAGTTAAAATTAGCTCACACTCCAAATCACCATTCATTGTGTTTCAGACCGCCAAACAATGATTGTTGATTTGTCGGGAAGTTGTCCCGTGCGGTCCCACTTTGCAATGTGGTGAAAACAAGCTGGCTGATACCAGAATGTGATGAGACATGTTCAGAGTCAGTTCAAAGAACACAAGAGCTACAGATATTCTTATAGAATTCTCTAAATACAAACTATCTACTACATAGCTTGTAATGATACACATATCTGATAAATTACAACTTTTAGCTGTTCAGAAATCCAGATTGTCCAAATTGCTGACCCAATTGTGGATGAAGCTATACATCACTGTCAGATCTTGTGGGTTTGGTGGTATCATAGGTCCCCACAAAAGAAAAGAAAACTAAGGGAAAAGCGATATAGCTTTTGATTACTTGCTGTCACCAACAAAGTCAGTGAAAACCATGTCATCTTCAATTAAAAAACAATCAGTTGGTAGCCAAATATCAAGTTATGAGCTTACCTAGCAATATCAAGAGCAAATCTCAGAGCTTTAGAAGGCTGTAAATGTCCTTTCTTTTGAAGGTAATTCGCCAAATCTCCCTGAAATCCACCCAAGTACAAGAATCCATATGGTTTAATGACGTACATAAATGTTACCTAGACAATGCAGTCTTCAAAATAATATTTTGAAGTGATGCCATATGTATTATCAACATCGATGTAAACAAGTAAAATGTATGGCGAAACTGCAATAGAATGGAATTATGGGACAACTCAAAGAAATAAAAAATTTTAGATCACAAATCAACAACCAAACTTTTATAGCAGACTGCAGCAACCAAGTGTGCTATTAGAAAATTTCCATATGAATGCAAAGATGCTTACTTTTGGATGGTACTCTGAAACAATCATCATGGGTATATTCTGAGTAGCAGCTCCCACAAACTGAACCATATTAGGATGCCAAACCTTTTCTAACAATGTCAGCTCATTTTTGAAAGCATCTGTTCCCAAAAAAAAAAAAGGACATGAGAGGGGGGTGGAACTAATCAGTGCAGCCAAGTGACTCTGTGCATTTGGTTTATCAACAAATTGATAACAGATCAGAAACAATTGAAAAATAACAGAAACACACTAATTCAGTTGCACACCATGTAGAACATGATTTGAGAAAGTGGAAACAACATAAAACATTTAAGTAATAATTTTTGAATGATAACTCAATGGTATTTCGCACCAAATTAGATTGATCAATCATGAAATTTCATGATGTTTCTTGTTGAAACCAGATACAGCATTAAGTACCAATTTTTGAATTGCAAACATCCAGTTTAATCTAGATGAAATAACAGAGAGAAATAATGTAATGAGGAAATAGCACTCAAATTGCCATTCTTGGAGACCCAACTTGAAAGTAACCTAACTACCATTTCAAGTCCATACCTTCATATCAACACAATGCCTACAAATAACTAGAAATCACAATTGTGTTCTTTAAACTTTCGTTGATGAATACTCCTGGTTGAATTCAATACTCCACACAGACACACCCTAAAAACCAAAATCGTAATTTCCTTTCTTGGCATTCACATCGACGGTTTCAGCTCCATATTGCAATCACATAAATTGTAAGTCAGACATCCGAACAAGCATAATTCTGCATTTTGAGTGCTACTTCCACCTTATGAATACTACGAAACATCATTAATTTTCCTTATTTGCTATCGACTAATATGAATGTTTGCAGTACATTTTGCATGTGCAAACAAATGTAGCCTCAAGGTTTCTATAACAAGAATGTGAATTGTGGAAGTTCTCCATAAGAAGAATGTGAAATGTGGAATAAAATGTATCATGATCCTCGACACTGGGACATGCATACAGTTTGTAGAAATGGGGGCACATGGTCCACTGATCCAGACCGTTGGTCTGTTGGGCTCCACTGTAGATAGACAAGAAAAACCTGGCCACCAATCTTGGCCTTAATTTTTTAGTTGAATGTGGACAGTTGATGCATTTCTCTTCCTACTCATCTACTTGCATGCCACCAAAATTCAAGGTTGGGAATATCCTATCAAGGAGATTTCACAGTCCATCAACAGTAGGGCCCAACAGACCAATGGTTTGGATCACCGAACCATGGGTCCCATTTGCACAGATACTTCTCATACAGTACCTATCTGAGATTACCTGATTTTTAGGCCACAAGACCTAAACAATGTAGTATTACTGGTGTGTGCCCTGGAAGCCAATTTGATGATCTTATTCAGTGAATTGATGATCTTGTGTCCTTTTAAGACTTTTTCTTAGTTCACAAGAAAACATGTGGGCCATCGAGCACATGTGTGGGATATTTGAGCTGCACATCTGGTGGACTCTACCATGCAGATGGCTGGCCCTAATATCAGGCCAGTCCACTCATCAGGCCTCACAAGTATGAATGTGAAACATATCTGTGTGCGCCACCTGATGAGTCGATTGGCCCAACTTTTGGAGTAAGTCATCTATTTAGTGAGGCCCACCTAATGCCCAGGTTGTGCATATGTCTACAGAGCTGTGTGTGGGCATAGCAAAGCACCCAAAATAGTTTGTTGTATTGCAGACATATGTACATCAATTAGAAACACACTAGCTCGTTCTTGGACTTGCATTTCTTGTTGAATAGAATTTATTCTCGATACGGTGAGTGAATTAGTAGCTCTGAACTCTTGCAGTCACTTCCAAATGCACTTTTAGGAAAAAAAAAAAAAACTTTCCTTCTTTATTGCTTACTAAGAAATAAAACTTGCAAATGTAAAGTATAGAAAATTAAAAAAAAAATTGAATCTGATGGTATCCAAACCACCATAAGGAATAAGTAAATTAATCAGAATGCTAGAGTGCCTATCCATAGCAGTACTTGATAGGTACCTAGCTATATGCTACTGTAGGCAAATATTCAAACAAAATCCATAGGAGCAGTGATGAAAATCTCCATTCTGTTTAGATTGTGAAAAAATAATCAGGTTTCAAGGAATATCTTGAAATTTTGCATTAAGCTTTATCATACCCATACCCACGAGCCACCATACATCTTTTAATATCATGTGCCATTATACATTACACACCGGGTTAAAAGCAATGACAATGTTGTGGGCCCCATCATGATGTATGCGTTTTATCCAAGCCGTCCATCTATTTTTTCATATCCCAGGTCATGAGCCTAAAATGAGTTGGATAAAATCTCAAGCAGACCACACCACAGGAAACAATGGTGATTGAACTCCCACCATTAAAAATTTCTTAGGGGCCACAAATGTTTTGGATCAAGCTGATACTTCTGTTTTCCCTGCATCCATGTCTGTTTGACCTAAACAACAAGTTAGATGGCAGATAAATATTACATGGGCCCTAAGAAAATTTTAACGCTGGGTGTTCAATCACCCCAATTTTCCCTTGCCAATAGCTCTCTGTATCATACCGGAAAAGATCTCCTACAAACGGTTGCATGGGGCATAACACAAATGAGATTGTTAGCATGCACATGCTCAGGCCCACAAGTACGAATTCAGTGAGAACAAATACCTGCGAAGCCCCCCAATCAACGGTGCTCCCCTGTTTTGGCCAATCAACACATGGGGCCCACACCATGATGCACGGTTCATGTTATCATACAAGCTTTAGCCGATTCTATTTAGATTGTGAAAAATTAAATAACAGTAAATTTGTTAGTGATTAGACAATACAAATCCCTAAAAAGAGATTCGACAATGCAAATCCCGAACTAGGGATTTGACAATACACATCCCTAATTAGGAATTTGTTATACAAATCCCTAAGTAGGGATTCGACAATGCATATCCCTAATCAAGTATTCTAAATTGCAGAAAGCAACAACGAGAAGGAAAAAAACCTTAAATCATACCTGAGAACCCGAGATTTACGACCAGCAGAAGGTCGAACTGCAGCAGAGGGCCGAGGAGATAGAGATATAGAGGACTAGGGTTTTGACAAAGAGAGAGAGAGAGAGAGAGAGAGAGAGAGAGAGAGAGAGAGAGAGAGAGAGAGGCAGAGAGGCAGGGAGGGAGAAGGAGAGGCAGGGAGAGAGAAAGAGAGAGTCGGCCGGGTGAGCGCAAATGATTTAGGGCATCCCTTTTTTTTCTTTTTATTGGGCCCAGTTACCTGCGGCCGGTAAAACTGGCCGCCGGTGAAGGGTAACCCCAACCGACACCTATGGGTCTTTTTCTTGTAGTGAGTGTCAGACACCTGGACAGCACACTATGGTGATTGACCTACTTCTAATAACAATGTAGTTTCCTACTAATTACAGAAGCTTGTGGGTATACCAAAGACAAAAGCGAATCTGCCTTCTGTACTGCAATCTCTGGGATGCATAAAGCAAACTGTAATGCCTGTTTTTGGAAACCAGAGAGGGCAAATTGTGGTTATTATAACGAGAAAAATATTAGAGTGCGGCAGTGTATACCTTTTTTAGTCTTTATAAAATTGAGGCATCTTATGCATGCCATTATATATTTCTCCCATTTTGATAAGATCTTCTCCATTGGATATAATTATCTCTATTCCAAGAAATAGAAGACAACACTAAAACCTTTTGGGAAAAACAAAATGAACTTTGTTTATTGAAGGTTAATCAGGGTACTAGTTTATTATGCTCTAGTTATTTCATGTTATGGAATATTAATACATGTAAGAACTAATTCCCTAATTTTTTTAATAACTGCAATTCAGTTACCAAGTAAAGTTTGCTTTCACTGCTAATATCCCCACTTTGTTACTCTTCACTGTTTTTCTCTTTGGTTATGCATCGCAGATATTTGGCATAAAACCCCCTCATGAAAAGCTTTTAATTACCTCATGCTCATCAGCGGTGAGGGATAGAAAACCTTTAGGAAATCCTTTATAAAAATAAAAAATACTTTCTTTTGGAGATTTTTGAAAGAATATAAAATCAAGGTATTGTAGGCCTACTAACATGATGAAGTTTTTCATCTCTTGGCGATGGGCATCCTTGGCTTCATATGTATTAAATCTCTTGTTTTAATTAGCTGACGGTAGCATTACACCTGAGGACTTTCTAATCTTGCAGTACTATGGACAAGGCCCGTCTAAGGCTTGCTTCAGCAAAAGCTGTCCAGTGCTGGTCAAAAGTACTGGGATAAAAAAATACCAATTGACGTCTTTTATTTGACTTTAAGATATCACATTCTAGAGCTTTTCTTTCATGCAAAAGTTTGTTAGAAATGTTTGTTTACTTGGCATTGTATTCCTGTTCTTAGTATGAAGATAAAATGTGTGTATTGTTCCATTGCCTTTTGTTGTCTAAAAGCAGATGATGTTTGCTTATCCAGAGATTGTGATATCTTTCCCACTAGTGGCAGCTGACTTCGTCTTGGCACATAGCTAGGGTGTCAACCCACAAGCTAGAAAGCTATTCCTTAGCAAAGTACACCAATATATATAGGAAAGGCTTCTGGATGCGAAGTATGCTTGTGGCTTCTTATTCAGCATAACTGGATCCCATCCACTCAAGTTTAAAGAGGTAAGTATTTGTTATAATTTATTCTATAGACCAATCACTTGGAAAAGTTTCTCTATTCTTCATTTCACTGAATGTTGTAACTTTTCATGCCTATATGAATGGGGTTGAAGTTTCTTATACTAGATAATGTCTTTGTTGTATCTTTGTCATATTGATTCCATTGGACAAAGATAACTTAATGGAAGTTACTCAAATGCATTACCAACTGAAGGCACGCCAACTTTCTATGCAACATGATGTGAAAGTATTCTCACATATTTGGTCCATACACTTGCACATCATCCTTCATAACCTAATGTTGATGAATGCAAAGAGGTTCAAGCATTTGAATGATCAATTTACTTGTATCCTTTCTCTTCTCTGTTTTATTCGTTTCTCTGTACAAATTACTGGTCTTTTAATTGCTATAAATGAGGATTCTACCATGGGATGGTGTCTTACTCACATCATCCTTCATATACCACCATGTTGTATATGTAAGATCAAATCTGTCCATCAGTTGTATTCCTCCTTTCTTTGCCCTGCACCCAAAAATCATTTAAACCCACAACTCAGATGTCCCACACCACAGGGAACAATGAAAATGGGACCCCAACCATAGGCTAGTGTTTGTGTGGTTAGCATGGAATGTATCTTGCATCAAATCTGTTCATCAGGTGGGACTCACTTGGATCAAAACTCAGGTGGGCCACAACACTCAAACTTAATGGCTTTAGGCGCAATTCACATTGTTCTATCCAGGTGATCTTTTTCATGTACACCTGATGGAGGGAATGGATTTCAAATAGACAACATTGCATTATGCCTAGAGAGCCTGAGTATTTTATGCAATGTGTGAAACAGGCATTGCAAATGATTTTGACCCTCATCTACGTATTTAGCTCCTCCTTTTTCTCCCATCCACATATCTCACCCAACACATTTCTATAATAGGATTATTCTCGAATGTGGTTTGTGGGGTCCAGTGTGGTGTAGGACCCATATCTAATCCGTCCATAAGGTGCACCCCTTCAACTTCACCCTACACCTAAAGATCATGAGTGTGGGAAAGCCCAACCATTGAAACATTTAAAGCAGAGCATGAGGCCCAACATAACTATTATACGCCATTCAATCCATTCGGAAGATACATTCTAGTTGGATGAATGGACACGACAAAAATAAGGCCATTCCAAAACAAAAGCGGGAACGTGAAATTACAAGTACGATGGTTGATCATGTTTTTGATAACTGAGCTCAACAGGTTTTGATATTTCATGTTTATTAAATTTTCATTTATTTATTTATTTATACATTACAAGTATGATGATTGATCATGTGTTGGTGGGACTTAGTTCATTCATTGAAGGCCAGCTGCAAGATTAGAAGTTTAAACTGTCCTCTCACTTTAACTAAAAGTTGGGTTTTTTTTTTTTTAAATGGGGATCATGGTTCATGGATCTAAACCGTTTGTCGGTTTGGACTGACATTGGATGGACCACTCCCAAAAGACATTTAGGTTGTAACATATTATAAACAAATTTGGAAATTTTTTTAGTTGGATGTGTGTTGTTGTTGTATTTTTCTTGGTTTAACCATTTTTTTTTTTGCAATACAAAACCCTTACAACAATAATTTGAAGTCCTGACATGTATCATTGAATCATTGGCCCACCTACAGCTCAAAAGCTAAGCATACATGAATATCCTCTTTCCAATACCATATAAATTGTGGCCAGTCAACAGGATAACATGAATGCACAAAAAGTCCATGCCATTCAAATTAGGTACTGTTGTGAATGAGGTGTAGCTTGGAAGAAATCACACAGATCATAAGATACTAACATTTTGATTTGGCCTACCAAATTCAGCTACTTGCCATTTTCTTTCTAATCCTACATTTCATTATAACTCGAGGAAATATTATGATTATCTGATAAGTGCAATTTTCAGGTTATACTCCTTCATAATGGTACAACATTTTAAATATTTAATGATGAGTTTCTTTTTCAAAAAAATAATAATAATAATAATAAATTAGATAATCGTAATTTTTATAATAAAATTTTAATTATAAAGTATAAATATTAATTTTAATAAATTTCCCTAAAAATTCTAAAATTATTTATTTTTAAAATCATGGAAGTGTTTCTAGCTATCATTGAATGTACCACGCGCATTGCATTATGAGTAGATGAGCATGATTTTTGGGGCAGGTCACATTTGCCATAGTTTAGCAACTCAAGAACTCGACTTAGCTCCACGCCTTGCCGGGAAGTAGTAGACCTGGTCTTTACCTGACTTGACTCGATATTTGTAGAAAGTTATGGTCTGTGTATATAATGATTTGGGCCTTGGGCCATTCTGTGCATGTGCATCATTACTGTAATTGAACTTCAACACATTTTAAGTTTCATCTTATTCATTCCAGCATCCATTTGATCTATTTGGTTTTCTTTTAAAATGAATGATTTACTTGGAAGTGATTAATAAAAAAAAAAAACTCACATCTTAACATATTATAACTTGCTGCATCTCATTGTTACTGTGTATTTTTTTGCATTACCCAAGTTCCTTCCATTGAAATCAGTTATCATCTACCTCTCTGCTCTGTAGCATAGTTCCTGGATCATGACAAGCAAAGTATTAGAGTGTGGCAACATATGCCGTCTTTAGCCTTTACAAAAATGAGCCATCTTATGCATCCTATATGTTTCTCCCATTTAGATAAGATCTCATCATTTAGATATATTTATCTCTGTTCCCTGAAGTAGAAGATAACTTTAAAACCTCTTGGGTATAACAAAATGAACTTTATTTATTGAAGATCAGTCAGGGTATGACTAGTTTATTATCCTTTAGTTATTTCATGTTATGAAATATTAATACATGTAACAACTAATTCTCTAAAATTGTTATGATTTTCTGCAATCCAGTTACCATATAAAGTTTGCTTTCACTGCTAATATCCTCACTTTTTTCCTCTTCTTCTCTCTGATTTTGCATTGCAGCTATTTGGCATTAAAACCTTCATGAAAAGCTTTTTACCATTTAAAGATGCTCATCTGCACCCATGGATAGAAAACACATTGGAAATCCTAAAGACCATACTTTCTTTTGGAGAGATTTCAAAGGATACAAAATCAAGGTATTGTGGGTCTACTATCATGAATAACAATTTCACCTCTTGGCGATTTCCATCCTTGCTTTCATTTTACATTTGTAATTTGCATATGAATTATCTCTTGTTTTAAGTAGCTGGAAGTAGAATTATACCAGAGGACTTTCTCATCTTGCAGTACTGTGGACAAGACCCATCAAAGGCTCGCTTCAGTAAAAGTTGTCATGTGATTGTCGAAGTACATGTATAAAAAATACCAATTGATGTCTTTTATTTGACTTTAAGATCATCAACATGAGCTTCTTTTTTTCATGCGGAAGTTTGTTGGAAATGATTGTTTACTTTGCATTGTATTCCCATTCTTAGTATTAAAATAAAATGTATTGATTGCTCCATTGCCTTTTGTCATCTAAAACCAGATGATGTTTGCTTATACAGAGATTTTAATATCTTTCTCACTAATTGCAACTGACTTTATCTTGGTGTGCAGGATGTTTACCCACAAGCTAGGAAGCTATTCCTCAGCAAAGTACTCCAATATATAAAGGAAAGGCTTCTGGATGCGAAGTATGCTTGTGGCTTCTTATTCAACATAATTGGATCCCATCCACTTGAGTTTAAAGCGGTTAGTATTTGTCATAATTTATTCTATAAACCAATCACTTCGCAAAGTTTCTCTATTCTGCATTTCACTGAATGTTATGCCTTTTCTAGCCTGTATGAATGGGGATGAAGTTTCTTATACTAGCTAATGTCTTTGTATCTTTGCCAAATTGATTCCACAGGATAAACATAACCTAATGGAATTTGTTCAAATGTGTCACCGACTGAAGGCATGCCAACTTTCTATGCAACATGATATGAACTCGTCCTCCACTCATCTAGAAAATATTCTCACATATTTTTTCCTTGCACTTGCACATCATCCTTAATGTCCTAATGTTGATGAATGCAAGGAGGTTCAAACGTTTGAATCAATTTACTGGTGTCCTTACTCTTCTTTGTTGCATTTGTTGCTCTGTACAATTTACTTATCTTTTAATTTCTCTAAATGAGGATTCTACATGGGATGGTGTCTTGATTGAATACAATCCAATATCCAGTTACATTTAAATCTCTGTGTTTATAATTCTCTGTTCTGTGTATGCAACTTGGGAAAATTGCGCAGACATAGGTGTTGGGTGTCACATATTGATAGAAGTGTTTGAGCCCAATTTTCAATCATCATTGTATATGCCAAAATACAAATGCCACAAAGGATTTCAGTATTTTACAGAAGTTGCTGAACAAGAAATGGATTCTAGTGTTAAGTGAGCATCTGTGTGTTGGAATGCTTTCTGCATCCGTAATGCTTCTTGTCTCTTCTAGAAAAGCTTTCTACCTATAAAAAATAAATGAACTTAAAATTACAGATTTGCAGATATAGTTGTGCTTTTGATATAAAAGACATTGTATTGGTTCAATATTATATTCTCGAATATACTTAATAGTAATGCTTATACACGTCAATAGGTGATAGATTATACATGAGGGGGCTTCGTAACTTGTTGTTGTTGTTATCATTATTATTTTATTTGCCATCGTCTGTTATATTATTCTGGTTTGACTTCTGTTTTCTAGGATTTGGAAGGTTATCTTAAAAGACTGCATGGTGTAAGATCATGTTCATTAGCTTTAATTGGCTTTGTCATAGAAACATTAACAGTTATATACAAGCTACTTACATTTGATACAATAAGTTCTTACAAGTATATATGCAGTTTGGGCATGCTGCCTTGTGTCCCGATCTGTGTAAATCAAATATAACTTGCATATACATAAATAGGTCGTAAATTATATGCAAGGGTGCTGCATCAATTATTATTATAATTGTACATAATGGCTTGTAAATAATTTCAAGGGTGCTTTTGTCTGTCATATTATTGATGTAGTCTTTGCAGATTTGGATGCTTTAAATATCTTTAAGAAATGCATATTATGTATAAGTTTCATATCACTAGCTTTAATTGGTTTTATTCATAAAACATTAGCTATTAAATACAAGCTACTTACATTTGGTATTGTGAATACTTACCATTATATGCATCTTAATCATTTGGTCAGAGTAGACTTCCCTTACTCTGCCTGAGGTAGGATTATGAATCTTACCCTTCTCGAAGATGCCAATTGACTGGTATGTGCTTGATCTGGATTGCTCATCTGCTGGGACCCATGGCCTTCATGCATGTGTCATGGCCCAATGACTAGATCAGGGTGCTCATCTGGTAGGCCAACGGATTAAATAATTGACACGGAAGATCATTATCCAGCGTATGTGTAGCACACCTAATGGCCAGGTGAGCCATTTTATCTGTTCACACCAGTTACAAGGTGGGGCCCAAATGATGAACGAACTGATCTTGTACAGGTGGCAAATTGGCATGTGTTGGGGATTAGGAATAAAAAATCCTATCTCAAAAGTAGCCGTAAGAGTCAGGGTACTTGGTTTTGAGAATACAATTTCCATTATACATCTTGTACATTGTTGTTGCTACAGTTCAGACAAGGAGGAAAAAAGTTGGACACCTGGTGCCTAAAAGCCAAATAAGAATCCTCCTAAGAAGTACGAAAATCATATATTGTGGGGTTTTTTACCCTTTCTTTAAAATCAAGAATTTTTCTTGCTTAGTGAATTCTGAAATTTGTGACATGCTTTCACCTTATAGATTCAGGAGGAAAACGACTAGAAATAAAAATGTAAAAGTAACCATAGTGGAATATAAAAAAGCAACATTTGTGTTGATGCTAGCAATTATGCTGAAAGAAGAGCTACCCCTGACTTATCAGATTCTCACCCCAACACCAGTCCCGAAGTTGATGAAGTTAATTCAGGTAAAGCTACTGCCACTTTCGAAATCAATGGTGTTTTCTAGTTCTCCTAGAGAAATGAAAAATGCCCACAAGATGATAGTTTCATCCATTGGCTTATTGTTATCTGTAGTGGGAGCCAAATTCAATACATGCACTGCTGCCCTTTACATGCCCTTTAAATCCTCATATATGTAATATATATATATATATATATATATATATATATATATATATATATATATATATATATGTAATATATATATATATATATATATATAAGTTGCTAATAAACTACAGTAACACAAATGTGATATGGGCCATGTACATGTAATTTCCTCGGTTAATGTATGTAGTATGCCTATGTAACCGTGTTTCATGTAGAATAGCTTAACCACCCATCTTGGATAGGTTGTAACTAAAAAATTACATTCATCCAACAATCCTAACCATATGATTTATGCCTTCAAGTGGACCGTTGAACAGAATCAGCTTATGTGTGACTTCGGACTATTCAATTGGTAAATGTTGCTTTCCCTTGGATTTTTTTTATTTTTTTACTGTCTTTGTCTGCAGTAAGTCCAATGATCCAGTTGTTAACATCGTTTAATCAGTTTGGGTTTCAGTCATGGTGCATCCAAGAAGCAGTAAAGTAATTGGATGGCCAGGATCAGGTGCATTGGCTAGATTAGTAAATATTGAATTTCCATATGTAGTTCATTCATTATCAGTTGCATTTTGCTTATACTCCTGGAGGATTGGTTGGAAATAAGCTCAATTGTATTTTAATTCTGTCATGGACACCTTTATTTGAAATGTCTGACAACTGGGGGCTTTCTAAAGTGAGTTTGGTGTGAAAGGATTGTCACCACCTTTGAGTGTCACAATACAACTTCAGCCTAAAATTTGTTAGGACCTATCCTTAATATTAATGATGAATTATGCAGCATCCTAAGTACCCCCCAAAAAAAAAACTGTCTATGCTCCCATGTGGGTTCATTATTTGGTGATCCCCAGCCTTCGATATTAAGCTTCTACTATAAATGAGCAGTGCACTAGAAACTTCTTAGTTTTGGATGGTCCAAACCCTACAATTGGTAAGCATGATATCTATGAAACTTGGGAGGCTTCTGGGCGATGGTGCGTCCATTATGGGTCCCACATCATCATCAGAACGTGGTGGGATATAACAATACCTCATGATGGGACTCACAGAACTTAGTGACTTCAACACACCAATCAGGTCGGTGGTGTGTGGCTTCCGGTCCTTGCCTGAGTGGTAGACTCCGAGGAGTTTCAACATGAGGTCATGGGTTCGAAACCCTAGGTGGTGAAATCCCACTACGGCGTGCGTGGGTATGTGGCAGGTGCATGTGTTATAAAAATAAAAATAAAAAATAAAAAAAAGGTCGGTGGTGTGTGGTACACCAGCCAATCCACTTCCATTTTAGCTAGGACATGTGGCTCACCTAATGAGTGGGCCGGCCCGACTTGTGTGCCAGGAGGTGAGCACGCCAAGATTGACTTAATAAATGGGTAAAAATATGTCACACATATGATACTTTTGCACGTGTACGGCAAAGGACCCTTGGAAGGAGAGAGTGGATTAAGTGTAAGCAATTTGGTATTTAGGACTAAATGCTAGAACTTGACTTGCAAGTGGTGGTGGAATACGCTAAAGAATTGAATAGGGCAATGCCTTGGACCTATTGGTACGTAATTAGCAAGGTTATATTTGAATTAGAAGCTATGAATTCATCCTTTTGTCACAAAACCAAAGCAAACAATCTAGTTGCAGGTAGTATAGGTCTACTGTCATCCAGCATCAGCCTCTTGCTTTTCCTCTGCTTGGGCAGTCTCTATGCCCTATCTAGGTGGGTGGGCCTCATTCATGCTACTGGGTGTGGGTGATAGATTCTAATCTGCGGTCTAGCAATTTGTTGTGCTTATGATATGCTGTGTTTCCTGCATTGCTCTACCCTTACTGCCTCCAGTGGAGAGTCATTGGGGCATTGGTCTCGAGAGTTGTATGCTACCTTAAGTGGCAAAAGAAAAAAAAAAAAATCTATGCGTTGGGTTGTTAGGTGACTTGTGCAAGATTCAGTTTTAAGCTTTTATGCAGCTTTATGATTTAAGTGTGGGTTCCAGAAGCATATGTCAGGCCAATCATCTATATGGTGGGATTCATTACTGGTAGTGCCGGTTGCAGACAGGTAATGCTGGTTATATATATCCAGAGGCAGTAGTCTTCACTTTCTGTTGATCCCTGCTTTCTTTGGATTCCTTTGGATTAGCTCCATCATGGTAGAGGTCCCGAGGGGCGAGGGGCCTGTTATGTCTCTGTTTGGATGCAAGCAAAGCTTTAGGACTTCTTTTTATATTTATTTATTGCCAAACCATGGATGGGATGGTTAGGATTTTCTGATAAAATTGATTCTTTAGAACCCTAAGCAATAGATGATGGGCCTAACAGATGGATGGCTCACTGCTGAATAGGCCTACTTTCCCATAAATTGTGTTGACTGTCCACTAAATAATTATTGTTCAGATGGTGCGAATCATCTTATTGGTGGGATTTTTACATGGTGGCCTAATAAATGTGTTCTGGACCTAATGCACAGCCCATATTGCTTGGTTAGACTGGCCAAGTGTCCTTTGCAAGTAGAAAACTGCATGTTATGGTGCCTTGAGAGCAGATGATGATTTAAACACTTCTTTTTGACATCACAAACGTCCAACTGAAAAGTCACCACATAGTAACAAGTGATTACTCTTACACCCCACGTACATAGATGTGGGAAGGTGAAAGAACTCTGTGTGTGATGATCGATAAATGCAAAATATAAAAATATACATAAAACACCACTCTTTGTCTGAATGTTTGCTTAGCCCACATTTGTCTAGACCATTGGGGGAAAAAAAAAGAAAAAAAAAAAGACCACTGGCTAGGTAGGCTACATTGGTTAGATCATCCAGCTCATAGATTAAGTTATCTTGTTGCTGAGGTGGGCCAAAATTTGAAAACAAAGAGATAGATGAGACATATTTTTTTTAATTTGTATTTGTATTTGTTTGCAGAAAGGTGGGAGCACACCACCTGTAATTTTATTGATTTGAAAATGGTTATGTACAGCATTTAGGTAGGTGCAAATACAAGAAACAACTGCCACACGTATTATATAAACCAAGAAAAATATACAAAATTACAAAAACAAGAAAACAACTAAAGCTTTTATTTTATTTTATTTTTGTAGACATGAACTATACAAACATATTTACCCTAGCTCCAATCATCTCACCGTCGTTGCTATTTAGGAAACACCATGGAAGGAAAAATTAAGGAAAGCATTCCATCAATAAATATATAGAATTCTTTCCTTCCCTTCCTCCAAAGTGCTAGGGTCCATAAAAGAATCCCTAAACTTGCTCCGTATCCAACTCCAAATCCTATACACATTAATTCCCAATCATATTTCTTTTCAGACTGCAATGTTGACAAAGCGGACGCTGGTGCACTCTCTGCATCTTCGCATTTGTTTGATAGTGGAGGTCCACACAATCCCTAGTTCTCTTTGAATGATTCACTGTTAAATGTAAGAAACTGCCGGCTTTGTGGTATTTTTCCCATGAGGAAATTCTGTGAGAGATTCAACACTGCAAGGAATGTTAGATCTGTTAGCTGCCAAGGGATCTCTCCAGCCAATTTATTATGTGAGAGATCTAATGACTCTAGATCCCTTAAATTCTGAAGTGATGTTGGAATTCCGCCGGTTAAATCATTGTTGGACATATTGAGCACAAGGAGGGACTTTAGATCCCCAATTGATTTAGGGATATCTCCATGAAATTTGTTCTCCGAGAGATCCACTACAGTAAAGGCCGTAAGGATCTTTACTAGTTCGATTTGTAGCCCTTTGATGACTAGAGACACTTTGTTTTGATAGTAAATGGAACTTCCGTTTACCATTTTGCTAAGGACCAAAGTTTGGGATTTGTCCTCATCCATCATTGTGAACATATTTGATGGCAAATTACCCTCAAAGCTATTGAAAGAGAGGTCGAAATTTTGTAAGAGAGGGAAAGGGTGATTTGTTAGAGGATGCCCAATGTTGCCATGAAATTGGTTGGATCTCAAGACGAGAACATGCAACTGTGACAAAGCTTCCAACCAAAAAGGGAAGGTGTCATGTATTTGATTGTTTGCAAGGTTTAATACCTCCAACATTTTGCAATTGGCCAAAGACCTTGGCACTTGGCCCTCTAATTGATTCCCACTGAGATCAAGCGTTTGTATGTTACATCCCTCTCTAAATGTCTGAAGTAATGTGCCATTGAAAGCATTTCCTTGAAGATTCAACACACTAAGGCTATCACCAATCTCACCCAAACATGGTGGAATCCGACCAATGAATTGATTGTGAGATAAATCGAGGACTGCTAGGGATGTTGCATTGCAAACTGATCGAGGGATTTCACCACCGAGGCTATTGTTTGAAACTGAAAAGAATAAGATGGAGGGTGGTGGGATAGGAAGTGAGTCTTCTAGCTTGTTGGAGCTAATGTCCAGAATGCTCAAGTCACTCAACGAAAGATGGGGAGATGGTTCTATTCCCCGTAGAACATTGTGAGAAAGATTTAAATAGTTTAAAGACCCATTGCCAATCTCCCATATCCATTTGGGTATTTCACCACTAATTTTATTGTTGGAAAGATCCAATTGCCACAACTGCTCTTGATTTCTCAAGAAATTTGGAAATGTGCTGATGTTGCAAGAACGTAACAACAAAAATTGAAACTGGGGGATGGAAACAAACGAGGAATTACCACTGCCATATTGGACTGACAAGTTGTTATCTGAAAGATCCAGAGAGTAAAGATTTTTGAGGTTTTGAAATAAGCCTAGCTCCACAACACCACTGAAATTATTGGAAGAAATGTCTAGGTCTTCAAGCTTGATAAGTTGAAAGATATATCTGGGTATCATCCCCTGCAATTTATTGGATGAAAGATAGAGGAACTCCAGCTGTGAAGAAGAGGCATTGTGAAACTCGCCAAGTTGACCACTAAGTTGGTTACCTGTGAGACCCAACCTCTGTAATGATGGGAGTGAAAGCAATGATGATGGAATGGTCCCATTAAGCAAATTATTCGCTAAGCTGATCACTTTGAGATTCAGAAGCTCATTTCCATATGAAGAAGGAATTGGGCCGCTCAATTTATTGGATGAAAGATACAGATATTGCAGTTTGGTAAGGTTCAAAAGTGAGGATGGTAATGATCCTGACAAGTTGCAATTGCTGAAGTCTAATTGAGTCAAGAATTTGAGATTATTGAGAGAATCTGGTAACTTTCCTGAAAATCCAGTGTATGAAAGGAACAATTGCTGTAGAGTATTGTTTTGAGGAAACTCTGGCAAATTGATAGCTACAAGTGGATTACCTGATATGTCGATGATTCGTAGGTTTGGCAGCTGGAAAACACTGTCAGGGAATTTTCCATGCAATCCACACTCTGTAAGGAGCAGGGACGTCAAGGAGGATAAGTTCCCTATGAAATTGGGGACTGCAGACGAGAGATTGTTTCCACTGAGGTCGAGTTCAGATAGGAAATGGAGCCGTGAAAGGGAAGAATAGATGGAGCTTGAAAGATCACATTCTTGTAAGATCAACTTGCGGAGACTCCCTGGGAAGCTGGGCACTGCTGAGGAGAGATTGTTTCCGCTGAGGTCGAGTTCAGATAAGAAATGAAGCTGTGAAAGGGACGAATAGATGGAAGCTGAAAGAAGACAATCTCGTAAGCTCAACTTGCGGAGAGTAGGGAGTGGCAAATCTAATGTCTGGCCCTGCTGCAGTAAGATGTGTACCCAGTCTAGATAGAGTTCACTCAGATTGGACAGGTTTTGGACGAGCGCTCCAATGCTTGGGTTTTCGAGTTTCAGGTAGTGAAATCCAGAACCATTGTAATATTGATTGTAAGAAAGATCGAGAGAAACCAAAGTGGTCAAGCGGGAGGTTTCCAGTGGGATTTGGCCATAAAAGGATAAGTGAGAGAGGTTGAGATGGGTCAAATTGGTGAGCTGGTCAAACCCAGATGGGAATGGAGAGGGATCAAACTCATTGTAAGCGAGGTTGAGCCTCCGCAGGCTCCGAAGACGAAAGAGGCTTTCAAAATCAATCCGACCAGAGATATAGAACTCACTGAGGTCGAGGCTGATCACGTGACCAGTTTGTCCATCGCACGTGATGCGTTCCCAAGTGCAGCAATCGGTATTGTTTGAATTCCAAGAGGGGAGAGTAGAGAGGGTGGAGGCAGTGAAGTTAAAACCATGCTTGAGGTGTAGGATAGCAGAGAAGTGATGATGGTTGCATTGTTGGGTAGTGAGAAACAGAAGAGATGATAAAAAGAAAGGAATGAGAAATGATGGGTTTTTAGAAGAAGAGAGGAGAGCCATTAGGTAATAGAGGTTGGGATGTGTAGGAATAGAAAGCGTGAGGTTTATTTATAAACAGAAAGTGAAGAGGTTTTAATAGTGTTAAGACTCGTTCGTGTGAAATACGAGAGCCGCTCATAGGAGTAGTCATCAAAGAAAGAAAAAGAGTCTTGGGTATTTACATGGAAACGGATTGGCCACTCCCCCTGCCACCGGCCCGGTGGCTGTGGTCGGTGTTCTGTCGGCCCCACCGTGATGTATGTGTTTCATCCATTTTTACAGATCATTTCAGTGCTCGATCCCAAAAATGAGAGGGATATAAATCTCAGGTGGACCACACCATAGGAAAACAATAATGATTGGATATCCACCGTTAAAATCCTCTTAAAGCCCACTGTACTGTTTATTTGACATCCAATGTGTTGAGTAGGTCATACAGACCCAGATGAAGGGAAAAAAAACAAAGATCAGCCGATCCAAAACTTTTATGGCCCCTAAAAAGTTTTTAATGGTCGACACTCATTCAACACAGTTTCCTGTAATGTGGTCCACTTGAGATTGAGATATAAATCATTTTTGGCCTTATACCATAAAATGATCTAAAAACATAAATGGACAGCATGGATGGAACAAATACATCATGGCAGAGCCTACGGAGCAACCACCAGCCATTGGCGGGTGACAGGGGATAGCCAATCCGTTTCCTATTTACATACACAGCGTATTGGCTGCTGTACACACCACCGACCTGGGTGTATGTTGACCTAACCAAGTTACGTGTGTCCCATGAGGTATGTATTATATCCAAACCGTTCCTCCAGTTGGCGAGCTCGTCGTAAGGCTTGAGAGGCAAAATAAGAGAGATCGATCCACGGATTAAGGGACCACACTGCATTGCAGAAGTTTTTGATCATTATGATATTTGTTTTTCCTCTTCGTCCATGTCCATGCGACCTTATTAACAGATTAGATTAAAAATAAATGTTAGGGTGGGCCTTAGAAATGTTTTAACGGTGAGAATCATTATTCCATTGCTATTTGTGATGTGATCCACCTGCACTTTGGATATGACTTATTTTGGGGCTCATTCATTAAAATGATCCCGCCAAATAGGTAAACTCCATGGATATAATAAATACATCATTGTGAGGCCCGTGTAACTTTGATAACCGTTAATACAACTCTGGAGCTCCGTGAGCATCAGCGGGACATGAAACCAAAAATGAGGTGATCCAAAACTTTAGTGGGCCGCATTGGAGGAAGAAGTAGGGATTCAGTGACCACCGTTTGATACGAATCAAACATTCATATGGCCAAAAAGTTTCATATTAGGCAAAATTTTTGGTGTTTTCACCTCATCACAGTGGTAATGACCTTATAAACTGTTTGGATGGCATATAAACATCAAAGTAGATTTGGATTGCATTGTTGATACTGGTTAGTCGTCGATGTTACCGTAAGTGGACCATACCATAGGAAACAAACAATGCTGATTGAATGCCCACCATACCTTGCGGTAGGTTAAAACATTTCCGGATTAGGTGCGCCCCAGTCTCACCCAACGGAGTGTGGTCCTGACTGTGGAGCCCACGTTGATGCATGTATTGTATATCCAAGCCGTCCATCCATATTTCTGCTCCATTCGAGGCCATTAACAAAAAAAAAAACACAAGCACGTCCAAATCTCAAGTGGACCACGGTGCTGATTGAATTCCCATCATTAAAAATTTCTTAGGGCCCACTGTAATACCCACTATGAGTTTATTTGCCATCAAACCTGTTGATAAGGACACAATGACCTGGATTTAGGGAAAAACAAATATCAGCTTCAAAAACTCTTGTAGCCCACAATTTTTTTTTTTACCGGTGGATGTTCAACAACTACTGTTCCTCCTCTATGGTCTACCTGAGATTTGGATCTGCTTCATTTTTTGGCTCATGCTCGAAAATGATACAGAGAAACTGATGGAAGATGTTTATATACAATACATACATAGAATAGCACCAATGTATTACAACGGAAAAGAGAGACAGGAGCGGATTGCCTACGTACCAGAGTGGCTACTGGTCGCTGCTATACAGGGCTATCATGATGTACCTGTTTAATCCACACTGTCCATGCATTTTACTAAGATAATTTTAGGGCATAAGCCCAAATATGAAGGAGTTTCACTTCAGGTGCACCATTCTAGAGGAAACAGTGGGGGGCACTCAATTAACTGGATGACAAATGAACAGTTTGGATGACAAATGAACATGATTCTGAGCATTATGGTGGGCCTTAAGGAGTTTGTAATGGTGGGCATTCAATTAGCATCGTTTCTTATGGTATGGTCCACCTGAGATTTGGATCCTCTTAATTTCTGGGTTCATGGCCTAGAAGAAGCTGAAAAATGGATGGATGGGCTGGATATACAATAAATAGATCAAGATGGTCCCACGGTCATCCTAGCTATGCAATCTGCTTTTGAAGAAAATTGTTGATTTTTTTTTTTTCTTCTTTATTAACTGGTGGATATTTTAGTCATTTTAGAAAAAAATCATAAGGAAAATGGGAGAAAACAAACAGAAGGTACCCTTCACAATAACTTCATTAATGAAGTACTTTAATGACAATTTAATTTATAAAGGTATGAGGATGTAAATGGCATGTTAATAAAGTACTATTTTGTAAAATTCCTTTGATAGAAATTAAGTAAGCTGCATGGTAGAAACGGTGAGGATTGAACATCAACGGTTGAAATGTTTGTGGGGCCATAGAAGTTTTAGATCAGACTAACACTATTGTGTTTTCAGTTCCTCCCAGTAAAAGTGACCTTATGAAAAGTATAGATGACATATAAACACCTTAGAACAAGGAAGGTTTCAATGGGAGGCATTTTCATACCCACTTTTTTCCTGCTGTGTGGCCCAATTGAGTTTTGGATCTACTTCATTTTTTGGCTCAGGTTATAACAGAGTCTGGAAAAATTGATGGACAGGGGGGATTTCTTACAAACATCACAGCTGGTCCACCTAGCTTCTGAGCACGGGAACTTCCCGCCCACTTTTTCCCGTTATTGCTGCCACTTAAAGTTTTGGATTTGCTACATTTTTGGGATCATTCCCTAACAAAGTCTGGAAAAATGGATGGATGGGGTGGATTTCTCACAAATATCACAGTTTGGCCCCACTCTGCTTCTGATCAATACAGGAACTTCCAACCACAGGTTGTCCAAGCAATCCACGTACTAGATTCAGATATTCAGACGGTTGTGATCCTTTTTGACGTAGGGGAGGACATGAGGTCGAGCACCGTCTTCCTCAAGAGGATAACTATTCCGAATCCACGGAACTTCTCTGGACTCCTCACAGAGACCTCTCGAATACACGAGGAAAGAAAGCAGAAAATAGAAATAAATTCTAATAAATTCGAAATTGATTGATGAATAATTAAAAACGAGTTCACAACCCTTTAAATAAGGGTACCAAGCAATAGGAAAGAAATCAGAATCAAACTACAACTCAAACTCCTAGAATCCGCGACTTACTATAAATAGTAAACTTACTATTTATAGACGGCCATGATGTCTACTAGTGCGCAAGGTTTTTGGCCAAAAATAGTAAGTGTCCTATTTAGCTTCACCAAACCGTTCTCCTAATTATTCTAAGCTCTTTTCACGTTGGGCGCAACTCCTAAAGCCCAACGGATGAAGAGTTATAATCAAACTAAAACTTACTATTTATAGTAAAAACGAAATTAAAACAGGGAAACGGCGGTCGATCAAGGGGTTTTTGCAATTCCGGGCTACGCAACCCGGCGTAGTGGGTTGGTTGGCTAAAGTAGCTCGTTCGACCCCAAAATCATATATTTTACGTCAGATAACTCATTCCGGATTGCGAGATACGCCCGATCTAAGGTCCGATGGTCCGGATCACTTCTGTAGTCGACCGGGCCTTTGCTGATCCATCTTGGCCATGAAACTGTCCGCGACCCACTCTACATCACTTTTAGGCAAAATAGATGGATAAGTTGGATTTCTCACAAATACCACATTGGCCTCACCCAGCTTCTGAGCATTGGAACTTCCTGTGACAGGTTGTCCTAGGCAATCCACATCTCACATTCAGATATTCAGATGGACCTGATCCTTTCAGGCAAGGCATGCATCAACACTATCATGATTGTCTGGTAATTGGCTTTGATCAGCCTAACAAAGATGGCAGCTACTCATCAGGTGGTCACTACTTTATCTTTGTCCCCTCTCACAAATCAGGGCCAGACATGTATCAAGATGTGAATGATTGATAAAGTGATTTATAGTCACCACATTCTGTACACATATGTGGGTCTGGCTCTTTGAATCAAGGCATTTTCAACATGAGGATTGCCTAGTGAGTGGCTCCGATCTCACACATGTAACTTTTTCTGTGCGTATATTGAGTGCCAAAAGAAAGGTGCACTGAACAAATGGACGCATGCATGCAAGCACAAATATGATCTTTTGTCATACATCTGATTCATGCACCGTGTCCCACCTCATAAGTTGACTGACCGGATCTTTTTTTCTTTTCTTTTTTTTTTTTTTTTTCCAGCCAAGGCATCTATGCAGTGAGGCTACAGTGAGTAAATTCCATGTTATGATCACGTGGAGGCATGTACCGTGCACAATAGAGTGAGGCCCACTTCACCTTGTATACATGATATAATGTGGAAGTTGGGCTTAGACCTTTTAGATGGATGGGATGAAATTTGCCCTATTTCCAAACACTGATAATCAACTGACTACATGAACGGGCATCATTGGCCGTGATCATTCAAAGGAGGTGGCATCAAGTGTCCCACTTTCCATCTCTAGTCCATTTTTCTTGAAATGGAACACTTCCACATGCAACACGGCACGTATACATGCATGACTTTGACAGTCGCCATTAGATGTCAGGGCCAACATGCTTTAATTTCCAACTGCTCTTGGAATTCCTAACACAAGAATCTCACCGGGTCAAGCCAGCCATGACCATCAGCGGGTCAAGCATCGTGGCACCATTTATTTATGCGAAAGAATCCGTGCACTATTTTTTTATTTTTAACTATTGACTGCCCTCATTTCTCCATTTCTTACTGAGTTTATAAATTATAGTTAGCAAACAGTACAAGCTACAAAATAGGATGACAAAGTGTCACACGATTACCTGATCTGGTGTGGCAATGAATTATAAGATGGGTGGGAAATTAATCCGGATGATTTACAGTTAACTGACAGTTTTGAAAGATACACATCATAGTGTTCCTACACACAAACCAAATGGTTTGCATCCCATTTCCCATTGTTTCCTTTGATGTACTACGGGGAAGGTGGAAGAGAGTCAATCATTTGCACAAAACTTATTCAACTCAAAATTATAGAGTCATACTAAACCTCCTTGAGTTGTGGATACCTTATGGTTAGTTTACAATATTCTAGGAAACGTGACATCAATTTGTTATTTATGGCTAAACCAAGAAATCTCGCATCAAAACCTTTTTCACGAGTCTCATGATCTTGCTATTTAAACTACAGAACACAGATAGATGTAGATATAGACAACCTACAATAATTGGATCATTCGGAAAAACAGGAGTACCCAACTCAGATGCTTGGATATTTGCATAAGGTATCTGCTACACAGAGACTTGGAATTCTAATTCAAATGGGACTTTGAACTCTTGACATAGATTTGTTGAACTCTTGTTTCTTTTTTCTTTTCTTTTCTTTCCTTTTCTTTTCTTCTTCTTCTTCTTCTTCTTTTTGACAAGATTGCTCACTCCATTCAGAAACTGTGTCTGTTAATGAGGCACCTTATACGATTTTTTAATGTACTTAGATGATGCATAGTTTGTTTTAAGATTAAAATGTGTAAGTGGTTGTTTTAAGTTATCACATTTGAAGGAAAAAGTCAAACTTGTGTACTAGTTGCTATTTTCTATGGATTGTTTTGTTTTGTTTATCATCTCCTCACTTTATGTAATGGATTAAGGGAGCTGTTGGTTTTATCCTCTTTGAATTATCCTTTTTTGAATTTTAAGCATGAACTCTTGCAAAAATTGCATGAACCTACAGTTGCCGTCTCCTCTAAAATTTTGGTGCACCCATGAATGATAGGGCAAGGTGTTCCGTATCCGTTACGATACGCCTATAAATGCCGATGTGTATAGGTAACGGCCATGACCGTTATGCGATACAGGAGTAAAATGGGGTGGTTAGTTTTTTGGGACCGTATCAGTCGTTATGGTGGTCGTAAAGGCCATTACGGGGCATAATGATCGTTACCCCCATAACGGTTGAAAAACAACCACTTTTTTATATTTAGATCTATTTCTCTCCTCAGCTTTTTCACTTTTCTCGTTCCAAAAAGTCTCGTAGATCATTTTACAACATATTTTGACCACTCGTACTAAAGTTTTTAAGATTAAAACTATAAATTTAAGTGATTTGATTGAATAGATCTTGAAAAAAAATGAACAAGTAGTATTTATGCCTTTATTTTTTCTAGTTGTAACGCTTGATTGTAATGTGTAAACATTAGATATATATAATCATGTTCACAAATTCACTAGACGGCCCGATACAACATTCTTACCAAAGAGTGGACTGTTACACTACAATAGACATGTTCAAAACAAAAAATGAATACATATATAGAATATTTACATTGTTCTAGATTTTCTACATATTTTTTTCATAATTTTTTGATCAAAAGAACATTTTCAACCATTACAGGAGTCGTAACGGTCGTTATGCCCTTGTATCGGCCGTTAGGGCCGATTAACGGCCGATACCCGTATCGGTAATGGTGGTGACTGTTACAGCCACCGTTGCCAATACAGAATACCTTGATCTAGGGTCACCTACTGAGTGTTTTATGTGTTCAGATGGTACATTTTATTGCAAATATTACCTTTTTTTTTAAATTTTTCTCAGCCTATATACATCTTGTGTATGACTTTGCCTATGATAGATAATTGCAGTTCTTATCTTGGTTTCTCATTGAATGTTTTATTTAGTTGGGAATCATTTCGCAAAGAATCATGGATTAGATCTACACAAGGTTGTATTCAAACAGGCTATTGATACAGGTCTCAAAGTCCGGTTCTGTAAAAGTGGAGAAGCTTATGAATGTCGAACGATACTCCTATGTGATGCACATTAGCTCGACTGTGAGGTCTTTTGCGTTCAGTCATAAATGGATGGAAAATAGAACTTTGACAAAGTTCCAAAGTCTTACATATTACTTCTACGTTTTGTACTAGCCACTTGAAATTCTTGATACATATTAGCTAATATGATATGAATTTGTCAATAATCTGCTGACCTCTACCAAAATAAAGGGGGTTTGGATCTTCCAATCTGATGGAGATTTGTAGGGCATCCTCCATCCACAGGGCTCCAATCCTGTTATTTTAGATTACATCTTCTTTATGATTCTGGAAAGTTGCATTCCCATAGCTTTTATCATGACAAAGAACCTTGAGTGAGCAAACAAGCTCCAATTCAAATACCTTATTATATGTCATTGAAGCTTTTGACACTGGATGTGTACTGTTTGGTAGCTATTGGCTCAAAACCTAGTAGAAAATTATTCATGTCTTTTTCTTCTTTTTTTTTCTTTCTTTTTCTTTCTTTCTTTTTTTTTTTTTTTTTTGTGCAGGTTACGGGGGACTTGTTGGATCATCTAACTAGCTGGGATGTTGGAACATAATCTATTATTGCAGTTTAATGTAGACCAGTGTATTTGGAAAAGTTGCACCAGTCCTCTATCTAGACCAGTGTATTTGGATGTAAGCTATTGCAGTTTGCAATTTGTTATTGATTGTGCTTAAAAGATGAACTTCATTTCTCTGGCCTACTGATCACAGTGCTACGAAGGGAAACAACTTTTTGAATTTGATTGGGCTCACATGATAAGATCTTGCCTTGTATTGTTGTGGACGATTCGCAAAGAACAACACTTCACAATTGCCCGATGCAAAGATGAAGAAATTTACAGTAGATGCTATCAAATTCAAAATAGATGACAGTATGTGGATTCATAATTTTCACACCATCCTTTGCATTTATGTTTTAATTGAAATGAGCATAAAGTTTGAAGTTTACTGTTTTTTCTTTGGTTTTTCTATGAATGAAGCATACCTTCAATGTCATGATATTTCCTTTCCTGGCTTTTTGCAGCTGCTGAACTGTATCACTTTGATGATGGGAAGGTACATGTTGATTTCCCTAATTTTGATATTTGAAGATGGGCACTATGAGTTGTTGCTAATGTATTTAATTCTTTCATAAGTTCTGTTTATTGATTTATTGCCTAAAAAAAGGTATCCAACACCCCCCCCCCCCCCCCCCATCATTTCCCTTCATCTCTGAAACCCTCACAGGGAGCTTCTGATTCCCGTCGATCTTTGTCCAAATAATCGGATCAATGTAAAATGGAGAAAATTGATCTCTCCTGCTTCTTCTAGGTTATGCAGATTTGTCGTTCATTCACAGAACCGATCCGATGATAGCAACTTCAGAACAGTTGGATTTAAGATGGATGGATGGGATAGAAGTTAGATCAAGTTGGTTGGGAGAAGCATTTTTGGTTTTACTGCTGCAGCTACCACTGTGATTGCCATCAGCTGCAATTCCTTGGGCCTCGCGGAGTCTCTCATCATCGCTTTCCCTGCTTCTCGTGGAGAGCTTGATCAGCCTCGTGAATAGGATTGAGAGGGCCTATATGGTCCTCGGCGACTACGGTGGCGACAACTCCTTGCTAACTCTTTGGGAAGCCCTTCCGTTCGTCGCTGTCATCAGTGGACAGGTTTGTCTCTCAATCTGTTTTCATATACTTTAGCTTCTTCATTTTTGTTATGTGGTTTACACTTTGATTTTATTTCATTTGATTGCAAAATTCTGCAAAATCATCGATTTTGGAGAGCATCGTCAGGCAGGATTTTCTTCTTAGGGGATTTGGTTGAAGTTCTGAATTTTTTATCCCTTTACTTTTATATTATTTATTTTTTTGAGTTTTTTCTATGGTGGATCTTGTGGTATTCTTGAAGGGATTGTCACATGTCAGCCATTGGTTCTGCAGCTGCACAAGACAGACAAAGGACAGATGGAGTATGTTGAGTTTCTTCACTCGCTAAAGAGGAGATTTTCAGGTTTAGGTAAATCTTGTTTTTCTATTGCTTCGTAGATTCGATGTTTGATTTATGGGTCTTTTTTGCACCGAAATCTCCCCTACATTGTCACTGCTTCTTGATTTTATTTTCATCTTGAATTCTCTCAATTGTAACTCGACGAGTACACACATACAGCAACAAACATCTTCAAGTAGGCAGAGGAACTGCAAGGGAAAAGTAATTACTCTCTACTACCATTGATCCGAAATGTTTTTTTAATGAAATAATGTATTTCCACCAAGCTCTTTTTTTAATAATTATTTAATATGTAGGTTGATTAGATTATTAAATGAATACATGGATATGAAAAACTAACATTGAATCATGAGGGAATGGAAAACTACAGATTTCATCAGTTACTCTGCTCTACTTTCTAGTCCATGAATTTGTTTTTGTTTTTGTTTTTTTATTTTTTTGTGAAATTCAATACAGTGGTTGATGAAGGATTTATTTATTTATATATATGATGAATTCCGCCCCTTTTTTCTCGATAATCAAGAAAATTAGAATTCCTCAAAAAATCATTTTCACTTGAAGGTATTCAACTTGGATCTGTTCGCAAGCGCAAATTGGGTTAACTTTGTACATGAGTCTGTCCCTCATTCTGGGATCTTTTGTCGCAAACTTCTCTGGAAAGTAGAAATTAGCTATTATTTCTAGCTTTTGATGCATTGATGATATAAAAAAGTATATTCTTTTTTTTAAAAAATAAAAAATAAAAAATTATGGGATGTGATTGTAGGATGTGCATTTCCAATATATTAACTGTAAGTTGTAGCTATCTTTGTTATCTACTAAAAGTTTTCAGTAAAATTATTCTTATTCAATGTATAGAATGTGATATTTCTAACAAAAAACAATTGAGGCAATAACTTACAATGCATTTTGCATATTTACAAACAAGTCCGTTCGCAAACATATTAGGATAGAGAATGTTAAAAATTCACCCTACAAAAAAAGCAAGGAACTTATAACATTATGGTTAAGTTGGATTTCCGCCATCAATAACGATCCAGCCTCCGGTGGTGATAAACAATCGTAAACTTTAATTTTCTTTTTATCTTTTTTCCCAAAAAATCCAATTAGATTCTTGTTTCATGTACTTAAAGCATTACTAACATTACTTATTAACTTAAGCATCAGAAACAAAAAAAAAAATGAATATGAATGCCTTATTAACATTATATTTGTAAGTATTTAGCTGCAACTGGCAATGAGTATTGGTGCAACTCTTGTGACAGTGTGCTAGCAGTCTGTAGTGCTAAATCCTCTGTTTGTTGCAACTTAAAAGTAGTCCATGGGGATCCAGATGTGCTGATGAGCACAGGACTTGCATGTCACCGTAACGCTTGTTGTGCATCGCCTTCGTATTCTTTTTTACGAAAGAGTTACCAAAGGTGCAATTGGTGTTTCTAGGATTTGGTTGATGATCGAGAAGAAGTATCTTATCCATCATTGTTATTGCTAAGTTTGTAATAAAAACTTCCTTTGTTTTGTAACAATTGATGATGAAGCTGCACAACAGTAGGTGTGTTGTCAGCTCTGAAGATTTTACCTGTTCCCTGTTCTGCATAGCCTTTGGTTTGCTCATTTAAAATGTGGTGTTATATTTTGGTTTCGTAGGTTAGTTTGAGAAAAGTGTTCACAATCAACAATTAATTTGATTTTGGGAGAAGAAAACACCCTTTTGAGTAATTCTTAACTGATTCGCCTGCCATTGCATGGTTACTACACCCCACGCATCACGCATTGTTATAAGATTAAGCTTTCCACTAAAGTTGAAATACTACTTTCTCACATAAAGTAACCTGGAACATTTCTAGAAAGACTGAAAAACAACAAATCTCCTTTAAACTCTCCCAAAGTTTATATTCACCTGATTAGAATAAAACTCCCACATTCCTACATAAGGGTATCTACGCCAAACATTTACCATATTTGTATTTTTCTAAAATCAGTTTAAATATCATTTCCAAACACAGTTTCAGGAAATACAAAACCAACCATGCTTACAAATGTCCTAGAATATGGGTGTTTGATCCTTATGGCCTAACCGGAAAAGAACAATCTGTAAATCCAGGAAAAGGTACCCTGTAAGACCTTGTAAGCATATGACAGGAGTAAAAGTATGTTCTGTCAACTAAAATTTTGAATAAGCCGATATTTATGTTCTATATTTGTATTTGGACCAACATGGCAAATTCTTTTGATGATATGCCACGAAACAAAACCGATCCATCAACCAAACTGTAGTGGTAAAATATCTATTTTTTCCTACCTTGTATTTGTCTTTTTAATGCTTTTCCATTCTAGGAAACTTTGAAGAACATATTGGAAATTGGATATCCAAGAGATGACACTTGATACGAAAATTCACCTCAATCAGAGTATATTGACCTCCCCCAGTACAGGCGAGCAACATGTGTGTTTGCAGCAACCATTACTCACCAACAGCTTTGATTCTGTTCACTCATCATTACCTCCTAGCTTTGCCACACTACTGACAAGCTGTTCAACAGAAAATTTGAAAGGTTATGATATGCAAACAAGAAGTGTTGTAGTCCTGGCATATTGTTGTGTAGATTTTCTTTTGCACATTGTTCAAAAATTGTGGCCTGACCGAAAGGCTGGTTGAGTTGACCTGTTCAAAAAGGTGGCAAAACATTCGAAGTTGATGATTTACTTGGAGTATTAGTAGTTTCAACCCAGCAATTTTCTGGCTTGTTGAAAACGAAGTGAAACTTTCAATTTCTTCTGGGAATTGCTAGCATTTTGTTTGGTATCATCTTTTTGATGATTGCGTTGACTCCTTTACTGCTTCCAACACAAGGAAAACCCAATTGAAATTGGTGAACTTTTGGCTTGTATTTAGGACTGTACATGAACCGAATTAGCTCGGTTAGCTCACTCGACTCGGTTCGAAATTGAGTTCGAGCCAAGTCAAGCTGAGTTTTTTAGCTCGAAAAAATTTCGAACCGAGTTCGAGCTTGCCTGAGCTCGACTCGACTTGGATCGAAGCCCAACTCGAATCGAACTTGGATCAAACCAGTTCGGTGACTCGGTTACTTTGATATTGATGTTCCTCACCAAGTGTTTGATGAAATGACTCTCAACAAAGTGTCTGCTGGTGGCAAGGAAGGTATGTATATGAAACAAATACCCTTTTTTTTCTTGATTTTAATGTTGCCTACAAGGTGTTTGATGAAATACCTGTAAAATTGCTGCTGCTCTTTTACATACAGTCAGAATTTGAAGGTGCAGTTCATGTGTTTGTGAAAACGCCACACAGGCGAACTCGGCTCGAACTGGCCCGAGCTGCTGACTGAACTAAGCCGAGCTGGCCAGTCAGGCTCGAGAACCGAGCCGGGCCAAGTTCGAGCTGGGGTCAGCTAGTGGCCAAGCTGAGTTCGAGCTGGGGTCAGCTAGCGGCCGAGCCGAGTTGAGTTGTGCCAAGCTCGTCTCGTGTACACCTCAACTTGTATTATTGGTTTTTGCTAGCTTTTTTTTTTTTTTTTTCCAGTTAGCTTGTTAGTACACCCCCACTGTCAATTCACACTTCAGTGTTGGCCACCTCCACAAGGGATTCGATACCATGACCTCAGTGTTGAAACGAGGTATCTTCACTCAGTCTGCCTCTTGGCTATGGATTAGGGTGTGGTTTCTGCTAGCTTGTAATTGAAAGGTCCCCTTCATGGTTACTCTTGTAATATGTTCTCTCTTTCTGTACCAATTTCTTCTGACCAAGGTTTACAAATGTTGCTGAGGCACCTGAACCAATGGAAATAGAATTCATGTACCAAATCATTGTATTGTTTTTTCTCTTGACCATTCAATTTCTTTGATATAATGTTCCTGCTACTCCAATATATGTTTATTTATTTATTTTGTTCTTTTTGTTAGCAGAGATACTTGTTGGATTCTTTTGATTACACAACTAGCTCAAAGTATTTGTTAGAGTCAGAACCTACATCGAGTGATTTGATTACACATTGGATTGCAGGGCTATGGACCGTGAAGACGATCAGCCCAACAGTGCCATCCATGTTCAACAAGCTAATGCATGAAGTGGCTTGATGAGAGATTTACCAGTTCGGTCTTCTCCATTTCATTCGAAAGTGTGGCCAATCTCGGAGTGGACCGCGTGAAGGATTTTTATTTATTTTTATGTATTCAAGACCATTTTCAACGTATTGTTGTAAATATTAAATATTTTATTGTAACGTAATACAATTTTGTTTAATATTCATTTTTAATTGTACCCTAACATTTTTTAGGTTTCAAATATTAAAAAATACAGGTTCCAACCAAAATAAAAAATAAAAAATTACCGGCTTTTGTCGTGGGTTGCACGGCTTTTGCCGGCGCTTCTCAAACCTTTGTTGTACTTTGGAAGGCATTTATCGACACTTGGACAAACATTTATTGACGTTTTTAATGTTCCTAGGCGCTTTTTCAGTGATTACTGGTGGCCAGCAACGGTGCTTCAGATGAATTTTACCGGTGTTTGTATAGGGTTTTGCTAGTGCTTTTTCAGCTTTCCCAAACACTTTTTAAGTGATTACCGATGGCTAGTAGATGTGCCGGAAAAAGGAAAATGGGTGCTGGAAAAGTCTACTCGATCACGGTGGCCAGTAAATGATGATGGGCACTGGTAAAGCCTTAGCCAACGTCTGAGTACTGATAAAGCTTTGCACTGCACTATTTTTGACCTTTACTGGTACTTTTGACCGCGGATAAAAGTCATTTTTCTTGTAGTGTATTTAAAAATCAATTTCAAACCTCAAAGAAAAAAATGCAAAGAAGGATTTAAAGGTAACGGCAAGATGCATCATAAAAATTAGGGAAGAAAACCATAATGGTCCATTCATCCGGTAGGTTACTGTTGAACTGAGTGAACGGCCAGTGGTCCAACTCAATCTATGTGTATATCCAGCCTAGTGATGGGTTGTTCTAACTTTTTTCTTCAAGTAATCCTCGTGGTATAGCCACTAGTTTTACAGGTATGCATGATGAGAGGTGCTTTTGTCATTTTAAGATATTAATATAAGTAGCCCGGCCAAGAGCAAATGCATATATCCTGCACTCACACCAAAACGTACAAGACTTCTTGTGTGACATGCAACAACTGTAGGCTAGACTCTTAGTCACAATATAAAACCATGCCTAAAATTTCTATGTTAACAATGTGTGGTCTGCATGTGTTTTGGATCAGGATGACTCTTGGATTATTATCTATTCATCCTAATTAGACTAGTTTGATGAATGGATTGGATAGAATATACACACCATTCAGGCCACACACATAACCTATGGTTGGTGTCCCCTCTTGCATTATTTCTTATGTTTAGGCCCAACTCAGTTGTGGATGTAGATGAATTTTTGTCTTATGCCCTAAAATTTCAGGCATACCTAATTTAGGGACTGGATGTCAGGCACACAAAATAGTGGGCATAGCGCTCGATTGTTGTTCGAGCTGTGCTGTAGGCCCACCTTAAAGGCATGCATGAAAATCATGCATATCCATTCATCAGGTTGGCAACACTGTAGAAAACTATATATGATTTTAAAAAATTACTCAATAATACAAGTGTGGCCAACTTGATGATCTTTAGGTTGGGACCAACCTTTCTAGGGATGGGTGTTATATACATTGTCACTTTAGCTATATAAATTCTTAATGTAAGGGAGCAATATTCTGTTGGTCTGAAATTCAGAGTTCCAAACTATGAGAAAAGCACGAATACCTTTTATTTTTGCACGTTCCCTTCGAAAAGTGCCCATGATTTGCAAATGGTCTCATTTGCTAAGCATGTGGTCCCTTTGAAAAGTGCCCAAAGTGCCCATGTATGGCAACACATGTTGCAACATGGGATATAAGTGTGAGATCCAATCCATCCACTAGGTTGTTCTGACCTTTTACATGTTTTCCTAAAATAAATCTGGTCCACTAAGCATGTGGCCCCCTAAAAGTAGATCAACCTGATTCTTGGGCTAGGGAATGAATATGGTGATACTTTTCTGATGGATGGTTGGATTTTGGCTTCATAGTTCCATGCTAGCATTATGGCATGTAGATGAGCTTTGCTGCACATGCATATAGGCTTAGCAAAGCTCTCGAAAGTTGATGGATGTGAGATTGTAAATGGGATAGAAAAAGTATGATATGTAACCCACCAACAACTATTAATTTGGGTATATTTGATACATCAATCGAAACAATATCAATATCGCCGATAATTTCACTGATAACCGGAAATGGGGGGAAATATAGGAAAAACAGTGGAATTTTCAATGAAACTTAAGGAGATGTTAAAATGTACATATTTGCATATTTAGAAATAAAAAAATTGCAAAAATAAAAATAAAAATGCATACATAACAAGTTTCCATTTAATGGGGTGTTAAAAACATGCGATTTTGTAAGAAATCAGTCCAATCATCCCCTCCGGCCTATTTAACCATCCAACCTTCCATCCAAACATCCATTGATATTGCAAAATATCAACAACAAGGGATATTTCACTGAGAAATCTTCAATAATCGAAAAGGAAATAAAAGATTGTGGTCTCAATATCTCGCATGTTGTGATATTGATAATATTAAAATATTATCAATATTATCAATGACAAATTGAACACTACATATGACCATACCATGAAAAAAAATTTTAAAATAAATTTTTTTCTAAGAAAGAAAATTTTGATGATATCAATACATTGGCGATATTATTGAAATATCATCAATATACTTATGATACAAGCATTACCTACAATTTACATAGTCGAAAATATTGGCAATACATTGGCGATATTGATGCATTGGCAATGCAAGCAACGCATAAAATTTGCATATATAGTTGAAAATATTAACGATTACATTAGCGATATTGATACGTTGGCGATACTTAGCGATATATTGCTAATACTTGGAATTTCTGATACTAGTAGCATTATCGGTATCGCTAAGCTTGCGATAAAGATAATATCGGAGATATTTCGATAATATCAGAGATAATTCAAACACTTTCCAACAACAACTATTAATTTGGATATATTTGATACATCAATAAACACTTCCTTTACCCTTATGCTAGCTAGAAGGTGTGTAGAGTTAAGCACTTAGACACAAGCATCTAGAATGAAAATTAAGCTAAATAACTTATTTCTCCGTATCAGGTAGGATACTTTTGTTCCTGTTTATTCTTCTTTACAAAAAGGTGGGAGTACACCACTTGTATATAATTTTATTGATATGGAAAACAACCATTTACAATCCTAAACAAAGACCAAAAAACAAAATTAAAAAAAATAAAAAATAAAATAAAAAATCCAAACAAAGGCAAGGCTAAACCAAACAAAATCAGCCACCTCAAATCAGCAGTGTACATACCTAAACATTTCTTGGAGAAGCTAGGAGCCGTGAACAACCATAACTTAAATCCACTTATGGTCATCGCTTTAGAGCAAATATTGCTGAGGAAAAAAAATCAATGAAAGTTTCTTATCTATAAATTTATTGTATTTTTTCCTTCCCTTTGCCCATAATGTTAAGAGTCCAGAAAAGAACTCACATTCCTACTCCACATCTGACTCCAAATCCTATCCACATGAATTTTCAGTCCAACTCTGAATTTGAGTATTTTCAAAGTTTGGTTGGTATTACTAATGGTGGTGCAATGCATTTTCTCGATAGTGGAGGTCCACATAATCCCGAATTTCTTTGGAATAATTCATTTGTAAATGTAAAAAACCGCTTAATTTGTGGTATGCTTCCACAAGGTGATTTTGTGAAAGGTTCAATATCGAGATGAATGTTAGCTTTGTCGGTTGCCAAGAAATCTCTCCTGAGATATTGATCTAATCCATCCATATGCGGGACTTCTTTTTATATTTATTTATTGGCAAACCATGGATGGGATGGTTGGGATTTTTTGATAAAATTGATTCCTTAGAACTGTAAGCAACAGATGATAGGCCTAACAGATGGATGGCTCACTGCTGAATAGGCCCACTTTCCCATAAATTTTGTTCACCGTCCACTAAATGGTTATTGTTCAGAAGGTATGAATCATCTTATTGGTGAGATTTTTACATCGTGGATTAAGAAATGTGTTATGGACATAATGCACAATCCATATTTCTTGGTTAGACTAGGCAAGTGTCCCCTCGCAAGTAGAAAACTGCATGTTATAGTGCCTGGAGAGCAAATGATGATTTCCACACTTCTTTTTGGCATCACAAAAGTCCAACTCAAAAATCACCAATGGTAACAAGTGATTACTCTTACACTCCAGATACATAAATGTGGGAAGGTGAAAGAAGTTTGCGTGTGATGATCTAAAAAACTCAAAATATAAAAATATGCATAAAACACCACTCTTCTTCTTCTGAACGTATGCTTAGCCCATGTGTCTAGACAATTGGGAAAAGACCATACTACGCCAAAACTGCAAAAAAAGGACGGTCTAAAACCGTCTCAAATGACCAAAAAGGACGGTCATGGACCGTCGCAAGAGCCGTCAAATTTTGACGTGTCGTATTACTTAAAGGACGGTCGAAAATCGTCATTTTTATTGACGAAAAAAAGACAGTCATAGACCGTCCTAAAAAAGGACGGTCGTGAATCGTCCTTAAAAAGGACGGTCTCAGACAGTCTCATATAAGCCTTTAAAGGATGGTCATTGACCGTCCTTAAAAAAGACTGTCGTAAACCGTCTCTGATAAACCTTCAAAGGACAGCCATAGACCGTCCTTTTAAAGGACGGTCATGGACCGTCCTTAAAAAGGACTGTCATGGACCGTCTCTGATAAGCCTTCAAAGGACGGCCATAGACCGTCTTTAAAAAGGACTGTCATGGACCATCCTTTATAAGAGGGTCAATATACACCTGTTACAATATATTTCATCGTATTCTTCCTGATATACACCTGTTATATAATATATTTCATCATATTCACATTCACATTCATCTAAACAACCCAAACTACGTAAATCCAACATAAACTAAGTTCATCCAAACATAAATTACATCCATCCAAACACAAGCAATCTTATCCACATTACATTCATCCACACATAAATATATATAAGTTTAACATCATAAATAAAAAAAGAAAAAAATCAGCAACAATTTTCTTTTCACGTCTTTCACCTGAAAAAAAAAAAATTAAACCAACAAAACATTATAATTCAGAATCATGAAGAATTGCATAAACTTCTTCTAAAAAAGTGGGCACTTTTTAAAAATAAAACTGATCATTAAAATAGGTTTAGGTTTAGGTTTTAGGTTTTAAGTTTAGGTTTAGGATTAGGATTTAGGTTATAGGTTATAAGTTTAGGTTATGGGTTATAGGTTATAAGTTAAGGTTTAGGTTATAGGTTTAGGTTTAGGTTAAGGTTTAGGCTTAGGTTATAGGTTTAAGTTAAGGTTTAGGTTTTAGTTATAGGTTATAGTATATAGGTTATAGCTTTAGGGAATTGAGAATAAGTTAAGGTTAAGGTTTAGGTTTAGGAAATCGGGTCCGAGTTCGGGATCAGGTTTAGGTTTGGGCTATCAAGTTTATGTTTAAGTTTAGGTTAGGGAGTTGAGATTAGGATTAGGTGTAGGTTTAAGTTCAAGGATTTGAGAATACATTTCGATTTTAGGTTTAGGTTTGGGTTTTAGGCTTATGTTTAGGTTATAGGTTTAAGTTATAAGTGTAGGTAATAGGTTTAGGTTTATGTTAGATTATAGGTTAAGGTTTAAGTTTAGAAAATCGGGTTCGGGTTCGAGATCGGGTTTAGGTTTGGGTTTTCAAGTTTAGGTTTAAGTTTAGGTTGGGGAGTTGAGATTAGGAATAGGTGTAGGTTTAGGTTTAGGGATTTGAGAATACATTTCGATTTTAGGTTTAGGTTTAGGTTATAGGTTATAGGTTATAGGTTATAGGTTTAGGTTTAGGTTTAGGTTAAGCTTTAGGTTTAGATTTAGGTTTAGGTCATAAGCTATAGGTTTAGGGAATTGAGAATATGTTAATGTTTAGGTTTAGGAAATTGGGTACGGGTTCGGAATCGGGTTTAGGTTTGGGTTTTCAAGTTTAGGTTTAGGTTAAGGAGTTGAGATTATGATTATGTGTAGGTTTAGGTTTAGGGATTTGAGAATACATTTAGGTTTTAGGTTTAGGTTTAGGTTTAGATTTAGGTTATAGGTTATTGGTTTAGGTTAAAGTTTAAGTTTAGGTTTAGGTTTAGGTTTAGGTTATAAGCTATAGGTTTAGGGAATTGAGAATAGGTTTAGGTTTAGGTTTAGGGAATTGAGAATAGGTTAAGGTTTAGGTTTAGGAAATCGGGTTCGGGTTCGGGATCAGGTTTAGGTTTGGATTTTCAAGTTTAGGTTTAGGTTTAGGTTAGGGAGTTGAGATTAGGATTAGGTGTAGGTTTAGGTTTAAGGATTTGAGAATATATTAGGTTTTAAGTTTAGGTTTAGGTTATATGTTATAGGTTTAGGTTCAGGTTTAGGTATAGTTTATAATTTATAGGTTTAGGGAATTGAGAATAGGTTAAAGTTTAGGTTTAGGAAATCGGGTTCGGGTTCGAGATCGGGTTTAGGTTTGGGTTTTCAAGTTTAGGTTTAGGTTAGGGAGTTTAGGTTAAAACCACAGCTAAACCCAAACCCACTTTTGCTGGCAGATCACTCTAAACCAGTTCAACCCAGGGCATATACCTAATTCACATTCTACATTAGCAAGCTCAACAAAAAGAATTTATTTTGTACAGACCAGCAGAAACCAGCAACCCTCATTTTATCCAAAGCTCAGCTGGACCACACACAGGAAAGAGTGGGGATTATGACATCCACCGTTGAGACTTTCGTAGGGCCCACAGCGATGTTTATTTATCACCCAACTTGTTCATAACATGACACAGACAGGGAAAACACAAATATCAGCTTGATTCGAAACTTCTGCTGCCCTAAGAAGTTTTCAACAGTGGGTCTTCGATTCCCACTGTTTCCTGTGGTGGGCCCACTTGAGCACTGGATATGCTCAAGTGGAGGCATGTATGGTGCACAACACAGTGGGACCCACTTCCCCTTATATCCATCATTTAATGTGGAAGCTCGGCTTATGCTTTTAGATGAATGAGATGAACTTTGTCCTACTTTCAAACGCTAATGATCAACTGACTACATGAAAGGATATCATTGGTAGTGACCATTCAAGATGGGTGGCATCAAGTGTCTCACTTCCCATCTCTATCTTACAAACACATTAATTCTCTTAAAAAGGATCGCACTTAAGCACCAAACACACCTCATAGTGTATACGCATAATTTTAATTAGATGTGAGGTCCAATGCACTTTAATTTCCAAATCCTCTCAAAAATCTTAGCACTAATCTATTTCAATATGGGCACTGTTTCTTTTCTACAAGCCATTCATCATGTTGCCTCTCGATTTAGATGCTAAAGTAGGTTAAAGCCATCTAAAAGTAATTAATGGACGGGTAGAAAAAACTAAGAATGGTCCACAATGTTTGTATGTCCCACACTTTTGAATCACTTATCTCAATAGGTCAAGCAACGAGCATCACTGGGTCAATCGTGATTTTATTTATTAATGCAAAAGGGTCTCATCTACTCTTTTGTCGGTCAGGATTTTATTTATATTTTTAATGTAAAAGTATCTCATCCACTTTTTCTTTTTCTTTTTTCCTTTTTTCTTTATTCCTTTCTTTCTTTGCCTGCATTTCTCTATTTCAACTGGGTTCATGAATTATGGTTAACAAACAACACACCATGTTCATGAATAATGGTAACACACCATGTTCATGAATTATGGTTAATAAATAGTATGAGCTACAACGTATTTTAGTAAAGTTTCAGGGTTACCTTATCCCATGTGGCAAACAATTGTAAGACAAGTGAAAAACCCATAAAATTTAATATTGTGTTTTCCTCTTCTTCTTTTTCACCACAATAGTAAGACAAGTAAATTTGAATCACTTATCTGTGAGTCAAGTATGATATCATTTATTTATGCAAAGGGGTCTCATCCACTTTTTTTTTTCCCTTTATTTCTTTCTTTCTTCACCTTCATTTCTCTATTTCAATTCGGTTCATGAATTATGGTTAACAAACAATACACACGACGTTCGTAAATTTATTGTATTTGATGTCTTAAATCGAGTCAGATACAAGGCCTGTCGATGCCATTGACAAAGTGTTCGATGTCACCTTCGATGGCATCGAATAGTTCTCAATCCCATTTGAGATTGTTGGATTGGTAAATCTTATTGTTTGCCATAGTCTCATGGGCACAGTTGGGTGACAGAATCCCTTCCAATCTCCACAATTGTCCTCCATTGAGGCTAGATCAATGAGAAGTTTAGAGATCTGATCATCTCTTTCTCCAACTGGATAAGATAAGACTCTGATTCTAGTTGGATCTATTGAATCAAGTGAGGTAGCATCTTAAGAGCTACAAGTAGATCCTTGGCACCCTAGTTTTCACTTTTAAATTCACAAGTTTCAATTACATTATTCACAATTACTCTTTCCAATTATTCAGATTTAGATTTATATCTTCTTCTAGTTTTAGTTCTAGTTACTTTTAGAATACACACGAGTTTAGTCCATGTGGATTCAACCTCGGTCTTACTGAGATTATTACCATATCACGACCCTACACTTGGGGTTGTGAACACTGGGTGTGGGCTGGATAGGGTAAGGGAAAGAGAAGGAATGGGAGTCAGGCAGAGGCTTTTTTTTTTTTTTTTAAAGTTATATATATATATATATATATATATATATATTACTCAAGTCGAGTCGAGCTTGACCTTGAGCTTCGAGTTGATATGCACCATGCTCTAACTTGGCTCGAACTCAGCTCAAGCTTTAAAAAATAAGCTTGACTCGCCCCGAGTCGGCCTTTCAAGCCGAGGTTAAAAACAAGTCTCATTTGTGATTTATTATTTTTGTGGAATCTAATGGGCGGAGTGGATTTCTTATAATTGTTATGGTGGGCCTTAAAAAATCAACATTAGTCTCTCACCATTGTTTCCTTTAGTGTGGCCCATCCTAAATCATAGGTCAGCTTGATTTTTCAGCCTTGGATCTAGCGTGAGATTTCACAACTAAAGGTTGAAGTGGATTTTATATATGCATTAAGGTGGGCTAGCTTTAGTGTGCCTCCCAATTTTTTTCTTTTTTAAAAAGATAAAAACTAGATTTCTTTCAAAGAATGCCAGCGCATATGCCAAACCTAAATCTCATTGCCAGGAGGATTGCACTACCATTTTTTCTTTTTACCGGGGCTGCCATGATCTCTATATAAAATTCACTCTAACAATTACATGTGTAATAAGATATTAGGCCAATGCAAAAAAATATAAAAAAATAAAATAAAAATAAAATAAAATAAATACCACGTTGGTCTGTAATCCAGATGGGCCACACCAAAGAAAACTGTTGGGATGATATTGATTTTTTTATAGGGCTCACCTTTATAAGAAATCTACTCCAACCATTAGATTTCACAATAACATTTACTGTTAGGGCTCAAGAATCGGGACAATCCACGAGTCAGGTAGGTTACACAGGAAAAAGTTTGGAAGGCGGCAATCATCTTGTACATTATTTTCAATCGTATGGTCCACCTAAATTATAGATAATCCTATTTTTTAATACCTATCCATACAATTAAGCCATGCAACTAATCGGACACATGATTTTTCAGATACACAACAAGTTAAGGCTCACATAGCTTTTGATATTTCCAAGTGAGATATCTCTTAGCGTTGGGAAGAGATGGGGCTTCCGATTACACAAAAATCTCTTGGAAAGGGTAATGTCGACATTTCATATTGCATCCCTATGTTTAGAGGAATGTTTTCATTTATATGGATGGTCAAAAAACGTTATGGGAATATGGTATGCTTCAAGGAATTTTCCGGTAAAAAACTCTTTAAAATTAGGCTATATATATATATATATATATGGAAAAGGTACTATGCGCTTGACCTCACGAGTCTGTCCCATGAGGTCGAGCTGTGTGGGCCCCATCATGATGCATTTCGAACATCTACCCCATCAGTCAGATGTACCATTCCATCGTGGGCCTAGGTCTCAAAACTCAAGTCAATCAGTGACTTTTGTGGGCCACACCACATACAGAAGTGGGGAGGGGCCGTGCACCATTAAAACATTCATAATCATTTTTTGGGCCCACCGAGATGTGGTTTGTAAATCCAGCCCATCCATTATGCGTGTCCCACTTGCATGATGGTTCATACCAAGTTTGAGCAGCATTCAAAACTCAGGTGGGCCCCACCAAGTGCTTTTATATGTTTTAATGGTGTCTTCACATGATTTTAGATGGTATGGCCCACCTGAGTTCTGTATACGGCTGATTTTTTGGATATGCCATAATTTAGAGGGGACCCATCAAATGCACGGTGTTGATGGTCGACACGCATCATGGTGGGGCCCACACAGCTCGACCTCACGGGGGCTTATCGTGAGGTCGAGCGCATAGTACCTTTTCCCATATATATATATATATATATATATATATAAAACTATGTTACTTTACTTAGTGTTGGCTCTCGATTACCAAAGATAGTTGGTTACATCTATATAAAATTAATGGATGGTGAGGAGCTAGAAATAGATTATAGTCCACACTCAATGTTCCAAGTCAAGCAAGCAACAACTTTCAGCCCGTCAAACATGCTGTCGCATGTGTTTTTCATGCAATAGGTCCACAGGCTTTTTTTGTTTTTTTTTTCTCCAATGGCTAATTATTGCCCTCATCTCTTCTTTTATCACCGCGTTCATGAATTATTGTTAATAAACAGTACAAGTTATAAAGTAGAACCACGAACTTTCAGAATTACCGTATCCCACACGGCAAGGAATTATGAGCATTTTTATTCATGTTGTCCCTGATGGTGTGGCCCATTTAGGGTTTAGATTCGCCTCGTTTGAAACGGGACCACTGAATATTTTCATTCTTAACCGTCCAATAAACATTCACCGATCTGATAATCAAATTATCAAAAAATCTTGGCTCGTGCTGCATATAAACTGGGGCCCATAATCTTGTCTTCCACGTGTGCAATTTCTAATTGCCTGCTTATCATTACATCACTGACAGAGTATCAAAGTTTTTCTCCTTATTTAAAGAGCTTTGCGCAGCCCACACGCCTGTATTAGCACACTCGTGTACATGCCTCCACAGGTGCTGAATTTTTGGTCGGTCAATTAGGGGGTCAAACATACCCACACTCTTTTGATAGTCACACCCTCTTCGGACGCGGGATAATTCAATGTAGCAGTTGTTGTATTGTATGCATTACCAAAATTAGGAAAAAAGGGTGTTTTTTTTATAAAGTGAGTTACTGTATTTTTATTTTAATTATATTAGGATTTAATGTGTGTTAAAATATGACCATTGTCCATTTTTTATTTTAATTATATTAGGATTTAATGTTTGTTAATATTTCAAAATATTAAACTACAAAAATACCCTAAGATATTTCGGTAAGCAAATACAGCTATGGTGATTTCCATATCTGACCCACTTATAAGTGGGGTTATTGGGTAGAAAACACATAAGAATCCAAATATTATGGGGTTGGATTCGTTGAACAGTGGGGTAAATGGATATCCATTGCCAGTAGTGATGGATGATACATGGCCACTTAAGAACTTACCTAAAAGTAGGAAGCTAAATTGATATGTCCAAAATATGCCTCCCAGCTTAGATGTATGATAATCCAAAATAAATGCTAATTGGATTATCCAACCATCATGTTAGTGGACATTTTTTAGATGTGTTGGTAGTCTATTTGTTTTCTGTCACATGTGGTGTGTGCTAGTGTGGCTAAATCGATATATCGATTTGATTCAAACTGATTAACTTTTACCCCAAGCACCGAAATAAGCAGATACATTCAATATAAACATATATGAATGGAATCTGATCTACTCAGCCACTTCCAGAATTTTGTAATGATTATGTGATAATCAAAGAGTGGGGTTCTTCCTCTAAAAAAAAGGTTATGCTTTCCTTTCTCAAGAGAGGACTTTTTTAGTATATCTGTGCAATCAGACAAAAGGAAAAACTCACAATCGGTTACTAGGAGCGATTGCAAGAATGCACCTCTTGAAAGAACTGCTTGATATTTGATAAAAGACAAATCTATTATGTGAGCATATATTTAGATTACAACGAAGAAGTATAGCTAAGAATTATTGCTACTAGATTATCATTACTCTAAAGATAAACTGAGGTAAAATATAGATTTGTTTTAATTTGATTGTGTGTTAAATGTCTTTCTAATGATCGGATTGGATTTTCAGATACACAATAAGTTAAGGCTCACATAGCTTTTGATATTTTCAAGTGAAACATCTCCTATCATTGGGAAGAGACGGGGCTTCGATTAGGCAAAAATCTCTTGTAAAGGGTAAAGTCGACATTTCATATTGCATCCCTATGCATATGCATGGAGGGATGTTTTCATTTATAAGGATGGTCAAAAAACATCATGAGAATATGATATGCTTCAAGGCATTTTCAGGTAAAAAAACTCTTTAAAATTAGGCTATTTAAAAATAAATAAATAAAAATTTATGGTGCTTTACTTAGTGTTGGCTCTCGAATCCATTATCAAGATGGTTGGTTACAGCTATATAAAATTAATGGATGGTGAGGAGAAACAGATAATGGTCCACACTCAATGTTTCAAGTCAAGCAAGCGACAACTTTCAGCCCATCAAACACGCTGTACCATTTTTTTTCATGCAATAGGTCCATAGGCCTTTTTTTTTTTTTTTTCAATGGCTAATGATTGCCCTCATCTCTTCTTTTATCACCGCGTTCATGAATTATTGTTAATAAACAGTAATGTTATAAAGTAGATCCACAAAGCTTCAGAATTACCGTATCGCATGCGGCAATGAATAATAAGCATGTGGTTCCCACCTAAATACTTAAAATTAATAAATTGATGGTAAAGTTGAGTTTTTGAATGTTTGAACGTGTCCCACTTGATGAGTGGATTTTTTTTTAAAAGGTTATTTTCATGGTGAGGACCCGATCCTCAACCAATAAATGTACCAAATCTCTCACATGTGTGCAACAATGTTACAGGTGTTGAAGGTCCTGTTTTTCACACGTGGAAATATATTGATAAGTTAACCCATTCAGATTTCATCATCAGTACTATCAATGAGCTATCCAACTAAGGAATCGGGGAGTTGTTGGGTTCAAATATGGGCACATATATGCGCTATCAGATCCCAATTTAGTTTGATTGGTGCACAACTGCATCTTGTCAGTTCCAGTTTCTCATAAGAGGGTTTGGATTATGATCAGGCGGTCACCTTTGAAACCTTCTTGGGCTACTAATGTTTTGGATGGCATATAATCATCAAGTGGGCTCAAAATGGTTTCAATGATGAGCATTTCTATTCATGTTGTTCCCGATGGCTTGTTGGGGATTTGAGCTGCGGAATCACACAGATCTAGATCTAGGAAAGCAATCCAATGACACCAAACACACACAAGAGAACACAGATTTAATGTAGAAAACCCTTGCAGGAAAAAACCACGGCACAAAGCGACAGATCTCCACTATGAAAATAGAAATTACAAAGAGAGAGGACTTACCCGATTCGAACAACCTCGAATCTCACCCTTGCTACACCCTTTGATAACCCTGGAACCCTTTAGAATACCTTTAGGAAGCCTTAGCATTGCCCAGAAAAGCCCTAGGGACCCCTATTTATAGTTTAGGCAACTTCTCTTTCGTACCCTTGCGAAACCGCCTCAAATTTATGCAGTCCACACCAAATCTGCGCAAGAATCTGTGTAACCTCGACTAGTCAAGCCAATACATTAACTGGTAGAGGGACCCCCTTGATCGGTCGAGCCATCTCCTCAACCGGTTGAGTGCCCCGGACACCCAAATAAGTAGCACGCTGGACTTTGAATCAAGTGGTGCTCGACCGGTCGAGCGGACCCTCGACCAGTCGTGCCAGCCTCTCAACTGGTCGAGCAGCCCCAAACATTGAAGACTTTTAAAGTCTAACAACAATCTCTACCAAGTCATCAATCTTCAATGGTGTATCTTACTACCCTCTTCTCTTATTGTTGAGGGTCAAATATTTCATATTAGACCCCAGTTATTGCATGATTTTACGAACATAATATTGTTCAATGTCATATTTTAATCGTGTTTGTGCTGCAAGATGAATTTAGGAGCCTAGACTGAAAAAGGGTACTAAAAGCATAGATTTAATGCTTAGGAATCATTGAGGCAAGGGATGGACTCCAGGGGACTGAGATCGACGATTTTACATGACTGAGATTCAAGAAAATCATGTTCGTCATACTAAAGAGGCTTGAAAAGTCAGTCAGAATACAAGATCATAGGGTTCCCACCATCCGTTGGGCTCGAAACTTTATATATGGCCTAAGGACATAAATTAACCATACATGTCAAAATTCAGACCTTGGATCAGTGTTTAAGTAACCCGATGGACAAAATCAGACAATAACTATTAAGAAAGCCTCTTGGACATCCTTAGGAGATCAGGACCCAAATTGAACTGATGGAAAAAGCACGAAAAACAGTGGATATTCGTTAAATTTCACTTCTTTTGGACGGTGCAGTAGAGAGAAACGAACCACATACGTCTATAGAAGGGAGAGTGGCAAATTTGTAAATAACCAAAACTCTATATGCATGCATGTAAGTAAGAAGAGGTTTGCTTCAACGTTCAGTATTGACTCATCACAGATGGATGGTGTGGCCCACTTAGAGTTCGAATTTACTTCATACTTTGACCCATGGGCTTACACATTAATGAGAAAATAATGAGCGGAGTAGATCTACGAAAATGTCATCAAAAGTGGGCCCCACCTAGTTTTTGAACAAAACTTTCCAAAAGTTGTCTTCTAGCGCAAAACGTCCAGGGACGAACGATGCTTGCAGTTGGGTTTTGACATTGGGCCCCACCCATCATCCATTTCAATGATCGGGACCATCCATTGTGTCCAGAGGGGGGGCGTGCCCGTCACCTTGGTGTTCGTTTTGTCCCACGAAAGCATTGCAGGTACATGAAGTCTCAAATGTAAGATTGAACGGCAGAGTCTTTGCTGCAAAATCAATCACATGGGCCACCACGAATCTGATCTAAAACTGATCAAGCCTGACTGGTTTTTCGAGGGAAAACAAATGGACGGCGTGGATTTCTTTGATAAGTCAGATTATTGGCCCACCAATCATCACCGACGCCTAAGAGTTTCTAGAAATTTCTGTTGCGTAAACAGAGTGGGTTTCCGACTCTGTTACAACAACCACTCCCACCAACTGCTATTACTTATAAAAGGTGACGAGAGAGAAAGAGTAGGAATTCAATTTTCCAGGGACGTGGGCAGAGGCAGAGAAAGAGTAGAGTAATATTTATTTAGTTTTTTTTTCTGTTTCTTTTTAGTATTTCTTTTAAGATGTTGAGCCTAATCATGTTGGGCTAAACCTCTTAGCTAGGGCTAAGAGGTGAAGCTTGTAACATAATTGGGACGTTTGCTTGGCTTTGATTCATGTTTTGTTGAACTCTTATGGATTCTAGTTATTTATAAAAGTATATTTTTAGTTTTTAATGGTTTGTTGTGACTCAAATTACAATGGATCTGCGATAGCTTTAAGTATGTTTTTCCCATTATTGAGATTGTGAAATTAGTAAGACTTGATGTTCACCATCGTCCCATGGGCATGGTAGGGTGACGAAATCCTTCCTAACTTTTACAATTCTCTCATGATTGGCTGTGAAATTGGTAAATTGTTGTTGTTTGTCATCGTCTCGACATGGTTAGGTGACGGAATCACTTTCAAATCTTCACCACTCTTATCTATTAATGATTAGATCTATGAGAAGTTCAGAGATCTAACAAATCTCTTCTTATCAACTGGATAGGATAAGACTCTGATTTCAGTTGTATCCCTGAATCAATACAAGGTAGCTTCCCAACTGTTACAAGTGGATCCTTGGCACCCTAGTTCCCACCTTTTATTTTCACAAGTTTTAGAGTAATACTTCACCATTATTCTCTCATATTCACTTGATTCAGATTTCATCTTAGTCTAGTTCTAGTTCTAGTTAGTTTCAGATTACGTACAAGTTTCAGTTCCAGTGGATTCGACCTCGGTCTCACCGAGTTTATTACTACATCACAACCCTATACTTGGGGAGTGAACACTTATCTCTGCATCATAGCTTCTTGCGCACACTTCGTCTTTCTTTTCTGCCATCACCAAGCCCAGAGAAGTTATACAGAACTTGAACTTCTCTTTAGGAACGTTCTAGGCGAACGTGTCTGTCGGATCAGAATCCATGTGCCCAACCACATTTGCTCCTGTCTTCTCAAAAGGAAAGATGTAGTCTTCTTACCATCTCACTGTTACCCAATATTGCTTGCCTGGGTACTTACTTATAACATTAATAGGCTACGAAATAACCGGTCTAATCCAGACCATAGCATACACTGCCAACCGCATTCGAATAAGGCTCATGAGATATCCTGTTTTTCCTCATCTGTTTTAGGACATGTCATGAGGAAAACTTGAGGAGAGACACGTAGGGTACGCTCTCCGGCTTTACATGGTCCGTCACCTCCTTGATTAATACCTATCCAAGATATTCTTCCTGAGATAACCAAAGCCTACTTCTCTTCCAGTCTCAATGCCGAGAACCATTTTTGCAGCCCCCTGATCCTTCATCTTGAATGTCTCACTTAATCGAGTCTTCAGTACATTGATTTCAGACATGTCATAATTGGCGATATATATGTCATCAATTCCTGACTCATTATGAAGGAATCAAACCACTACTTAGGCAACAGGTCATACCATGACCTCCTGCAAAGTTTTTTCTCGGCCTCTTTAACTTCGAACCGCTCTGGCTGCTTCATGTAGATCTGCTCTTCCAATTTCTCTTACAGAAGTGCAAACTCCACATCCATCCTTCTAGCTCAAGATCACATTGGCCAACCAGCGCCAATCAAGGATCTAATAGACAATTGTTATACTGTCGGCGTGAATATCTCTGAGAAGTCGATCCTTTCTCTCTGAGTATAACCCTTTGCCACCAACCTCGCTCTGTATTTATGTTGTATCTATTTGAAGATCCACCTGCATCCAACCACTTCCCAGCCAACTGGAAGCTCCACCAGCTCCCATATGTCGGTCTAGTACAACGAATCCATCACATCGCCCATAGTTACCTTTCACTTCTCAGTACCAGGCTCACCTAGAGCCATCTGAATAGAAGATGAATCCCCTGCGATATTGGAGTCGTCCATGTACCTCGCCGATGTTCTGCGATTATGCCATGTGATTCTTCCCACAGGTAGCTGCTCCACCTGCTCTGTATCTCTATCCGCACATCTCAGCCTTCCTATCCTGCCCGCTCATGTGGGCATGCCCAGCATGCCACACACGTGCAGAAGTGAAATCCGCTACAGCCATTGCAGCTCCACATTTTGAAGTGCTCTCGATCAACTTGCAAACATGATCGAGTCGTTGCACTTTCATGACTACCCGTGCCCGCTTAAATACTTTAAGAGCACCATCAATACCTGTGTACTTACATCCTTTTGCCTTAAGTACACCATGAGAAATCAGATTCTACTTCAAATCAGGAACATACCTAACATTAGTTAAGGCAGGCTCCACCCCATCAAACTTTTTGATACGCACTGTACCAACAGTCACAACATTACAGGCACTATCATTGCCCATAAATACCTGTCCACCATCACACTCCCTGTAGCTGGTGAACCAACTCCGATGAGGAGTCATGTGAAAAGATGCCCTTGGTCTAACATCCACTCGTCATGATCGTCGTATGGTTGTCTTAGCGAAGACATAAATAAAACATCATCATCACATCTACTCGATTCATCTGATTGGCAGTATTGGCCTCCCTGTATAAAGCCTTAGAATCTTCTCTTAGATTTAGGATTTTCACAATCCTTCTTCACATGTCCTTCCATCCCACAATTTCAGCACTTTACCTTTCCTTTGCCCTTACCCCTGGATTTGGATCTAGAACCTGAAGAACCTGTATCGTGTTCAGAATTCCCACCCCTCGTAATCATTGCCTCAGAAGATATCCCAATGTCGACGTTAAGCTTTCTCATGGCCTTCCCTTGAAGGGCTGAGATAACGGTGTCGACATTCAGGTTTTTATTCATACTGCACAGTGTGTCCTTGAATGACTCATATGACGTCGGAAGAGAATTCAGCAACATACATGCTTGTTCTTCATCTTTCATCACTTCCTTCATATCTAATAATTTATAAACTAATTTATTAAAGTTGTTGATGTGAGCCTCCAGATCTCCATCCTCTGCCATCTTGAAGTTATACCACTACCGCTTTAAGTGTAGGCAATTTTCGGAGGATTTTTTCGCATAAACATCCTCTAACTTCGCCCATAACTTAGCCGCAGTTTTCTCCCTCATGACGTTGTAGAGAACCTCATCCGTGAGACATAAACGGATCGATGATAAAACCTTCTTATCAAGAGTATTCCATTCATCATTAATCATAGTAGACTTTTACTATAAGACCCGTGTCTTAGTCCGTACCCTTCTGTTGGCTTCCGCAGTCCTTCCAGTCAAATTCTGGTAACCTTCGCACCCTATCCGAAGTTTGGGTGCGATCCTAAGTCAGGTCCTGCACACTGACATTGGCTCGATCCGAAACTTGTATCATAGCGACCGCGTCGTCGCCGCGGTTCCAACGCCATGACTTACGCACCGAACTAATACCCAAGCTAGAAGATGTCGATCTGCGTTTATTCTGAAGAAACACCGCGCATGGCGGATTTCGAGGGAATCTCTACAATTAGTCCCATCAATCAACCACAAATGCATCCTTTACCCCAAGTACAACACCCATTCCTCCTTTTCCATAAGTCAACTCTCTCTCTCCCCTCACTATTCCTCTTTTACCAACATTTCAACTCAACCCATACCTCTCCTTACAACCACCACATCACCCATCTCCTTTAATATATTTTTTCTCTTTTTCCCTCATTCTATCTCTACTCTTCCAAGCTCCATACGTCCAACCTTCCCAAGCAATTCCAAGAGCAACAAGTGTGGCCCATTTTCCCACCCTCTCATCTTTCATCCGCACCATTAAAAGTCCATCATCCACCGTTAAAAGTCGAGCATAGGAGCAAAGGAGTTCAAGGGATCAAGAAGGAGGCCAACGAGGTGGGTGATTTACCGTTATTTTCAATTTTAGGGCCCACTTGTAGGTGGAACCCATTTTGATGTATGTGATTTAATCAAGAGGGCCCATAGTGGCGGGGTCCCTCTATCTCATCGTATATTTCTCTCTCTCTCTCTCTCTCTCTCTCTCTTTTCATTGTGATGGTGTGGATCCTACCAATATATGTTATATCTACCCCGTCCATCAGCATCAGATGGTGTGGCCCACCCTATTGCAGGTGATGATCCACACCATCCACTGTTTGGATGGATCCAATACACCTTTCTTTATATATATTATATAACATATATATAAATATATATGATATATATAATATAATATAATATAATATATATATATATATAATATTTATATACATGCAGGTGGGCCACTTACATGCGGGGCCCACCACGATGCTGAGAACATCCATGCCGTCCAGCGACCAGAGACGCTGCTGGACGTAAGGAAGGGCGTGGCCAACTCGGAGTGTGTATACTGACAGTGGTGTGTACTTACAAGCTTGCAAAAAAAAAGGGGGCCCTTTTTAGAGTGGGCTGTCTATGCCGGCCCCACCTTGATTCAGGTATTTAATCCAAGCCGTCTATCCTCTTCCTCGGATTATTTTAGGCGTTGAACCAAATTTTGGAACCAATCCGATTCTCGAGCGGGCCATACCATAGGAAATAGACGTATCACCATTGAAACTCACTTTGATCCTTCCATTCGCCAACAACACATTGCATATTGGTCTCATTTTATCGATCATGAGTCATAGAATCCTATGGCTGGGTCGGATCAGATTGATGTGGGCCCTACCATGGAAAATCTGCAGAAAAACTATTTTCTTTATAAAAAAAAACAAAGACAAAGGAGGAAGCAGCGCTGACGCTGCTGCTGCCACTGCCTGCGGACGCTGACGGACAGCGGGCGAGTTGGGCCTCACGGCTCCAGCTGTGGGCCCCACCATGATGCGTGTCGACCATCAACACCGTGCATTTGATGGGTCCCCTCAGACCAGGAGGCTTCCCCAAACATCAGCTGTATCAAAAACTCAGGTGGGCCACACCATTTAAAATTATGTGGAGACATGCCTAAACATATAAAAACACTTCGCGGGGCCTACTTGAAATTTGGATGCGGCTGAAACTTGGTTTGAACGTTCAGCCAAGTGGGACACGCATAATGGACGGGCTGGATCAGTGGACCACATCACAGTGGGCCCCCAAACCGTGACCCTATGAACGGTTTAGATGGCAAAAAAAAAAAAAAAAAACATTCCAGCGTGACCCTATCAACCGTCTGGATGTAAATGAACATTATGGTGGGCCCTGGTCCACTTGGCTTCATGAATAGATCGGAGGCAAATAAATATTACAATGGGCCTTGTCATGCCCCAAACCCGGAAATCGGATTCACAGGAATCCCGATTGCCGAATCTGGTGCCGACAGCCTCCATAGTGCCCCATTCTCAGCTCCTAGCGTTCATACGCCAAATTCCGATCCTAGGATCTTATAAGGAGGATTTTTTTTTATTTACAATATACGTTTAATTTGTAATAAGCATAACCACAAGCATACCCAAATCACAAAGGCAACATCATCATCACATATCCACTAATATAATCATTTGAGTACAATGCTGAAAGAAAAATACATAAATCGAAAATCAAGCTCCAGAAGACCGCTGCACGCTCCAAGCTCAACAATGCTGCAACCTAACATCTCCTGCACGCATCTATCGTGCATAAGCTTATAGAAAGCTTAGAGGGTGGTGTAAGTGTGTGCACAAGGTAAGTGTCAAGTATTCCATATCAGAGTAATCAAATTAAGTGGAAGTACTGACAAGTCCATGGATCAAACAATATCAGGGTACACATCATAAATCAACTATGCAAATGAGGAGTCAAAGCGAGTCAAATATTACATGTCGAGGATTCAATGTCATAAATCACACAATATCGAAAGTACTGATAATCCATAAATTGTATAATGTCGAAATAAGCAGAAATATTGACAAGAGCATGAATTGTCATACTAAACAGAATATCGACATGATCACAAACATACGATAACAGAGTAAGCGAAAATACGGACAAGTCCATGAGTCAATCAATGTCAAAATATGCAATGTAGAACAACTATACAAGTGAGGTATCATAGATAGCCAAATATCAGACGTAGAGGTTGCAATACATTATACATTCCTGATGAGTAACAGGAATAGCGTCAGCCATATCTAAACTATATAAATGCAGAGACTCGATAGCCCAAAATGCCATATGCCATGAATGTTCTGCAATATGGGGTGCGGATGGAATGACCATACTGGAGTGTGAAGTCGGGATGATGGTACGTAGTATCGCAGGCTATGGGGTCCATCACAAGGGATTTCTATCCAAACTAGTCCCATACCTAAATTTGGATAGTTAGACTCAATGTGGTAAACTCCTGATCTCAAGTTAGTCGCGCGCCCCAACCGAAATCCTGGCCATTGCGAAAGCACTCGTAACAAATAGTTGCGCACCACCAACCCGAGTGGATAATGAATGAATGAATGCATGAATGAGTATGCAACTCCTACTCACTAAATCCACATATCAGTACAGTTCATCTCTAGGATCATCACCGGGGTTTAGTACACTCCAAATGGCACTGCCGCTCTCCCAGCCGCACAGTCCAAGTGAGCATAAGAAACCTCACTATCCGCCTTGCCAATAGTCCGCCAATACCTATCCGGCACGTCGATAGCGGACCCATTCACGAGCTGGTCAAACTCAGCCTAATAATGCCCCCTACCCTCGGGCGAGTAAGGCCACACCCTCTCCCAACCGACCACGACACAGTGGGAGACGCGGCCTCCTGGTATTCAGCACTCGGGCGCTCATGTATCCACTCGGTCTCGACGTTGGGGCGTCTCCTGGCCACGGAGGTTTAGGAATTTTCACCAGGGACATCTATGGCGCCCGTATGCTAGAACCAAAATATTTCCGGTGTCCTATTTGGCCATCCACGATATGCCTGTGGAGGCTACTGCCCTGATGTCGCTAGGGCATACAGTAATCATAATGCGAGATGCATGAGTCATACAATCCAGTCATGCATCAGTCCTGCACATACCGCGTGCTCATGTGAGATAACCTCCACCTATCAGGGAGTCTCATAACAACATGCTGAATGACATATGTAATGATCAACCACCTCTCATAACAAACATGCAGATGATGCGTATGGGCATGTATCATGATACTATGCCGCCACATACTCATAACCGGTATCCACATCCAGCATCGATAATCGACCTGGACCATGTGGACATTTAACCAACATTACCCCCAAGGAGTAGCCCACATAGAGCCTCACATATAGTGGACCCATGGCCTCACCAAGGGTCTGATATACAACACCATGCACCTCACTCAAGAGCTTAATACACATCACAATAGGCCTCTCATATGGGCCTAACATACGTCACAATGGGCTCCATCGCCTGACCCTCAAATGCATCACAATGGGCCTCATGACATAGGCCTCGACAATCAGCCTCAGCAATCAAAATCGGCTTCAACAATCAGAATCGACACTCGGTCTCGACAATCGGAATCGGACTATACAATCGGCCTCGACAAATCAGAATCGGCCTCGATACTCAGCCTCGACAATCGGAATCGGCCTCGACCAATTAAAATCGGCCTCGATACTCAGCCTTGATAAATCGGAATCGGCCTATACAATAGGCCTCAACCGATCAAAATCGGCCACGATACTTAACCTTGACAAATCAGAATTGACCTATACAATCGGCCTCAACGAATCAAAATTGGCCTCGATACTCAGCCTTGACAAATCGGAATCGGCCTATACAATTGGTCTCAACCAATCAAAATCGGCCTCGATACTCAACCTTGACAAATCAGAATTGACCTATACAATCGGCCTCAACAAATCAAAATTGGCCTCGATACTCAGCCTTGACAAATCGGAATCGGCCTCGACAATCAGAATCGGCCTCGATTATCGGAATCGATCGATAATCAGAATCGGCAAATCGGTCACGTTGATCGAAATCGGCAATCGGTCGTGACAATTGAAATTGATCGATAATCAGAATTGGTAAGTCGGTCACGTCGATCGGAATCGACAATCGGAATCGATCGATAATCAGAATATGCAAATCGGTCACGTCGATCGCACTGATAATCAACAGATAAACAAAGCGGGGTCCATAAATGATCAGCCGATTAACCATAGTATAAAGATCGGCACTCGGTCGTGGTTATATCAAATCTGATAGCACGGAGCCATCCGTCTACGGTGAATGGGGCCCACTTATTTAGGTTAACCCACTAAGGGAATGTTGAGAATGAGCCTAACAAGGCCTAAGGGAAGGTTACAATGTAGACATCCAACCATCATTGTCTATTAATGTCGACATCTAACCAACATTGCTCCCAAGGAGTGGCCTACATAGGGCCAAACATATAGAGGGCCCATGGCCTCACACAAAGGCCTAATATAAATCGCATTGGGCCTCATACGAGGGCTACAATTACATCACAATGGGCTCTATACACAGGTCACAAATATATCACAAGGGACCACACCTATGGATCACAAATACATTACAATGGGCCGCATCACATGATCTTCATATACATCACATTGAGCCTCGCTCACGGACCTCAAATACATCATAATGGGCCTCGGATACATCACAATGGGCCACAATCCATGGGTCTCAAATACGCAATAGGTGGTCCCTACACATGGGCCTAATATACATAACAGGTGGGCTCTACACATGGGCTTAATATACATAACAGGTGGGCCCTGCACATGGGCCTCATTTCATCACATCAGGCTTTGCCAAATGGGCCTTAAATACCCCGCACCTGGGCCTCAAATACATACAACGCATATCTCATGTAGGCTCCACTAGCTGGAGATGGATGGCATAGATAAAACATGATTATCAAGGTGGACCCCACTCATTTTTGGCCGTTCAATCCCCACTGATTCACGATAGTGGGGCCCATAGGAGTCAGGGATCAAGCTGACATTTGTATTTCCCTACATGCAAGTTTGCGTGACCTCATGAACAGATTAGATGGAAAATAAGCATCAAGATGGGCTTTGAAAAAGTTTCAACGGTGAACATCAATATCTCCACCGCTTTCCGTGGTGTGGCCTAGCGGAGATCGGGATCCTCCTTTTTGGTCTCACGCCTTAAAATTTTCAAGAGAAATGGAGGGACAGTGTGGATCTGATACATACATCATGGGGGTGGCCCATGCAGCAAATGAAGGTGGACGGCATAGACACAAAAATCAAGGTGGGCCCCACAGAAATTGCTGACGTCAACTCACCAGCTATTCTGCTGGTGTGAAGTACACTAGCCAATCTACTTTCCACCCTCCTTTCCTTGGACAGTGAGGGTACAAACACTTATCTAATGGTGGATACCCATACATGTACTATGTGGATCCAAAGCATACATCGATGTGGGATTTCCACCATCCAGAGACTCTGGACAGTGTGAATAAAATACATGTGGGTCAGGGGTCCCACGGACCTGCTGACGTCCAATAGCAGCCATATAGCTAGTGTGGTCCACATAGATGGACAGTCCAGATAAATGGACGGTTAAATGGACCCATACCTCATGTGGGTCCCACCAGAGCTTGCTGACGTCACATATATAGCAGCTATGTAGCTAGTGAAGGTACTCTAACCAATCCTCTTCCACCGTCCAGTGATTGGACGGTGAGGATAATGCAGACGGTGTGGATGCAATGCATACGGGTGGGGTCCCACCAGAGCTTGCCAATGGACGTACAATATAGGATATACCACATACTACGTGATGGGGCCACAACACGTGCAGCTTAGGTGCTGGGGTCACCGTCCCATGGACGGTCAGGGTATCACGTGTACATCAAGGGTCCACACGTGTGAAACTACCAGCGTTTGAAGAAGCTGGCCAGGGGTTTTGCCACCATCCAGACCCAGTGTCTGGACGGTCTAGATTTAATACAGACCACATAGATGGGGTCCACTCCATCGTCAGATAGATGGTGATGATAAAACCCAAACATCATGGTGTGGCCACCGTCTAAATTTGCTGGACGGTGCAGATTTAATAAATGCATCAATGTGGGTCCACATCTGATGTACGGACGACATGGATGAAATATACATGCCAAGGTGGGTCCACATCAGTGTGGCCCACCAGTCCACCAATTTTGAATCAAGATGATATTTGTGATTCCCTCTCCATCAACGCCTGCTGCTGGACAGCAGCAGGTCAGCTGGAAATGGGCTGTCTATCCCATGGTCCGGGCGTGCAGGGAGAGGGGTGGATGATGTAGATAAAACATTTACATCATAGTGGGTTCATGTGGGGTCCACACAGTTGGAGATCAAGCCAATATTGGTGTTTTCTCCACCTTCCGAGCTTGCCTAAAACTGTAGCAAGGGGGGCCTTGGACGCTCCATCAAGGCAGTCCCATTTGTGGACAGTGAGGATGTTAAATATACCTCCATGGTGGGCCATTAAACTAGGGAAAAAAAGGAAAAAGGGAGAGAGAGAGAGAGAGAGAGAGAGAGAGAGAGAGAGAGAGAGGAGCACCCACTTTACTCTTCTTCTTCTTCCCATATACTCCAATGCTTCTATGAAGCTCTTTCAACGGTGAAGATGACAATCTAGAGGTTGGATTGGTGAGGATCTAAGGTAGATGGTGGTTGGATTTTTGGAATGGTTGGACGTCCATGGCTTTTGCAATGGAGAGTGAGGAAGAAAGAGGGAGGGGGAGAGAGAGGTGATGGTTTATAGGTAATTAATGAGTTGACTTATGGGGAAAAGGGAATGGGTGGTTATTTATGAGTTATGGCTAAGGTAGGGTAGGGTGATGTCACCCCTAGGGTGACATCATAGCAATTATGTTTCTAGGAAAGTACAACCAAAGGGATAGGTAGGTCCCGCGATCAAGCGATCAAAGGCTGAGATAATGCACGGGCCAGATCTCATAATCTGAGCGTCACATTGACGCACGAGACGCGTCGTCGGAACCGCAGCAACGGCGCGGTCGCAATGACATAGGTCTCAGCTTGAGTCAGTTCGGGTTTATAGGATGTGACTCAAGAGCGTGCGCAAATGCTACCTGCGGGTCGTTGAAATTCGACTAGGAGGACCGTGAAAATTTACGGAACAGTACGGGCGAGAATACGGGTCTTACAGGCCTACCCTCGGTCCACGTGACCCTTTGACAGGTTGGATGGCAACAAACATCACTGTGGGCCCTACCCTCCTATGGTCCACATGACCTTATGAACAGTTGGTTGGAAAATAAACATTATGTTGGGCCCTAGGTTGCTTGGAAAATAAACATTATTGTGGGCCCCGGTCTGAATGACCTTATCAATGGGTTGAATGGGAAATAAACATTATGGTAGGCCCCACATGGGACCCACTTATGTATGTATTGTAAACCACGCCCTCCACTAGAGTGGGCTCCATCATGATGCATGTGTTTCATCTAACTGTCTAACCATTTTAGAGATAATTTAAGGCCCACCTTGATATATGTATACGAGACCCATGCATGAGGCCCAATTGATGTATTGGAGGCCCAATGGGATGTACATGAGGCCCATACCATGATTTATGTGTTGACCCTTATAGCGGCAGTGCCTTGGGAGCAATGATGGTTTGATGTCCACATTGTAAGGTTAATGTTGGTTAAATGTCCGCATTACGACTCTCCCTAAGGCCCATTAATAGGTCCATACCTGTAGTATATAGGCCGTTTAGGCCCATCTTCATTTTAATCAGAGCACATCACCACATAACATGTATAACATAGATCCATGATTCATGATCATACGCATCATATGTATGCTTGATATGAGAAGTGACTGATCATAGCATATGCCTTCGGGTAGATCGTTATAGGCTCCCTGATAGGCGAAGTCGCCCCACATGAGCGCTTGGTACGTGCAGGATTGTTGCATGTTTGGTAGGGTGATTCATACACTTGCATTTGTGTGATCATGATTATTGTATGGCCTAGCAACATCAGGGCCATAGCCTCCACAGACACATCGTGGGTGGCTGGGTTGGATACCAGAAATATTTGGTTCTAGCATACGGGCGCCATAGATGTCCCTGGGTGAAAATCCCTAAACCCGATGGTACCAGAGGATGACTCCAATGTCGAGACCGAGTGGATATATGAGCGCACGAGGGCCGAATACCAGGAGGCCGCGTCTCCCACTGTGTAGTGGTCGGTTGGAAAGGGTTGTAGCCTTGCTCGCCCGAGGGTAGGGGGCAATACTAGGCTGAGTTTGACCAGCTCGTGAATGGGTCTGCTATCGACGTGCCGGATAGGTATTGGCAGACTATTGGCCAGGTAGATAGTGAGGTTTCTTACGCTCATTTGGACGTGCCGCTTGGAGAGTGGCAGTGCCTCTTGGAGTGTACTAAACCCGGGTGATTATCCAGAATGAGAACTGTACTGATATATGTTGAGGATTGGCATGCTTGCGTTGCATCTCGCATCGCATGGCTGTGTTATGGCCGATGGCATTCATATCTTACATAGCATAGCCTTGGTACGGCTGATCACATTCATGTACTCATCACCATGACTCCGTATTACTCTGATCTTGTATTCTGAGCACGCTTATATTGCGCACACACTTACACCACCCTTTAAGCTTTTATAAGCTTATGCATGATTGATGCGTGCAAGAGACGCCAGGGCGTAGCCATAGCATAGTAGCAGCAGGAGCGTGCTGGAGTTTCTATCTTTTGCATTATCTTGCATTCCCTTCAGATGCATTTTACTTAAAAGTTTTTGATCATAGTGAATTTTGTGATGGTGTTCTTGTGGTTATTGTTTGTGGGTTATGCTTTTAGTTATGCTCATTATGAATCAGACTGATTATTATAAATCCTCCTTGTAGCATCCCAGGATCGGAACCTGGTATATAGGTGCCAGGAGCCGAGAATGGGGTACTACGGAGGCTGTCGGTACCAGATTCGGCGATCGGGAATTTTGTGAGCCCGGTTTCCGAGTTAAGGGCATGACATTTGCTCCTCAAGATCACCATCTTTGCCTTGCTTGATTAAGGAACTGATCATCTTGATCTTCCATAACTCAAAATTATTTTTTCCTGAGTACTTCTCAATTTTATACTTAGTGTTTCCCATTATCACTAATCCTTCAGATTCAGATTGTGCCCCAACGATTGCTCTGATACCACTTGTTGGGGATTTGAGCTGCGGAATCACACTGATCTAGATCTAGGATAGCAATCCAATGGCACCAAGCACACACGAGAATATAGATTTAACGTGGAAACTTTGCGGGAAAAAACAACGGCACAAAGCAACAGATCTCTACTATGAAAATAGAAATTACAAAGAAAGAGGACTTACCTGATTTGAACAACCTCGAATCTCACCCTTGCTACACCCTTTGATAACCCCAGAATCCTTTAGAATACATTTAGGAACCCTTAGCATTGCCTAGAAAAGCCCTAGGGACCCCTATTTATAGTTTAGGCAACTTCCATTTCGCACCATTGTGAAACCGCCTCAAATCCGTGCAAGAATTTGCGTAACCTCGACTAGTTGAGCCGATGCCTCGACTGGTCGAGGGACCCTTTCGACCAGTCGAGTGCCCCGAACACCCAAATAAGTAGCACGCTAGATTTTGAGTTGAGTGGTGCTCGACCGGTCAAGTGGACCCTCAACCAGTCGAGCTAATCTCTTGACCGGTCAAGCAGCCCCAAACATTGAAGACTTTAAAAGTCTGACAACATGGTTTACCTCATTTTTTGACTCATGGCAGATAACATGGGTGCTGGAGAAATTGATAGCCAGAGTGGATGCCACATAGACACCATGGTGAGTCTTACAGGGCTTTTGTTTACACAGCTCCTTCTAAAACACGTTGTAACCCTTAAAAGGGTTAGGGATAAGGAAACTTGCCTAGAATTGTTCATAAAACCTTTGAAGCAGAATGCAAAACCCTCAACCTCTATGGGCCACACCATATTCTATTTGTAAATCCATTTCTGTGATTTACTAGCCACACCATTTTCTATATGTAAATCCTCTCAGATCATATATATGTTGAGAGATCCATATGCACAAAATGCTTAACTTGATAGGGAATTTACGCCACAACGATGAGAAGAATGTAAAATTGCTCCTAAAACGTTCAAACAGTATGCCGTACTCGAGTTTTGGCTCAGTTTTTTTTTTTTTTTTCTTTCTATCATTAACTCATCTTAGTGATTTACGCTTGACCAACAAGAGAGTTGCCTTGTAAATGCTGCGCGGTCCACTGAATTAAATGGTATGGAATTGCATGTTTGGAAATGCCATGTTATTTTGATCGTCCAATGTCACATTTGAGATCAAACCCTTCCTTCAAGAAAAACATTGTATTAAGTAAAACCTATGCTTAGTACACTAGGAAATTGTAATCAACAAACAAGATTTACATTAATATTGGTCATCTGTGCATATATGCAACTCAAATGTCACGCGTAATAGCACATATGGATGCACGGTATTGATAAAACACAGACATTAATGTGGGGCCCATAGATGTAGTAGATTTCACCATCCACCAAAAATCTAGTAGTATTTATTGTTGCCACTTAGATGATATGGTACCTAAATCAATCCAATTCTTACTGCCACATGAAATTTATATGAGACCAAATGCAATTTCATACCATCTAATCCCATGTTCCAAACAGGGGCTAGGCTGATCCAGTCTCAGGCCAGGCTAACACATAGAATTGCCTTGTAAACCCTTAAGTAGTTGAGCACTGTCTAAACCTGACCTAATTGAGCAATGGGCCTATATTTCGAGCCTGAGTCAAGCCCTCAGGACTAATACTCTAGACCAAGCACGTCCGGAGGTGCGTCGGACTGGTGCATTGACAGCCATACGAGTAATCAGGCTGATTCAATCATTTGTTCTGTTTGGGTTTTCTCCTATGGTTGTTGCAGTGTATTCTATGGTGGGGCCCACCCAATAGGTGAAATGGCCTGATATTTTGGGCGTCCTACACCCTCTCCCAATGATCAAATGAGACAGTCAGAGGAGGCACGCGGATTTATGTGATCTTTGAAATACAGCCATCCATGGCAGAGCCGTCCTGTTGTTCGCTTTGGAGGGATGCGGGCAGGAAAATGAGTCAACAAATCGAGAAGGGACCTAGGTGAGGAGCCAAGGTCTCCATGGTTTAGATCAGTGACCAAGAACTATTTGACAAATTCAACGGTTTGGATCAATAGTTTAAGTCACTGAACATGGATCTCATGAACCAAGCCAAAATTTGGATGGTTTAGATTAGTAGACAAAGCCACATCTACCACAAACTGTTCATCTGGTTTCAACGACCTAGATTTGTGAACATAGCACGATTAAAGCCAAAAGAACAGTCAGATCATCTAGAAGTTTCGATATCACCCACGTGAACGGAACATTTCATTTTGGGCAGTCTATTTGATCGTTGGCTGTCCATTGATTGCAACGGTGGGGCCTGTTATCTTTGAAACAATCATGAACAGGGCCAATTTTATCTTTTACTTCCCAGGTGGAGGAAAGACCAGAAAACGGGGATAGGAGGGAATAGTAGCTTATTATTATTATTATTATTTTATTATTATTATTATTTTTTTAAGAATGTATATAATAAGAATTCACAGGAAAAGGGATGTCAATGGGCTAGGTGCCAGGCGAACTCTGTCCAAACCCGGTACATATTGTGCAACATAGACCTTAGCCCTATCCAAGCCCAGTACGTATTGTACAGCATATACCTCAGCCCTGTCCAAGCCTCGTGACGAACAAAACAGTTTAACCCGAGCCTGGGCCCGGCTAAGATGTTTATGCCGGCCTGAGTCTTGCGTGATTCTTAGATGGATAAAAGGCTACAAAACAAATATAAGAATGCAATAGAATAAATTCTATTGAGAACTTTTACAATCCATAATCCCATCCAGTCAATATAATATGTATTATAAAATTTCCCTTTCAAACCCTAATGGGCTTATTCTGGATGGGATTATGGACTGTTGTACACTGTCCAAACCCAGCATGTTTGAGAGATGTGTCTAAATTTATGCTCAGCTGGCTCGAAAGCACACGCACCATGTAAATCATATCAATTCATCTCCCCAGAAAACGCACTGTTCCAACTAAAAAACGTGATTTTAGAAAAAAAAATAAAAAAAAATCTATTTTTAGCATTTTCAATTTTCGTAGTATTTTTTAATTTTAAAGTTTTAAATTTCCATCTTTATATATATATATATATATATATATATATATATATATATATATATATATATATATAAACTTGTTCATGCTTTGAAAATTTTTAACAAAAGTTTATTTAAAAGTTTTAATTTTAGAAATTGATGTAGAATATGTCATAGATACCTTCCTAGCAAGGTTGAGCCAAAGGAAGGTGGATCGTAAATTGACCGTAACTTTTGATCCAAGTATTGTTACGGGGCGCACAACCTATCAATCTTTACTGAAATTGGCCATCCAAGGTGCATCGACTTAATATGTGGGTCACATCTATCCATTTTGTCAGAAAATGCGTGCTTTCAACTCAAAATATTTAGGAGAAAAAAAATACTATTTTTAGTAATTTGGAATTTTTAATATTTTTCTATTTTTAGAGTTTTAGATTTTTTTTCCTTTCTAAAAATAACTTTTAATTATATTAGGACTCTTTTAAAGAAAGTTCATTTAGAATTTTTATTTTTAGAAATTAGGATTTAGAAGACTTTTATTAGAATTAAGATTTTTATTAGAATTAGAATTTTGCTATTTTTGGTAATTACGAATTTTAGTTTATTTTTTCTTTATTAATGGTGTAAGGAGATACAGTATATGTTTATCGATAATTCATTAATCAATTTCGAATTTATTAGAATTTATTTCTATTTTCTGCTTTCTTTTCTTGTGGATTTGAGAAGTTTTTGTAAGGAGTTCAGAGAGGTTCTGTGGATTTAGAATAGTTATCCTTTTGAGGAAGATGATGCTCGACCTCGCGTCCTTCTCTACGTCACAAATTAAGTTTTAAAAGAGTTTTGCTAGAATTATAACTTTTATTAGGATTAGAATTTTGATGTTTGTTGTATTTATAAATTTTGATTTATTTTTTTCTTTATTAATTGTGTAATTAAGATAATTAGACAATATATATTATTTAATAAAATATTTAAGTTTTATCTTTTTTTAAAAAAAATTATTATTTTTAAGTGGATTCAAAAAATTCTATCTCGAATTTAGAGTTGTTATCAATTGAGGAAGATGATGACCATAGGTATATCTAGCCTCAAAGGGGCTAGAGCAATCCTTGTAAATATCATCTACATGTATGACAGTCATAATCTCTCTTCGTGGCCCACCGATGGATTCCAAGATCCTAATATCTTTCGTGGCCTACCAATGGATTCCCAACAAGAGAAAGACAACAATCGTCCACGTTGAAATGCAAAAAGGTCATAGAATTGACCGTTGGGATCTTGTAATCTGATAAATTCATGCAAATTGCTAGTTAGATGTTTGATCTAAAGAGATCAATGGTCTGGGTTAGAAACCATGAGTCCAATCTGTCAGAGTTGAAAACGGATGGACTTCTTATGAAGATAGGGGACCATGTATAATATTATTCCTGTTCATTGCGCAGGTAATTGCAGTGCGTATACAGACCAATGCGATGGACTAAATTGTGATTGGTTGGTATTTGGTGATCAGGTCCGTTCATCACGTGGGGCCACCATAAAAATGTTGAGTGGGACCATTCTTCAGGTGGTCCTGCATCAGAAGAACGGGCTAGTACAAGAAACTTCCCAAATTGTGTACCACCCTGATGAGTGGCTAGCCTGATTTTGGTCCAAGGCATAATTATGGTGGGCCCCACCAGATGATAGTTTAGAGCATGACAACTTCGCCACGTATGCACGGATGGAGTAATCACCTCTTCATTTTCTCCTGGGCTGCCGCTATGCAGAGTATCATCGCATCCTCTGTTTGTAGAAGGCCCAACGGTTGGGTGATCCGGACCAATGATCTGATTCAGCCCCACGATGTGAGGAGCTTGATGCAAATATCTCCTCATTTGCACAATCCTAATCCTTCAATTGATATCCTAATCCTCACAACGAGGAGATAAAAGAAAAGAAATATAGCATTTTGTGCAACAAGTAGATAAAAGAAAACAAATACAGCATTGGTTTACTTCAACTGAAAAAAAGCCCAACTTTGGATCGCTAAGATCTACCAATGTTGGTGGGCTAGGGTCGGCCCATCACATGAATAGTATGGCTCACCGAGCCATGGTCGCCAACATACCTCTGCATATTGTGTTATCAGCTTGAGCAAGCGGTCCGCACCTTCATAATCAAACGGTCACCACATTGAGATTTGCCAGGCCCACACGCATGTACAAGGCAGTTCATGAACATTTGGCTAACATGCCCAATAGCTAAACCATCCATCGGGAAAGTATGACCTTGTAGATATTCTGGCCCATCTGGCAGGGGGTCCACAGTGTTAGAAAGAGTTCAACGGATAAGAAAACTTCAGACAAGTTTTCTCATCAGCAAGTTTTTAGGTCCCAGACCTAAATGTTGGTGTGGCATCTAATGGTTGGATTGGATTTCTTATAATACCTAAATGTTGGTGTGGCATCTAATAGTTGAATTGGATTTCTTATAATTATCAAGTGGGCTCTATAAAAATCAAAATTGCAACTCTTTCTATCAAAACTGTTTTCCTTTAATAGGGCCACTTAACTAAGGTCAGCTTAATATTTTAGTCCTAGGCCTAATATGAGATTAGGCATCTAATGAATGGAGTGGGTTTTGCATAGACATCGAAGTAGTATGTTAGATCCACTCCGACCATTAGATGTGTATTTATATATTAGTCCTAGGTCCAAAATATTAGGTTGAAGCTTAACTCAGGCGGACCACATCAAAGGAAACAATTGACATAGAGAAGTCCCCATTGATTTTTAGATGGTGAGAATTATGTGAAATCCACTCTAACTATTAGATATCACAGCAATTTATGCCTGAGGCACAAAAATCCGCAGGTTAGGCTTTAGAATGTGAGTGTTGCTTTCTGTACTATTAAAGAGGGATGCCGGGACTTGATTTTTAGTGAGTCTCACAATGATGTTCACGAGAGATCCACTCTGACCATTAGATGTGTAATCCCAGTTTAAGTTTAAAGCCAAAACATCATATTGGCAAGTAATTTAAGTGGGCCATGCCAAAGAAAGCAGTTGGCAAATAGACATTCGCCCTTGATTTTTTTAGGGACCGCTATGGTGACTATACAAAATCTACTCCATCCATTAGATAACATATAAAAATGCAGGACCAGGGCATAAAAATCAGCCCATCTGTGATTTAGGTAGGCCATACCAACTCTTGATTTTATGACGGAATTTAGTAATGCAGCGGAACAATAAATATTCCCATGTATTTCTGATGTGCGACTATTTTAAAAGATAAGAAAGGAGAGAGATGCAAAAAACACAAAGTCCTTTTCATGAAAACAAAACCACACCTTTTCTCATCTTTTCAGAACTTCCATTTTCTTATTTTAATACAAAATCCATCATTGTTTTCATATCTACAAAATTGACATTGAGTTTTAATCAAATAAGTGATCCATTTATTTATTTGTTTGTTTATTTATTTATTTTGAAAAACACTGAAATAAACTGTATTTAATCATCGAGTTATTTTAATTTTTAAGGTTTTTACCTTCATTACTTTCCTCCATTTGTGTTATTTGAAAATGCAACAGTGATCAAGAGCCTCTGTGTGATGTAGAAGGTATACCAGTTTTGTAAACTTAAAAATTACACTATGTACTTCTTTAATGTTGCTCTACAATTCACAAATTGAAAATTACCATCCTGCGGTGACCGCATCACTTCCTGGATTATTCGTATGTTTTGGGTGGAATCCATCCAACTTAGAGCTGTTTTTCAATTACAAGTTCTGATATTTCATATCTTCTACAGTTTCCCCTTTGAAAACTTGGAGGAGTTTCCCTTTGCTGATGTGTGTTCTGAAGTAACCACAATTTTCAGCAAAAATCAGAAGGATTTATAACCACGGTCCTTTTTCTAAATGCTACAAATATGATATACGGAAACACATATAACACTGAAACAGCACTTAATTCCACTGGCTGTAGCTATTGCAATTTTCAAATTTTGAACAGTAAATACAGGAACTCCCTCAAGCCTTCTTATATGTTCTGTGGGATCATCTTAAGAAGCTTCTTCACTGCTTTGACCTGAAAAAGAAGCAAATCATTCCATATAAATAGTACCATATAACAAGAGAAGCTCTGTTTCTTACCAGTTTTCTGCTAGGAACAAATTGAAACAAATGGTAAACAATGTTGAAACTAGACCAGGGAAAATGATCATATAGTGATAGTCAACACAAATGAGTACGTAAAGATGATGCAAGTAGATATATCATGAAATTAGCAATTTGGCAACTGAAATAAAATTGTTTATGGATAACAAAGTCTCATTTTCTAAAAGACTCTAATTGTCCAAAAGAAAATAAATAGTCCTGCAAGTCTGCACCATTCAATTGCCGACTGATACTATAGTAGAATTATGAAACATATGCAGCTTGGTTAGATAATATGTACTACAAGGAAGGTGGAAGAGAGTCAATCATCTGCACAAAACTTATTCTACTCACAATTATAGAGTCATTCTAAACCTCCTTGAGCTGTGGATACCTTATGGTTAGTTTACAATATTCTTGGAAATGTGACATCATTTTGTTATTTATGGCTAAACCAAGAAATCTCGCATCAAAACCTATTTCACGAGTCTTATGATCTTGCTCTTTAAACTATAGAACACAGATACACGTAGATATCGGCAATCGACAAGCTTCAATAATTGGATCATTCGGAAAAACTGGAGTACCCAACTCAGATGCTTGGATATTTACATAAGGTATCCGCTACATGGAGACTTGGAATTCTAATTCAAATGGAGTTTTGAACTCCTGACATAGTTTTGTTGAACCATTGTTTCTTTTTATCTTTTCTTTTCTTTTCTTTCCTTTCCTTCTTCTTCTCCTTCTTCTTCTTCTTCTTCTTCTTTTTTTTTTTTTTTTTTTGACAAGATTACTTACTCCATTGAGAAACTGGATAATGCAGGGGCATTTTCACACCGGGCTCGAATGGGGTTGCCCCTGGGATGCAGGGGCACACTTGGGGTGGGCGGCCCGTGTGAGGAGGGTGGCTCGCGAGAGGCGGGCCCCACCCGTGATTCGGGTGGCTCGTGTGAGGCGGTATCCATGTGATTTGGGGCCCATGAGGGGGGTTCAACCGAGGTCCTTACTCATGAGATGTGGGGTTTGGGCTATGAGATAAAGGGATTGATTTGGCATGCTTTAATAGTTCGAGCTTTTAGAGCAAGTGGTTAATTACCCTGCATTAAATTGGTATCAGAGCGGGAGGTCTCGTGTTCGAGACTCCTCACTGGGGGTGATTAATGCAAGAGCATTTTCACACTGGGCTAGAGTGGGGTTGCCCCTAGGATGCAGGGGCACACTCGGAGTGTGCAGCCCATGTGAGGTGGGTGGCTTGTGAGAGGCGGGCCCCACCCATGTGATTTGGGTAGCTCATGTGTGGCGGTACCCATGTGATTTGGGGCCCATGAGGGGGGTTCGACTGAGGTCCTAACCTATGAGATGTGGGGCCTAGGCTATGAGATAAAAGGATTGATTTGGCATGCTCTAATAATTTGAGCTTTTAGAGCAAGTGGTTAATTATCCTACATCAAATTGGTATCAGAGTGGGAGGTCTCGTGTTTGAGACTCCTCACCGGGGGTGATTAATGCAAGGGCATTTTCACACCGGGCTCAAGTGGGGTTGCCCCTGGGATGTAGGGGCACACTCAGGGTGGGCGGCCCATGTGAGGTGGGCCCCACTTGTGTGATTTGGGTGGCTCGTGTGAGGCGGTACCCATGTGATTTGGGGCCCACGAGGGGAGTTCGACCGAGGTCTTAACCCATGAGATATAGGGCCTGGGCTATGAGATAAAGAGATTAATTCGCCATGCTCTAACAATTCAAGCTTTAAGAGCAAGTGGTTAATTATTTTGCATCACTGTATCTGCCAATGGGGCACCTTATATGATTTTTTAATGTACTTAGATGATGCATGGTTTGTTTTAAGATTAAAATATGTAAGTGGTTGTTTTAAGTTATCAAATTTGAAGAAAAAAGTCAAACTTGTGTAGTAGTTGCTATTTTCTATGGACTGTTTTGTTTTCTTTATCATCTCCTCACTTTATGTAATGGATTAAGGGAGCTGTTGGTTTTATCCTCTATGAATTTTCCTTTTTTGAATTTTAAGCATGAACTCTTGCAAAAATTGCATGAACTTGCGGCTGTCGTCTCCTCTAAAATTTTGGTGCACTCACGAATGATCTAGGGCAACGTGTTCCCTATCCATTATGATACATCCATAAATGTTGACACGTATAGGTAACGGCCATGACCGTTATGTGATACGAGGGTGAAACGGGGCAGTTGGTTTTTTGGGACCATATCGGCCGTTACCGTTATGGTGCATAATGATCGTTACCCCCATAACGGTCGAAAAACAACCGCTTTTTTGTATTTAAACCTATTTCTCTCCTCAGTTTTTTCACTTTTCTCGTTCCGAAAAGTCTCCTAGATCATTTTACAAAAGATTTTGACCACTCTTACTAATGTTTTTAAGATTAAAACTATAAATTGAAGTGATTTGAGTGAATAGATCTTGAAAAAAGAAAAAAAGAAAAAGTAGTATTTATGCCTTTTTTATTTCTAGTTGTAATGCTTGATTGTAATGTGTAAACATTAGATATAAATATAATCATGTTCACAAATTCACTAGACGGCCCGATACAACATTCTCACCAAAGAGTGGACTGTTACACTACCAATAGACATGTTCAAAATAAAAAATGAATACATATCTGGAATACTTATATTGTTCTGGATTTTCTACATATTTTTTCATAATTTTTCAGTCAAAAGAACATTTTTAATCATTACGGGCGTTGTAACGGTTGTTAAGCCCCTGTATCGGCCGTTAGGGCCGATACCCATATTGGTAATGGTGGTGATTGTTACGGCCACCGTTACCTATACAACATACCTTGATCTAGGGTCATCTACTGAGTGTTTTATGTGTCCAGATGGTACATTTTATTGCAAATATTACCTTTTTTTTCCCCTCTATTACTCAACCTGTGTATATCTTGTGCATGACCCTGCCTATGATTGATAATTGCAGTTCTTATCTTGGTTTCACATTGAATCTCTTATTTAGTTGGGAATTATTTCACAAAGAATCATGGATTAGATCTACACAAGGTTGTGTTCAAGCAGGCTATTGATGCAGGTCTCAAAGTCCAGTGATGCACATCAGCTCGACTGTGAGGTCTTTTGCTTTCAGTCATAAATGGATGGAAAATAGAACTTTGACAAAGTTCCAAAGTCTTACATATTACTTCTACATGTTGTATCAGCCACTTGAAATTCTTGATACATATTGGCTAATATGATATGAATTTGTTAATAATCTGCTGACCTCTACCAAAATAAAAGGGTTTGGATCTTCCAATCTGATGGAGATTTGTAGGACATCCTCCATCTACAGTCCGGGCTCCAATCCTTTTATTTTAGATTACATCTTCTCTATGATTCTGCAAAGTTGCATCCCCATAGCTTTTATCATGACAATGAACGTTGAGTGAGCAAACAAGCTCTAATTTAAATACCTTATTAGATGTCATTGAATGTGCAGGTTACGAGGGACTTAGTGGATCATCTAACTAGCTGGGATGTTGGAACAGAATTTATTGTTGCAGTTTGATGTAGACCAGTGTATTTGGAAAAGCTGCACTAGTCCTCTATCTAGACCAATGTATTTGGATGTAAGCTATTGCATATTGCAATTTGTTATTGATTGTGCTTAAAAGATGAACTTCATTTCTCTGGCTTACTGATCACAATGCTATGAAGGGAAACAACTTTTTAAATTTGATTGGGCTCACATGATAAGATCTTGCCTTATATTGTTGTGGACAATTCGCAAAGAGCAACACTTCATAATTGCCCGATGCAAAAATGAAGAAATTTACAGAAGATGCTATCAAATTCAAAATGGATGACAGTATGTGGATTCATAATTTTCACATTATCCTTTGCATTTATGTTTTAATTGACATGAGCATAAAGTTATATATATATATATATATATATATATATATATATATATATATATATATGAATGAAGCATACCTTCAATGTCATGATATTTCCTTTCCTGGCTTTTTCCAGCTGCTGAATTGTATGACTTTGAGGTTGAGAAGGTACATGTTGATTTCCCTAATTTTGATATTTGAGGATGGGCGCTATGAGTTGCTGCTAATGTATTTAATTCTTTCATAAGTTCTGTTTATTGATTTATTGCCTTAAAAAAAATGTATCCTCCATGTGGGGGTACCATTTGCCGGCACCAACTAAAACTGGGCACTCGCAACCCCCCCTCCCAATCATTTCCCTTCATCTCCGTAACCCTCACAGGGAGCTTCTTATTCCCATCGATCTCTCTGTCCAAATAATCTGATCAATGTAAAATGGAGAAAATTGATCTCTCCTGCTTCTTCTGGATTATGCAGATTTGTTCGTCTGTTCGCAGAACCGATCCGATGATAGCAACTTCAGATCAGTTGGATTTAAGATGGATGGATGGGATGGAAGTTGGATCAAGTTGGTTGGGAGAAGAATTTTTGGTTTTGATGTTGCAGCTACCACTGTGATTGCCATCAGCTGCGATTCCTTAGGCCTCGCGGAGTCTCTCATCATCGCCTTCCGAGCTTCTCGTGGAGAGCTTGATCGGCCTTGTGAATAGGATCGAGAGGGCCTATATGGTCCTCAGCGACTACAGTGCCAACAACTCCCTGCTAACTCTTTGGGAAGCCCTTCCATTCGTCGTTGTCGGTAGTGGACATATTTGTCTCTCAATCTTATTCCATATACTTTAGGTTCTTCATTTTTGTTGAGTTATGTGGTTTATACTTTGATTTTATTTCATTTGATTGCAGAATTCTGCAAAATCATTGATTTTAGAGCATCATCTAGCGTGATTTTCTTCCTAGGGGATCTGGTTGGAGTTCGGAATTTTTTATTCTTTTACTTTTTTTTTTTTGAGTTTTCGATGGGGACATCACGCTCACACGCATGCCTCTCCTACGCACGTACGCAAGGAGGAGGAGGGCCCTACCATCTATCTGGATCGATGATGACGTCCAGGGAGGGCCTCCTAGTTAGGGGGCTGTGTTTTGGTTGTTGGAGTGGACCCGATAGCCATGAAAAGCCCACCATGGGTTCTCATAATCGTGGCCCACTATTCTGATTAATCTCGTAATTTAGGTTTTGCTTATTATCGTTATTAAGAGTATTATGAACGGTTTAGATTACTTTGATTAGTTGTTATTTTTTATTACTTCATCGCCAAAGAATAGGTTGTGCACATGGCGCGAGTTTTTTGGGTGTAAGGTTTTATTTTAAATAGGCATCCCCTTATAGTCTTTTTGATTCATTGAAGATTAGTAAAAAATTCCTGCATTTTTTCTACTCCTCTGAGTTTCTGAGTTGTGGAAATCCAATTGAGTGTAAAACCCTCATTTCCTCGAAGGACTGATTACTGTAGTGCGAAGCCACACCTATCCCGATTCGCTTCCATCTTCTACCATCCACACTTTTCTTTTCCTACGATCATCTACGCTTTAAATCCGTTCTCTATTGCAGTAATTTTTCTCTCTACAGCAGAATTCCAGAATATGACCCTGCAGGAGGGCTGAAACTTCAGCGGAGCACCATGCATAGACCACATATCGGATCGGCACAAAACTCAGGGGTTTTGGAGCCCATCTCTGGCTGACCATACTCAAGGAGTTGGTTCTCAGGTTCGGGACCCCTTCGCACGTGCGGCCAGGCCCCTGCGCACGTGTGTCAGGTCTGGCCCGCTGTCTGCGCGCGTGGACTGTCTCCATGTTCCGTTTTCCACCTCTTTCATTCCTCTCATACTTTCTTTCCCTAACCCGAACCCTAGACTGCATTATTTTCAATTTTTTTGCCCCATTTTTTCTAATCCTAAGGTTCTCTAAACTGAAACCTATGAATCCCTTGGATTATGGGCTTATTGTTGTATATGTGTGGATGAATTTACTTTCCTTTGAGTATCGTTTGGTCCATAATTTTTATTGATCCAGCCCTAATATGTGTATGTCTGGACCCACATAGATTGCCCTTGATTGAATGTTTGAACTTTTGTGTAGAATATGAAATTTGTGTAATTGTTCTGAACTAACGTGATCTTAAGCCTGAAAATCTTACACATCATATTTGAATTTTATGTCCTGCATCAGTTTTTTCTATGGTGGATCTAGTGGTATTCTTCAAGGGATTGTCACGTCGGCCATTGGTTTTGCAGTTGCACAAGACAGACAAAGGACAGACGGAGCATGTTGAGTTTCTTCACTTGTCAAAGAGGAGATTTTCAGGTTTGGGTAAATCTTGTTTTTCTATTGCTTTGTAGATTTGTTGTTTTGATTTATGGGCCTTTTTTGCACCGACATCTCCCCTACATTGTCGCTGCTTCTTGATTTTATTTTCATCTTGAATTCTCTTAATTCTAACTCGACGAGTACATGCATACAGCAACAAACATCTTCAAGTAGGCGGAGGAACTGCAAAGGCGAAATAATTGCTCTCTACTACCATTGATCCGAATTGTTTTTTTATGAAATAAGGTATTTCCACCAAGCTCTTTTTTTAATAATTATTTAGTAAGTAGGTTGATTAGATTGTTGAATGAATACAGGGATATGAAAAACAAAAATTGAATCATGAGGGAATGGAAAACTACAGATTTCATCAGTTACTCTGCTCTACTTTCTACTCCATGAATTTGTTTTTGTTTTTGTTTTTATTTTTATTTTTTGCGAAATTCGATACGGTGGTTGATGAAGGATTTATTTATTTATTTATATAAATGATGAATTCAGCCCCTTTTTCTCCATAATCAAGAAAATTAGAATTCCTCAAAAAATCATTTTCGCTTGAAGGTATTCAACTCAGATCTGTTCGCAAGCGCAAATTGGGTTAACTTTGTACATGAGTATGTCCCTCATTCTGGGATCTTTTGTTGCAAACTTCTCTGGAAAGTAAAAATTAGCTATTGTTTCTAGCTTTTGATGCATTGATGATATAAAAAAAATATGTTCTTTTTTTATGGGATGTGATTGTAGGATGTGCATTTCCAATATATTAACTATAAGTTGCAGCTATCTTTGTTATCTACTAAAAATTTTTAGTAAAATTATTCTTATTCAATGTACAGAATGTGATATTTCTAACAAAAACAATTGAGGCAATAACTTATAATGCATTTTGCATATTTACAAACAGGTCTGTCTGCAAACATATTAGATAGAGAATGTTAAAAATTCACCCTACAAAAAAAGCAAGGAACTTGTAACATTATGGTTAAGTTGGATTTCTGCCACCAATAACAATCCAGCCTCCGGTGATGGTAAACAATCTCAAACTTTAATTTTCTTTTGATCTTTTTTCCCAAAAAATCCAATTAGATTCTTGTTTCATGTACTTAAAGCATTACTAACATTACTTATTAACTTAAGCATCTGAAACAAAAAAAAAAAAAAAGAATATGAATGCCTTATTAACATTATTTTTGATAGTATTTAGCAGCAACTGGCAATGAGTATTGGTGCAACTCTTGTGCCAGTGTGCTAGCAGTCTGTAGCGCTAAATCCTCTGTTTGTTGCAACTTAAAAGTAGTCCATGGGGATCCATATGTGCTGATGAGCACAGGACTTGCATGTCATCATAATGCTTTTTTTTTTTTTTGAAAGATAACGATTGTATTAAGAAAAGAGAGAGATACAAAAAGGCGGGAGAGTCTGCAGAGATTGCAAACTCCCTAAACTCCAATAAAGCTAAGATCACTATCCTTCCAAGAATCTACATAAGAGGCCCATTCAATTAAGAGGCGCTTAGACTTGGAGATAACAACATCAACCGAGTTAGAATCGTCCGAGAAGCATCTACTATTTCTTTCAACCCACACGGACCACCAGGTAGCAAGGATTGCCATCCTCCAAAGCCTGGTTTTCTTCTTGCCAATTTTTACCCCATGGCATGCAAACAGAAGTTGGTCCACCGTTTCGGGAGTGCACAGGGAAATATTGAACCGAAACCAGAATTCGGACCAGATTCTGGATATAAAAGAACAATGCAGAAGGAGGTGGTCTACTGTTTCTTGGTTCCTCATACAGCAAAGGCGGATGTTAGCAAACAACATCCGCCTTTTTTTCAGATTATCTACAGTTAGAATCTTCTTCTTACTGACTAACCACCTGAAAACAACGATCTTAAGGGGAACTGGATATCTCCAGATATGCGAGGGCTGCTGAGAGACCATGGCGAACAAGTTACTGTGAATCAGCTGATAAAGCGATTTGACAGAAAATCTGCGACACTTATCCAATCTCCAGATTAGCCTGTCAACGTCTGTCTGAGAAGGCCTGACCGAGTAAATGACTTCCAGAAGGGTCGTATATTCTGAGACCTCCCAATCTTGCAGATTCCTTCTACAAAGGAAATTCCAAACTATGTTGTCTCCAACAACAGAATAGCAGTCAGCCACAGAACTATCTTTACGAGAGGCTAGAAGATAGATGTTCGGAAATCTTTCTTTGAGAGGGGCCTCCCCCAACTAGATATCCTCCCAAAAACTGACATTAGAGCCTTTCCCAAGTTCGAAGCCGACGCCTTTGAGAACCATCTTTTTCATTTTAAGAATGTCTTTCCAAATAGCCGACGCCCTGTAGGTCGAGGAGTCTTTGCTCACCATCCTTCCTCTGATTTGCCATATTTGCTTTTGATAATAATGTTCCAAAGATTTCCGTTTTCCGACCTTAATCTCCATATCCATTTCCCCAAGAGAGCTCGATTCATCGGCTTAAGGTCTTTAACCCCTGAACCTCCTTCTTGAATTTGGTTGCACACTTCTTTCCATTTTAATAAATGAATTTTTTTCTTATCTTCCTTGCCGTGCCAAAGGAAATCCTGTCTAAGCTTTTCAAGAGTGTCCAACACTGGTCCCGGGCATCTGAAGACAGACATACAGCACAATTGTAAGTTGGATAGGGATGCTTTAATAAGGGTGAGCTGACCTCCCAATGTTATCCTTTCCATCTGGCAAGATAAATCTGGAACCTTGCTATGACTTTCTCCCACAAGTATATAGGAGGCGAACAAAAACAAAGGGGAAGGGTAACAAAGAAAGAAGGGAGAGTGGCTGCCGTACAGTCGAAAACTTCAGTAAAAGAATTAAGCTCCTCTGTCTCCAAATTGACCCCATACATTTTTCATTTTGCTAAGTTGACTCGCAGACCAGATACGACTTCAAAGCATCAAATCGTAGTACGCAGGAAGTCCACCTTATCTGAGCTAGCTTCAGAAAAAATCAGTGTGTCATCTATAAACTGGATGTGAGAAATCGGGTTAGACATACCTTTCAATCTACATCCACAAAGGAGACCTTCAGCTTGACCTTTATGCAGCAACTTGGACATGGCTTCACCTACTGTAAGGAAAAGAAATGGAGATAGGGGATCTCCTTGCCGTAAGCCCCTCAAGCTTTTGAAGAAACCGTGTAGAGATCCATTGACAAGGATCGAAAAGGAGGCCGATCCTATGCATGCTTTCATCCATCCTCTCCATTTGACCCCGAATCCCATCCGCAGCATCATGTAATACAGGAAGTCTCAATCTACGTGATAATACGCTTTTTCCATATCCAACTTTCATATAATCTTCTTGGACCCGGACTTGAGACTAGAATCCAAGCATTCATTTGCTATAAGAGCGTAATCCACAATTTGCCTACCTAGAATGAAAGCACTTTGATTTCCTGAAATGATCTTCCCCATCACCTTCTTGAGCCGGGACATTAGAACTTTAGCCAGAATTTTGTATGGCCTGTTCATTCCCCAAGTATAGGGTTGTGATGTAGTGATAAACTCGGTAAGACCGAGGTCGAATCCCAAGGGACTGATACCTGTACGTTATCTGAAACTAAGTAGAACTAGAACTAGACTAAGATGTGATCTAAACCAAATAGAATTTAAGGAATAATTGTAGAATAATTATCTAAAACTTAAGGAATTTAGAAGAAGGAAACTAGGGATTCAGAGGATCCACTTATAGAGGTCAGAGAGATCTTATGCCTGTTCCAAAAATCATGGAAATTAAACTGAACTTCTTCTGTTATAATTTTAAAGAGATGAAAGGTATATGAATTAGAATGGATTCCAACATCAAACCATGCCCAGGAGACAACAAACAATAGAATTAAACTAATTACTAACCAATCAACAATGCATAAAAGTTAAGAAGGATACCGCCATCCGACCATGCCCAGGAGACTATGGTGAACAACAAGGCTTCCTAACATCATAAACATCAAAAGGAGAAAGAAATACTCAAAACCATCGCAGATCTATTGTAATTTCAGTCATAACAAACCATTAAAAATAACTGAAAGTATTCCTTTTAATTTGAACTAAAATCAACATCAGTCCGTCTAAACAATAGGCACAAGCAAAGTTTCTCCCATTAGACTACAAGCTTCACCTCTTAGCCCTAGCTAAGAGGTTTAGCCCAACATGATTGGACTAGATCTCATAAAAAAAATAATAAAGACAAACAAATAAGAAAAAACTTTTAAAAATAACAATACTCTGTATCTTCTCTCTCTTCCAATCGTCCAAGCTTCCTTTCCCTCTAGCCACCACCGTGCTCTCTCCCTTATATGCTCTTCTCTGGTCGGCTGGGACGTGAAGACTTCATGCCGAAGTCTAAGTTGCTGCGTGGGGGGAGACGGACAACTGTTTACGCAGCAGCGTTCATATGTGCAGCGAAAGCGCAAAACATCTTGCGTTTGGAGTGTATTCACGGCACGATATCAACCTATCTTTCATTTCTGAAATCTTGGCTAAGTTATTGGCCTCCCTGTGGACACATTGGACGGTCTAGATCACTCAAAATATTAATGATCATGACACACTACCCCCCGCAAATCCCGGACTCGACCGGATGCGGAAACAGGGCCTGCGCACGAGGGGATCGCTGTCGAAGTTGGTGGGGCCCACTTTGATGTTGTTTTTGAGAAATCCATTCCGTCCACCGAGTTTTTCATGAAAAATCGATAGATCATAATCGGTTTTGGGTCAGGTTCGTGGTGACTCACGGAAGTTTTCTTGGCGCCGTCCATCCTGCAACGAAACCTTCATGTACATGTAGCATCTGAAAAAAATCAGAAAACAGATCAGGGTACGGTCAGTTTGACCTCCTGATTTCAATGAACGGAGCGGATCTTCGAACTGAGGAGCGAATGGGGCCCACAACGATCACCCGTCGAAACAGCGTCGGACGCTGTTTCCTTTTTTTAAAACGAACTTCGGGTCAGCTCGTTGTTTGACCGGACTCTCCGTCCGGTGCACTTCTCGTGCACATGTACTTTATGTACATGCAATGTACATATGGGTTCATCGTGATGTTCGAGAGAAATCTGTGCCGTCCATCCATTTTTTCGCCTCATTGAAGGCGTTGAGTCCAAAATTGTAGCATATCCAGAAACTAGGTGGGTCCCAAATTGGAGATTAATGGCCTGATCTGTCCGTTGGCCCATTTCTCGAGATCTCCAATGGTTGAAATTTAATATGTACGGTTTATTTATATCTCCCAGGCCATGTATGAATTTTTAAGAAAATCAGATGGCGGGAACTATATGATCTTACATTCTTCACTAATTTCGGGCCTCTTTAACGTGAATGACTTGATTTCCTCGATCCCTGGCATGTAAATTCTTCAGTCTTGGTTCTCTGGAGTGTGTCCCTTGCTCTGGTGACTTCGGAGTGTCAAATTCATGCTTTTAGTACTATTTTCAGTCCACGCTCCTGATTACATCCTGCAATAAAAACACAATTAAAATATGACGTTAAGCACTATCATGTACGTAAAATCAGGCAATAACTGAGGTCTGATATGTAATATTTGACCCTCAACACAACCCCCAACCAGCATCTTGCTAGTCCCGGGCAAGGTATGCGAAAAATAAATTGAGAATTACAGAACAATTTTTATAAACTCGAGTGATTTTTGCAGAATTATACAGATGTGAGAATTCTCAAATTCATGAATGTTGGGCCTTACTCTCTCCTAGACTCAAGCACACGGTAAACTTCATAATTAAGTTCAAAGTATTAGTCCATCAATTAGAGTAATTCTAAACATTGAATTCCATGGATGTATAGTCTAATCTCAACTTATCAACATTAAAATTCACTTTTCTATTTAAGGATATCATTGGCAACCAATAAGAGAATTCATGATAACCAAAACTTGCCTCACAGATCATCTTTCATTACTCTCACTTTTGATTTTTCCATTAAAAGTAACGCCAAGAAGGGGAATCAAATCCTCACCTATAGGGAGCAAACATATAGTGAAGGCTGTATACCCAACTTTTTCTCATATCATTCATAAGGAATTAAATCTACACCTATAGGGAGCAAACCTGTGGTGTAGACCATTCGCCCAATCCTTTCAATTTCTTAGGTTAGTTCCTTTCAAGCTTAGTGATCACCAAATTAATCCTTCAATATCGAATGAAACCTTAATGTGTAAGCGAGATGTGACATGTAAAATTTTGATTCAATCAATGTTTAAAACTTCTAATCATGGATTAATAGTTCTAACTTAACTGTGAAGTCTAACAAATAATTGAATCCAAGAGTCATAAATTCCAACATCACTTATCTTGTAATTCTAAATCCAAGATGGCCGTCAAAATCGCTTCGAATTCATACGAAATTCTAGAAAAATTTAAAAATTTTCACAATTTCTGCTCAAGACTAAGAAAACACTAATTAGGAAACCTAATCCCCCACCCCCAACCTAAAAATCTACATTGTCCTCAATGTAAAAGAAATAAGCATGCAATGTATATGGGACAACAAAAATATAAGAGGAGTGATGGAAAGATAGTACCTGGACGAAAGAATCAAAAGGCTTTCTAAAGATATCTATGTAAGATCGAGTCAGCACAAGAGAGAAACCAAAAGAAGTAAAATAAAAATAACAAAAATAAAATCCTACCTACACCGCTTTCGTAAGTGTTCTCGATTGCATTTAGCATATGCAACAAGCCTTTAAACCCCTAGGTTGCCCCTAGTGGACGAGTTGTAGTCTCGTGAGGGTTTGCAGTAATGTTACCCACAAACATTGAACTAACTAATGATAAAAACGAAATGAAATGAAGAGCTGGGTTGCCTCCCAGGAGCGCTAAGTTTTACTGTCTTCAGCCAGACAAATAAAGCAACTACCCTAGTCTTATGAAAGTGATAAACCTACATTTACCTCCATCAGACTAGGAGATCAATTCTGGTAAACAGGCGCAGTCAGGGGGCATAGACATGTCCTCTGAATCAAATTTCTCGACAAATGGTTTCAATCGATATCCATTGACTTTAAACTCCTTGCCATTATCAGGATCTCTTATCTCAACAGCCCCATGAGGAAAAACAGTAACAACAATGTAAGGGCCGGTTCAATGAGATCGAAGCTTATCTGGAAAGAGATGTAATCGAGAATTGTACAAAAGGACCTTCTGACCAGGTGTGAATGATTTTCACAAAATGTGTTAGTCATGAAATGCTTTCATCTTGTCCTTGTAAATTCTCAAATTATCGTACGCATCATTCTGGATTTCCTCAAGTTCATTCAATTGAAGTTTGCGTAGCGAGCCAGTATTGTCCAAATTGAAATTAAGATTTTTGATCGCCCAGTACGCTTTATATTCCAGCTCCACAGGCAAGTGACAAGCTTTCCCATAGACAAGTCTAAAGGGAGACATTCCAATAGGGGTTTTAAAGGCAGTACGGTATGCCCATAAGGCATCGGTCAATCGGATTGACCAATCCTTACGATCAGGGTTAACCGTTTTCTCCAAAATGTGTTTAATTTCCCTATTAGAAATCTCAGCTTGCCCACTTGTCTGTGGGTGGTACGGGGTGCTCACCTTATGAGAGAACCGTATTTCTTCATTAAGCTCTCAAATGGTTTATTACAAAAGTGTGAGCCCCCATCACTAATGATGGCTCGCAGCGTTCCGAATCGAGAAAGAATGTTTTCTTTTAGGAATTTAATGACCGTGCGATGGTCATTAGTTCGACACAGAATCGCTTCGACCCATTTAGTGACATAATCCACGGCGAGCAAAATATACAGATTTCCAAACGATTGGGGGAATGGTCCCATGAAATCGATGCCCCAGCAATCAAATGCTTCAATGATAAGGATGAGATTCAAAGGCATCATATTTTGACGGGATAATGCTCCCAATTTCTGACAACACTCACAAGCTTTGCAAAACTCATGAGTGTCCCTAAACATAGTGGGCCAGTAAAAGCCACACTGCAAAATCTTGGCCGTAGTCTTTTTAGCAGAAAAGTGACCATCACAGGCCTGTGAGTGACAGAAGGAGATGACGCTCTGATGCTCATCGTCTGGTACACATCTCCTTAGGATTTGGTCTGGGCAATATTTAAATAAATAAGGATCATTCCAGAAAAAATTGCGCACCTCGGTGAAGAATTTCTTCCTATCTTGCGCAGTCCACTGTGTCAGTATGGCACCTATAGTAAGATAATTAGCAATATCAGCGAACCAAGGTGAATGGGCGACTCTGAACAGTTGTTCATCAGGGAACATGTCGTTGATATGGGTCGTCTTAAGGGAATCAGAGGTATTAAGGCGAGAAGGTGATCGGCTACAACGTTTTCTACTCCCTTTTTATCTTTAATTTCTAAATCAAATTCTTGGAGTAGAAGGATCCATCGTATCAGGCGGGGCTTAGAATAATTCTTAGAAAGAAGATACTTCAGTGCCGCATGATCTGTATAGATAATGATCTTGGATCCGATCAGGTAGGACCTAAATTTGTCCAAGGCGAATACTACAATTAAGAGTTCTTTTTCCGTAGTTAAGTAGTTCACTTGGGCCGGATTTAAAGTCTTACTCGCGTAATGGATGACGTAAGGTCTCTTATCTTTTCTCAGGCCTAGAACCGCTCCAAGAGCATAATCAGAAGCATTGCACAAAAGCTCAAAAGGAAGGCTCCAGTCGGGTGGCTGCATGATAGGTGCAGTGGTTAACGTGCCCTTAAGCTTGGTGAAAGCTTCCTGGCATTGCTCAGTCCACTCGTACGGAGCATCCTTTTGAAGAAGATTACATAAAGGACGAGAGAGGAGACTAAAGTCCTTTATGAATCGCCTGTAAAATCCTGCGTGTCCTAAGAAGGATCGCACGTCTCTGATGTTCTTGGTTGGAGGTAGGTTAGAGATAAGATCGATTTTTGCCTTATCTACCTCGATTCCCTTGGACGAGATGATATGCCCAAGGACAATTCCCTTCCGAACCATGAAATGACACTTCTCCCAATTAAGTACCAAGTTCTTTTCTTCACATCTCTTCAGCACACATTTAAGACTTTCCAAGCACTTGCTGAAAGATGGACCATAAATAGAGAAATCGTCCATGAAGACCTCTAGATATTGCCCCACCATATCAGAAAAGATACTAAGCATACATCGCTGAAAGGTGGCAGGGGCATTACATAGTCCGAATGGCATCCTTCAGTAGGCAAAGGTGCCGTAGGGACATGTAAATGTGATCTTTTCTTGGTCTTTAGGGGCTATCTCTATCCGGTTGTAGCCCGAATACCCATCAAGGAAACAGTAATAGGAATGACCAGCTAACCTTTCCAGGATCTGATCAATAAATGGTAAAGGAAAGTGGTCTTTCCTTGTGACGGTATTCAACTTCCTGTAGTCAATGCACATTCTCCAACCAGTAGTGACTCTAGTTGGCAGGAGTTCATTATTAGCATTGGCTACGATAGTGATTCCGGACTTCTTAAGGACCACTTGAGTTGGACTCACCCATTGACTATCAGATATAGGGTATATGATACCTACGTCCAATAGTTTAAGAACCTCGGCCTTAACCACTTCCTTCACGTTTGGATTTAGTCTACGTTGTGGTTGCCAAGCGATTTTTGCATTATCCTCAAGATATATGCGGTGAGTACAAATCGAGGGATCGATTCCCTTGAGGTCCGCTATCGTCCATCCCAGGGCTCCTTTATGCTCAATGAGAGTAGATATGAGCATACTCTCCTGTTCTTTCTCCAGGTGGGCAGAGATCACCACCGGATATGTCTCATCTTGACCTAAATAGGCATATTTCAAATCAGAGGACAAAGGTTTTAGGTCAAGCTTCGGCGGCTTGAGGTTAGACGGTAGAGGCACTACATCGGTTTGTGGCAATTCTTCAAATTGTGGCCTCCACTGGTTAACTTCAAGTACCGGTGTAATATCAAGTAAAGCGCACGTCTCCCTAATCATGTCATCATCAAAATCATGGGAGTGGGCCAGGCACATCTCTAGATGGTCGGAGGATAAGGTCAGAGGTGTCGTATCTTCCACAAAAGAGTCAATCATGTTAATGTCATGGAAATCGTTATCATCCTCTGAGTTGCTGCCGTTATTGAAAAAGATGTTTGACTCCAATGTCAAATTTCCAAAAGACATAGTCATGACACCATTCCTGCAATTGATAATTGCATTTGACGTGGCAAGGAATGGGCGACCAAGAATGACGGGAATCTGAGTGCTCATGTTATTGATGGGTTCGGTGTCCAGGATGATAAAATCTATAGGGTAGTAAAATCTATCGACCTGGACTAACACATCCTCAATTATCCCTCTTGGTACACGAACAGAGCGATTAGCAAGTTATAGTGTGGTCAGGGTGGGTTTTATCTCACCTAAATCTAACTGTTTGTATACCGAGTAGGGAATCAGATTTACGCTCGCTCCTAAGTCAAGAAGTGCATGATCAATTCGATGGTTCCCGATTACACATGATATGGTTGGGCTACCGGGATCCTTCAATTTCTACGGCATGTCTTGCTTCAGGATGGCACTCACTTTCTCAGTCAAGAAGATTTTTTTTTGAATACTTCGCCGTCTTTTGGTCGTGTATAAGTCTTTCAAAAATTTGGCATATGAAGGAATCTGTTTCACGACATCAAGTAGAGGAATGTTAACTTTCACTTGTTTCAACACCTCAAGAATATCCTGAGAGTTAGAAAGACATTTTGGTGCAACCAACCATTGGGGGAACGGAGCAACTGGCTTCTCTAGAAGTTCCGGTTCTAATTTTTGTGGGGCATCACTAGATCCATCATTGTTGTCCTCTTCTGGTTCTTGAGGCTTTTTGGGCCTAACCGGAAGAGTTTTATCAATGATATTTCCACTCCTAAGAGTGGTGATGGATTTAGCGTGTCCCATCTGATTTGAGGAGCTGGGATCACTAATCTCGTACTGCGGTTTAGGATTGGGGAGAGGTTGTGCAGGAAGCATCCCCTTTTCTATAACCGTCATACGAGAATCTATCTTTTGCATAAAATCTGTAATTCCCCGCATTGCCTGAGCCAGCTCTTGTATGGAATTTTGAACCGGTTCCTCTTGAGGTTTCACTTGATTTGGATTTTGATTGAAGAAACCTTGAGGGATAGCCGTTTGTCCATTCCTCCAACTAAAGTTTGGATGATTTTTCCAACCAGGATTGTACGTATTGGAGTTAGGTCCAGTAAAAGGTCTTTGATAGTTGTTTACGGCATTGGCTTGTTCATTCAACACTCCTCGAAAGGCAGGTATTGTAGGACAGTTTTCAGTTGTGTGAATGTTGCAATCACAGATGCCGCAAACAATTTTATTGACCTTATTCTTCTTTCTTTCCATGGCCTCAAATTTTCTTATGAGATTATTCACTTTATATTTGAGATCATCTTCTTCTTTCAGGAGATATATTCTGCCTTTCTCCTTAGATTGAGTTGGTCTAGACATGGTGTTTGATTTTGGGTAATAGTCCCAAGATTGTGTTTTTTCAGTCAGACTGTCGAGGTAGTCCCATACCTTGTCGACATCTTTATTAATGAACTCTCCATTACACATTGTCTCGACCATTTGGCGCATGGAAGATGTCAGTCCATCGTAGAAAAAATTTGTAATGCGCCATGTTTCAAATCCGTGTTGTAAGCATGAACTGACCAAATCTTTGAACCTTTCCCAACATTGGAAGAATGTTTCATCTTCCTTTTGGGCAAAGTTCATGATTGCTTTTCTGAGGGTAATTGTTTTATGATGTAGGAAGAATTTTTTTATGAATTCCCTCTGCATGTCGTTCCATGTGCCAATGGATCTAGGACGCAGTGAATGTAACCACGTCTTAGCCTTCTCTTTTAAGGAAAAAGGGAAGAGTTTTAGCCTGATTGTATCCTCAGATACATTAGGAAAATATAATGTAGCTATAATCTCATCGAAATCTTTCAAATGTAAATATGGACTTTCTGATTCAAGTCCATGGAATTTGGGAGGGAGTTGGATAACTCCTGGCTTGATGTCCATTTGTCCTATGTTTTCAGAAAAAATCATACATGAGGGAGTACTCACTCCCGCCGATTGTAGATAATCTCGTAAAGTACGAGGCGGGGGTGCCTGATGCACCTCCTTCTCATCTTGGGTATCCTCCACCCTGGGTGGAAGTAGAGGAGGTTGGTCTTCAGCCATAACTTCAGTTAACTCAGGGGATTTCGAGCGGTGTCTAGTCCTACGATGGATAGTCAACCCCTCAACCAATCCTCCTTCGGTCAAGAGACGTTGAGTGTCGTCACGGGCCCACTTGGGCATGCAACACTCGCAGCCCTCAATCAATTCTAAACCTAATCCTAAGAAAAGAAAATCTAGAAAGAAAGAGAGAGTTGGAAAGAAATTACCAAATTGAAGTCCCTAAGTTAAAGACCTGCAAAAGAAAACAAACAAGTCAGTTTCTAAAGAGAAGGTTTAGAATTAGAAAATCCTTAAAAAGAAGATAGAAGTAAACTAGTTTCTAAAAAAAGAAGGTCCTAATCTAGAAAGTAAATTACTAAAAGAGAACTGAAAAATAGAAAGCAGAGAAAGAACTTACTGAATTAGAAATTTCTATCTTAAAGGCCTATAAAATAGGAAAGTTATTTTTAAACAAAAATTCTACAAATAGAAAATTTCTAAAAATGAAATAAAGGAAAGATGAGTTAGTTTCTGACAATTAGAAAGAATTTCTAAAAAGGGAAATACTAACCTAGTTTCTAAAAACAAAAAGAAGAAAGTTTATAAAATTTAAACCGTAATTGTAAAAGTAGAAAAAGTAGAGAAATTAGGAAGGAATTACCAATTTAAAAACTCATGACAGGGTCCTACAAAATCAGGAAAACAGGTTAGTTTCGAATAATAGTTCCTAAAAATAAAATAAAATAAAAACCTTTAACCTAAAGTTAGTAAAATCCTAATCCTAACCTAATTCTAAAACTAATTAATTTCAGAAAAATGTAACCATCAATCCCCGGCAACGGCGCCAAAAACTTGTTCACTCCCCAAGTATAGGGTTGTGATGTAGTAATAAACTCGGTAAGACCGAGGTCGAATCCCAAGGGACTGATACCTGTACGTTATCTGAAACCAAGTAGAACTAGAACTAGACTAAGATGTGATCTAAACCAAATAGAATTTAAGGAATAATTGTGGAATAATTATCTAAAACTTAAGGAATTCAGAAGAAGGAAACTAGGGATTCAGAGGATCCACTTATAGAGGTCAGGGAGATCTTATGCCTGTTCCAAAAATCATGGAAATTAAACTGAACTTTTTCTGTTATAATTTTAAAGAGATGAAAGGTATATGAATTAAAATGTATTCCATCATCAAACTATGCCCAGGAGACAGAGCAAACAACAGAATTAAACTAATTACCAACCAATCAACAATGCATGAAAGTTAGGAAGGATACCGCCATCCGACCATGCCCAGGAGACTATGGTGAACAACAGGGCTTCCTAACATCATAAACATCAAAAGGAGAAAGAAATACTCAAAACCATCGCAGATCTATTGTAATTTCAGTCACAACAAACCATTAAAAATAACTGAAAGTATTCCTTTTAATTTGAACTAAAATCAACATTAGTCCGTCTAAACAATAGGCACAAGCAAAGTTTCTCCCATCAGACTACAAGCTTCACCTCTTAGCCCTAGCTAAGAGGTTTAGCCCAACATGATTGGACTAGATCTCATAGAAAAAATAATAAAGACAAACAAATAAAAAAAACTTTTAAAAATAACAATACTTTGTATCTTCTCTCTCTTCCAATCGTCCAAGCTTCCTTTCCCTCTAGCCACCACCGTGCTCTCTCCCTTATATGCTCTTCTCTGGTCGGCTGGGACGTGAAGACTTCACGCCGAAGTCTAAGTTGCTGCGTGGGGGGAGACGGACAACTGTTTAAGCAGCAGCGTTCGTATGCGCAGCGAAAGCGCAAAACATCTTGCGTTTGGAGTGTATTCACGGTGCGATATCAACCTATCTGTCATTTCTGAAATCTTGGCTAGGTTATTGGCCTCCCTATGGACACATTGGACGGTCTGGATCACTCAAAATATTAACGATCGTGACACACTACCCCCCGCAAATCCCGGACTCGATCGGATGCGGAAACAGGGCCTGTGCACGAGGGGATCGCTGTCGAAGTTGGTGGGGCCCACTTTGATGTTGTTTTTGAGAAATCCATTCCGTCCACCGAGTTTTTCATGAAAAACCGATAGATCATAATCGGTTTTGGGTCAGGTTCGTGGTGACTCACGGAAGTTTTCTTGGCGCCGTCCATCCTGCAACGAAACCTTCATGTACATGTAGCATCTGAAAAAATCAGAAAATAGATTAGGGTACGGTCAGTTTGACCTCCTGATTTCAATAAACGGAGCGGATCTTCGAACTGAGGAGCGAGTGGGGCCCACAACGATCACCCGTCGAAACAGCGTCGGACGCTGTTTCCTTTTTTTAAAAACGAACTTCGGGTCAGCTCGTTGTTTGACCGGACTCTCCGTCTGGTGCACTTCTCATGCACATGTACCCTATGTACATGCAATGTACATATGGGTTCATCGTGATGTTCGAGAGAAATCTGTGCCGTCCATCCATTTTTTCGCCTCATTTAAGGCGTTGAGTCCAAAATTACAGCATATCCAGAAACTAGGTGGGTCCCAAATTGGAGATTAATGGCCTGATCTGTCCGTTGGCCCATTTCTCGAGATCTTCAATCGTTGAAATTTAATATGTACGGTTTATTTATATCTCCCAGGCCATATATGAATTTTCGAGAAAATCAAATGGCGAGAACTATGTGATCTTGCATTCTTCACTAATTCCGGGCCTCTTTGACGTGAATGGCTTGATTTCCTCGAATCCCTGGCATGTAAATTCTTCAGTCTTGGTTCTCTGGAGTGTGTCCCTTGCTCTGGTGACTTCGGAGTGTCAAATCCACGCTTTTAGTACTATTTTTCAGTCCACGCTCCTGATTACATCCTGCAATAAAAACACAATTAAAATATGACGTTAAGCACTATCATGTACGTAAAATCAGGCAATAACTGAGGTCTGATATGTAATATTTGACCCTCAACATGGCCCCCCCATTAAACTGATCGGTCTAAATTCTTTGAACGTAGTTGCCCATGCAATCTTAGGAATCAAAGCTATGAAAGTAGCCCCAAGACCTTTTAACAGCTTAGTTCTACAATGAAATTCGTTGCAAAAATCCAGCATATCTGTTTGGATAACCTCCCAGAAGGATTGAAAAAACAAGATGGGAAAACCATCAGGGCCTGGAGCCTTGTCACCCCCTAAGGCTTCAATTGCCTTCCACACTTCTTCCGCATAGAATGGGGCTTCGAGCTGAATAGCATCTTCTAGGGATATGGTATCCATCTAAAGGTGATCCAGTCGAGGTCTACGCCATTCTTCTCCCTTAAGCAGCGAGGTGAAGTACGAGATGGTCTCCTCCGCAATGTTGTTTTTGTCTTCTATCATTTCGCCATTGATCACAATGCTACTAATTTTGTTGATTCTAGCGTGTATGTTAGTAACATTGTGAAAATAGCTAATGTTCCTGTCGCCCTCCTTTATCCACTTAGCTCGGGATTTTTGCTTCTAAGAAATTTCCTTTTTTAAGATCCTCGCTAAGAGAGATTGGATCAGCTGAATTCTTCTGGTCAGCATATCGGTGGACATTGAAGAAGTTTCAGCCTCCTCATCAATCCTCTACAGCTCTGAGAGGAGAGAGTCCGTTTCCGATTCCCTTGCACAGAATTCCTTCCGCTTCCACTGCTTCAATTTGACCTTTAGCTGTTTGAGTTTAGAAAATAATATGTAGCCTACAAAGCCCTGCACCTGGAAACCAGCCCACCAATCAGAAATCATGTGGTGAAAACCTTCAATTAGCAGCCAAGAGGAATCAAATCTGAAGGGTTTTAGGCCCCAATTCTGCTCATCAATAGACAGAAGAACTGGATTGTGGTCCGACGTGACTCTAGGAAGAACCGACTGTAAAATCGATGGGAAGATGTCCGACATGATCAAACGGTCCCCACATTGAGCTTTGCCAAGCCCACACGCGTGTGCAAGGCAGGTCATGAACATTAGTAGTAGGGTGGCTAACATGCGCAATAGCCAAGCCGTCCATCAGATAGGTATAACCTTGTAGATATTTTGGCAAGGGGGTCCACAATGTTAGAAACAGTTCAATGGATAAGAAAACTTCAGACTAGCTAGTTTTCTCACCGGCACATGAATAATGAATGGGACTGGTTTTTACGTCCCATACCTAAATGTTGGTGTGGTATCTAATGGTTGGATTGGATTTCCTAACAGTGGGCTCTATAAAAATCAAAATTGTAACTCTCTCTATCCTAGATGTTTTCCTTTGATACGGCCACTTGAATAAGGTCAGCTTAATCTTAGGCATCTAATGAATGGAGTGGGTTTTGCGTAAACATTGACGTGGGCCTGTAGAAAAAGGGTGAGCTCCCTGCCCAACTGTTTTCCTCTAATAGAGCCACTTGAATAAGTTCAGCTTAATCTTTTAGTCATAAGACTAACATGAGATTAGGCATCTAATATTGAATGGAGTGGGATTGCATAGACATCTAGGTGGGCCTGTTAAAAAAAGGGTAAGCATCCCTGCCCAACTGTTAAAAAATAGAGATCTGGCTAATATATTTAAAAGAATGATGGGTATGTTAGATCCATTCGGACCATTAGATGTGTATTTATAGATTAGGCATAGATCCAAAAGATTAGGCTGAACCTTAACTCAGGCAGACCACACATCAAAGGAAACAATTGGTGGAGAGAAGTTCCGCTTCATTTTTAGATGGCGAGAATTATGTGAAATCCACTCTAACTATTAAATATCACACCAATTTATGCCCGAGGCCCAAAAATCAGGGCAATTTGTAATGCAGGTGAGGCTACACTAAGGGAAATAGTTCAAAAGGTGAGTGATGCCATGTCTACTTTTTCTGGTCCACTTGAATCTGTGAGAGGATTGATTTGTGGAACCTGAGTCTAACTTGAGGTGATGTACCTGGTGGTTGGAGGTGGATTTATTTTTCACACACCCACGCACACCAGAATGGGTACTCAAACCCATGGACCTCAGTGTTGAAACCCTTGTGAGACTACCACGTACTAAGCCATGAGTAAGGACCTCAACCAAGCCACTACCCAACACCGCGCCTTTGCTTGCCCTGCCAACCTTGCTCCAAATCTAAGGGAAGGTACTCCCATGGGATAGCTTATGGAAAACCTTTTTAAAAAGCGTATTTGGAATGCAAATTTCATATTAAGCATATATAGGTTCTTTATGTAAAATCCCCTTATTATTTAAGAAATTTAGAAAAACCTTATATTTAATTTGAAATTTATAGAAGACTACCTAGTTAATACAAAACTTACCTTTCGTTACCTTTTTAGAAAAGGTTTTCAAAAAGCTATCTCATTCATCAATATAATTATCAATGCTGCCTCACCAACAAATAGGTGGGTGGGATGATATTTATGTAAAACTCACCTGATCCTCAAGGTGCACCACCCCATGTTAGGCCAATGACAAAAAAAAATAATAATAATAAAATAAAATAAAATTAGCTCCATTCATCCCATGTTAGGACAAGAACCCAAAAATTAGCTCTGTCAGTTAATCAAGTGGACCAAATGATAGGAAACAATGTATAAAACAACGCTTATCCTCCAAACAGTTTCCATTAGTGTAGTGCATGTGAATCATGCATGGGTATGATATTTTTGCCATATGCATAAATTTTTGTGTAGAATCTCATGGTTGGAGTGGATTTAAATATTTATCAGGGTGAGCAAATAAAAGTCAAGGGTCAACATCTCTAAGATAACTATTTCCTTTGGTGTCACCCACGTCAATCCTATCTTTAGATCTTTACGCCTAATATTGGACTAAATATCTAATGGTTGGAGTGGATCTTACATAAACATGGCAGTGGGGCCTGTTAAAACTAACAGCCATATCCCATACAAATCTCTCTTAAATAATCTATCTGTACCATTAGAGAGGGATGCAAGGCCTTGATTTTTAGTGGGGCTCATGATGATGTTAACGAGAGATCTACTCTAACCATTAGATGTGTAATCCCAGTTTAGGTGTAAAGCCAAAACATCGTATTGGCTTGTAATTCAGGTGGGCCATGCCAAATAAAACAGTTGGCTGAGAGACATTCACCCTTGATTTTTATAGGGACCGCTATGGTGACCATACAAAATCTACTCCATCCATTAGATACCACAAAAAAATTTTATTCAAGGCAAAAAAATCAGCCCATCTGTGATTCGGGTGGACCATACCAACCCTTGATTTTATGACGAATACACTAATCCTTTTTCAAATTTGGTAATGCAGCGGAACAAAAATTGTACCATTGTCTTAGAGAGATGGTTCAGTGCTCTGACAGCACTACAAGTCATAGTGCCCCTAGTTGGATTCGGATACTTGAAAAGTCAATGCATTGATCTAGACTGTTCATTAAGTCTAACTCACATTTGATGGGCTATGTACTAATGGTACACCAATCCAGCACACATTTGGCTTGTCAACAGAGAATGGCTATAGAAAATAAGGCCAAACTAAGGATGGATTGGATCATCCAAAAACTGCAGTTTTTGTATATTAGCTCATGAAATGTGTTCTGAACTAACAGACCGTTTAGATTGATTGATCAGGCTATCCAAGTGAATCGATGCAACTAGCTGCACTATGAGTTAAAGAGGTCATGACAATCGACTGGGTATGGGCCAGGTCAAGGAAAGGCCGGGCCGCCTAACATTTAGACATAAGGCCTAGGCCTAGCTTGAACCCAATATGGACCTAACACAGCTTCGTGGAAGCCTGAGTGTGAAAAAAAAAAAGCCCAACCCAACCTATGGCAAGGCATTTGGATTGTAAGTTACTCAAGATAAGTTACTTATGTATGTGACAAGTAACTTATCTTGGTTTTTCCTTTTTAAGGAGATAAGTATGGTTGGTAAACAACATACTTATTAGACAAAAAGTTAAAAAGTTTAGTTTCCAACAATACAAGTATTTATTCCTAAAGTATGCTTAGTACCCCTTACATCCACTGCCAAACATGTTGGGCCAACCTTTCAGGTGGACCACTCATTGTGTGGGTCCACTCGACACTAATCCTTACAATTTTGGGTGGTACCCTAAAGTGAGCTCGGAAGAAAAGAACAAGAAAGAAAAGGGGATGGCCAGCTTCGTTACACAACACATATAGCAACATGGGCCAGGGGGTTTCAACGGTATGGGTTTAAATCCCCACAGTTTTCTGTTGTGAGGTCCACTCACTAGACACCGGGAGTGTTTCAATGATAGAGATTTTATCCTCATTATTTTCTGCTGGTGGGACCCACTTAATTAGCTCGGATAACAAGCACATTACAGTGGGTCCAGCTGCACCATTTCAGTAGACACTAAGGAGGCTATGGTGGTGGACGTCACGAAAGCGGATGGATGGCATAGATATATAACATGTACAGAGAGGTGGGCCATCAGGGCATGTGCAAATCGGTGAGTATCATCGCTTCCTGTTGTTAGTGGTGGGGTTAATTTAATGGATAATGTGGATTCCTCAAAATTATGTTTGGTCGACCCACTGTCTCACGTGGTTGGACCCACACTCAAAAGGATCTGACGAAAGGGATGGACAGTGATGATCTAACACATATGGCAGGATGGTACTCTTACAGCGGTGGGTGCTTGGTCAATACCATCTGAGATTTAAATCTACCACAGTTTGGGCCTGAAAATGATGGACCGTGTGAGCATCATATACGTCAGCGGGGGCCCACTGGTGATACATTAAGCAAATACCAACCTGAAGAATAAAAACTAAAAGAAGGAAATAAGTTGCTTTTGGAAGTATAAAAAAAATAACGGACTAAAATAAAGAAGGTACATTTTCTCAAAAGTTACTTATTCTAATTTAATAACCAAACTAACTTAATTAAGAAAAAGTAATTTAATGACTTAAATAAATTTTTTCTTTTTTTTTTTTTAAGTTACTTACTTGGTACTATGCAAATGAGCCCTTAATGTCCTTACCATCTAAATGATGGTTTAAAAATACATGTTTGCTTCTCCACATCATGAAAATAGCATATGAACGGGAGCCAAACAACAACAATAAAATGTACCACTTCACGACCGTTGGATCTTGCTTTTATCATGCTCAACATTTTAGGACCTAAACCGGATTAAGAACCCTTTACGTTAGTGGTTCATCCAACCATCAATTCAATCAGTTGAACCCTTGTTGAATGACTCCACCTAGAAAACTTTCCTTAAGTAGACTATTTTTTCAACAATTTACTCCTAATATTTTTTCAACAATTTACTCCTAACATTTGTACCTTGGGTGTCTAATTTATGAGTAGATGTCATGGTTTTGACCATTGATAAGTTTGTTTTTCTTTTCCATAAGTAATTAAACAGATGACCTTCTAATTGAATTGGGTTTCCAGTGATCTAGCCTATTTTTATTTTATTTTATTATTATTATTTTTTTTTAAGTGGGCAAAGCCACCATCAGTGTATTTTGGCAGACATTTTGATCCCAGTTAATCTAACCATTTTCTTTGGTCTCATATTAATTATGAATGGTCCAAATGGGTGGGCCTGCAGGATTTGACAGTTTACACAATCTTAAGACCTTCACGTGCACAAAGCTGAAGGGATTAAATGATATAAGAGTTATCTCATCTTATCTGATCTCTCCCTCATTTCAAATTGACGCAGGAGAGGACATGAGGTCGAGCACCGTCTTCCTCAAGAAGATAACTATTCCGAATGCACGGAACTTCTCTGAACTCCTCACAGAGACTTTTCGAATCCACGAGGAAAGAAAGCAGAAAATAGAAATAAATTCTAATAAATTCGAAATTGATTATTGAATGAATAAAAACAAGTTTACAACCCTTTAAATAGAGGTACCAAGCAATGAGAAAGAAATCAGAATCAAACTACAACTAAAACTCCTAGAAATCGCGACTTACTATAAATAGTAAACTTACTATTTATAGACGGTCATGATGTCTACTGGTGCGCAAGGTTTTCAGCCAAAAATAGTACATGTCCTATTTGGCTTCACCAAACCGTTCTTCTAATTATTCTAAGCTCATTTCACGTTGGGCGCAACTCCTAAAGCCTGACGGATGAAGAGCTTTAATCAAACTAAAACTTACTGTTTATAGAAAAAACGAAATTAAAACAGGGAAACGACCGTTGATCCAGGAGTATTTCACAAATCCGGCTTGTGCAACCTGGCGTAGCGGGGTTGGTTTGCTAAAGTAGCTCGTTCTACCCCAAAATCATATATTTTACGTTCGATAACTCATTCCGGATTACAAGATACGCCCGATCTAAGGTCCAATGGTCCAGATCACTTCTGTCGTCGACCGGACCTTTTTTTATCCATCTTGGCCATGAAACTGTCCGCGACCCGCTCTACATCACAAATGTATCTTTCATTGTATATATTTAACTTAAAATTTAAAATTTAATTTCAAACCCCAAAGAAAAAAAATGCAAAGAAGGATTTAGAGGTAATGGCAAGATGCATCATAAAAATTAGACAAGAAAATCATAATGGCTTATTCATCCGGTAGGTTACTGTAGAACTGAGAGAACCACGCGCCAGTGGTCCAAATCAATCTATGTGTATATATGTCCCATCTAGTGATGGGTTATTCTAACTTTTTCTTCAAGTGATCCTCGTGGTATAGCCACTAGTTTTACAGGTATGAAGTTTCAGTAACGTGACAGAGGTGCTTTTGTCCTTTTAAGAAATTAATATGAGTAGCCCGGCCAAGGTCAAATGCATATATCCCGCACTCACACCAAAACATACAAGACTTCCACCTGTTACATGCAACGGGTAAAACACTTGTATTCCATCTCGACCACCGAATTTCTTGTGGGACATGCGACCACTCCTGTAGACTAGACTCTTAGTAACAATGTAAAACCATGCCTAAAATTTCTATGTAAAAATTGTGTGGTCTGCATGCGTTTTGGATCAAGATGACTCTTGGAATATTATCTATTCATCCTATTTAGAGTAATTTGATGAACGGATTGGATAGAATATACACACCATTTAGGCCACACACATAACCTATGGTTGGCATCCCCTCTTGCATTATTTCTTGTGTTTAGGCCCAACTCAGTTGTGGATGGAGATGAATATTTGTCTTATGCCCTAAAATTTCAGGCATACTTAATGCTGAATATCAGGCACACAAAATAATGGTCATAGAGCTTAATTGTCTTAATTGTTGTTCGAGCTTGCTTTAGGCCCACCTTAAAGGCATGCATGAAAATCATGCATATCCATTCACCAGTTGGCAACACTGTAGAAAACTATATATGATTAAAAAAATTTACTCAATAGTACAAGTGTGGCCCACTTGATAATCTTTAGGTTAGGGCCTACCTTGCTAGGGATGGGTGCCATATACATTGTCACTTTAGCTATATAAATTCTTAAATGTAAGGGAGGTGTGAAATTCAGAGTTCCAAACTATGAGAAAAGCAAGAATACCTTTTATTTTTGGACGCTTTCCCTTTGAAAAGTGCCCATGATTTGCAATTGGTCCTATTTATTGAGCCCACGTATCTATGCAATAAGCTCATAACACATGTTGTAACATGAGATACGGGTGTGAGATCCAGTACATCCATTAGGTTGGTCTGACGGATTACATGTTTTCCTAAAATAAATCTGGTCCACTAAGCATGTGGCCCCTTAAAAGTAGATCAACCTGATTTTTGGGCTAGGGAATGAATATGGTGTTGACTTTCTAATGGATGGATTGGATTTTGGCTTCATCATTCTATGCTGGCATTATGGCATGTACATGAGCTTTGTTGCACGTGCATGTGGGCTTAGCAAAGCTCTTGAAAGTTGATGGACGTGAGATTGTAAATGGGATAGAAAAAGTATGATTTGTAACCACCAACAACTACTTGGGTATATATTTGATACATCAATTAACACTCTTCCTTATCCCTTATGCTAGCTAAGGTGTGTGTAGAGTTAAGCGTTTGGACACAAGCATTCAGAATGAAAAATAAGCTAAATAATTTATCTCTCTGCATCAGTTAGGACGCTTCTTTTTTTTTTTTTTTTCATTTATTCTTTTTTTACAGAAAGGTGGGAGCACACTCCCTTTAATTTTATTGATATTGAAAACAACCATTTACAATAATCCTATACAAAAAAATAAAAATAAATAAAAATCCAAACAAAGACAAGTCTAAACCAAACAAACCCAACCACCTCAATCCAACAGCATACATACCTAAACATTTCTTGGACAAGCTAGAAGCCATGATCAATCGGAACTTAAATTTCTTGGACAAGCTAGAAGCCATGATCAATCAGAACTTAAATATCATCGCTTTAGAGCAAATATTGTAGAGGAAAAAAAAGTCAATGAAAGTATCTTACCTATAAATTTATTGTGTTCTTTCCTTCCCTTTGCCCATAATGTTAAAGAGTCCATAAAAGAACTCTCATTCCTACTCCATATTTGACTTCAAATCCTATCCACATAAATTTTCAGTCCAACTCTGAATTTGTGAGTTTTCAAAGTTTGGTTGGTATCACTGATGGTGGTGCAATGCATTTTCTCGATAGTGGAGATCCACATAATCCCTAATTTCTTTGGAATGATTCATTTGTAATTATAAAAAACTATTTAATTTGTGATATGATCACAAGGTGATTTTATAAAAGGTTCAATATCGAGATGAATGTTAGCTTTTTCAGTTGCCAAAAAACCTCTCCTGAGATATTGATCTAACCCATCCCTATGCGGGAGTTCATTTTATATTTATATATTGCCAAACCATGGATGAGATGGTTAGGATTTTCTGATAAAATTGATTCTTTAGAACCATAAGCAATAGATGATGGGCCAAACAGATGGATGGCTCACTGCTGAATAGGCCTACTTTCCCATAAATTTTGTTCATTGTCCACTAAATAGTTATTGTTCAGATGGTATGAATCATCTTATTGGTGGGATTTTTCTGTGGTGGCCTAAGAAATGTGTTATGGACATAATGCACAGTCCATAATGCTTGGTTGGACTGGCCAAGTGTCCCCTTGCAAGTAGAAAACTGCATGTTATGGTGCCTTGAGAGCAAATGATGATTTCCACACTTTTTTTTGGCATCACAAAAGTCCAACTTAAAAATCGCCAAGTGGTAACAAGTGATAACTCTTACACTCCACATACATAAATGTGAAAAGGTGACTAAAAACACAAAATATAAAAATATACATAAAATGCCACTTATCTTCTTTTGAATGTTTGCTTAGCCCACATTTGTCTAGACCATTGGGGGAAAAAAAAAAGACCATTGGCTAGGTAGGCTACATTGGTTAGATCATCCCAGCTCATAGATTAAGTTATCTTGTTGCTAAGGTGGGCCAAAATTTGGAAACAAAGAGACAGCTGAGACAATTTTTATTTTATTTTATTTTTTTTATTTATTTATTTATAGAAAGGTGGGAGCACACAACCTGTAATTTTATTAATTTGAAAGTGTTCCATACAACCATTCAAGCAAGTGCAAATGCAACAAACAACTGCAGCACATATCATAAAGACCAAGCAAAAACGTAAAATTACAAAAAGGAGAAAACAACTAAAACATTTTTCTTGTAGCCACAAACTATACAAACATACTTACCCTAGCTCCAATCCTCTTACCATCGTTGCTATTTAGAAAACACCATGGAAGGAAAAATCAAAGCAAGCATTCTATCAACAAATATATAAAATTCTCTCCTTCCCTTCCTCGAAAGTGCTAGAGTCCAGAAAAGCATCCCCACACCTACTCCATATCCAACTCCAAATCCTATACACATCAGTTCCCAATCGTATTTCCTTTCAGATTGCAGTGCTAACGGAGCGGACGATGGTGCACCCTCGACATCTTGGCATTTCTTTGATAGTGGAGGACCACATAATCCTGGATTTTCTTGGAATGATTCATTTGTAAATGTAGAAAACTGTTTACTTTGTGGTATGTTTCCTACAAGGTGGTTTTGTGAAAAGTTCAATACCGAGAGGAATGTTAGCTTTGTCAGCTGCCAAGGAATCTCCCCTGAGATATTGTTTTGTGAGAGATCCAATGACTCAAGCACCGCTAGATTCTCAAGTGATGTTGGAATTTGGCCCGTGAAACCGTTGTGCGACATATTGAGTAGATGTAGCGACTTGAGAAACCCTATAGATTTTGGAATATCCCCCTGAAAATAGTTGTTTGAGAGATCAACTGTTGTGAAGATGGATAGGATCTTGGTGAGTTCCCTGTCTAGTCCTTTGATCATTACTGTCACCGTATCTTGATAGAACACCATTTCCCTTGGTCCAGGTAGGGTTCTATGAAGGAAAGATTGAGATTTGTCTTCATCCATCATTGCCTTCAAATTCTCAAACATATTTGATGGCAAACCACCCATGAAACTATTAGAAGAGAGGTCAATGATCTGCAACATTGGGAAGCTTTGATTTGTTTGTGGAAGTATAATGGAGCCATGAAATTTGTTGGATTTTAAGACAAGAATGCGCAAAAGGGGCAAAGCTGCTATCCATGATGGAAAGGAGTCATTTATTTGATTGTTTCCAAGGTTTAATACCTCCAACATTTTGCAATTGGCCAAAGACCTTGGCACTTGTCCCTCTAATTGATTCCCACTGAGATCAAGCGTTTGTATTTTACATCCCTCTTTAAATGTCTGAAGTAAGGTGCCATTGAAAGCATTTTCTTGAAGATTCAACACACTAAGGCTATCACCAATCTCACCCAAACATGGTGGAATCTGACCAATGAAGTAATTGTGAGATAAATCAAGGACTATTAGGGATGTTGCATTGCAAACTGATCGAGGGATTTCTCCACTGAGGTTATTGTTTGAAACTGAAAAGAAAAAGATGGAGGATGGTGGGATAGGAAGTGAGCCTTCTAGCTTGTTGGAGCTGATGTCCAGAACACTGAAGTCACTCAACGAAAGATGGGGAGATGGTTCTATTCCCTGTAGAAGATTGTGCGAAAGATTTAAATAGTGTAAAGACCCATTGCCAACTTTCCATATCCATTTAGGTATTTCACCGCTAATTTTATTGTTGGAAAGGTCCAATTGCCACAACTGCTCTTGGTTTCTCAAGAAATTTGGAAATGTGCTGATGTTGCAAGAACGTAACAACAAAGATTCAATCAGAGGGATGGAAACAAATGTGGAATTACCATTGCCATATTGGACCGACAAGTTGTTATCTGAAAGACCCAGAAAGTAAAGTTTTTTGAGGTTTTGAAATAAGCCTAGCTCTACAACACCACTGAAATTATTGAAAGAAACAAAAAGTATTTGAAGCTTGGTAAGTTGAAAGATAAATCTCGGTATCATCCCCTGCAATTGATTGTCACCCAAATGGATGTACTCCAGCTGTGAAGAAGAGGCATTGTGGAACTCACCAAGTTGACCACTAAGTTGATTACTTGTGAGGTCCAGTGCATGTAATGATGGGAGTGAAAACAATGATGATGGAATGGTCCCATTAAGCGAATTATTCCATAAGCTTATCTCTTTGAGATTCTGAAGCTCATTTCCATAGGAAGAAGGAATTGGACCGCTCAATCTATTGTGTGAAAGATCCAAGGATTGAAGTTTGGTAAGCTTTGAAAGTGAGGATGGTAATGATCCTGACAAGTTGCAATTGCTGAGGTCTAATTTACTCAAGAATTTGAGATTACTGACTGAATCTGGTATCTTTCCTGAAAACCCTGCGCCTGAAAGGATCAATTTCTGTAGAGTATTGTTTGGAGGGAATTCTGGCAAATAGCTGGTCAGAAGTGGATTTCTCGAAATGTCAAGGATTTGTATGTTTGGCAGCTGGAAAACACTGTCAGGGAATTTTCCATGCAATCCACAATCTGGAAGGAGCAGGGACGTCAAGGAGGACAAGTTCCCTATGAAATTGGGTACTGCAGACGAGAGATTGGTATTGCTGAGGTCGAGTTCAGATAAGAAATGGAGCTGTGAAAGGGAAGAAAAGATGGAGCCTGAAAGGTCACAACCTCGTAAGATCAACTTGCGGAGACTCCTTGGGAAGCTGGGCACTGCAGAGGAGATATTGGTATAGCTGAGGTCGAGTTCAGATAAGAAATGGAGCTGTGAAAGGGAAGAATAGATGGAGCCTGAAATATCACAATCTTGTAAGATTAACTTGCGGAGGCTCCCTGGGAAGCTGGGCACTGCGGAGGAGAGATTGTTATAACTGAGGTCGAGTTCAGATAAGAAATGGAGGTGTGAAAGGGAAGAATAGATGGAACCTGAAAGAAGACAATATCGTAAGCTCAACTTGCGGAGAGGAGGGAGTGGCAAATCTAAAGTCTGGCCCTGCAGTAAGATGTCTACCCCGTCCAGATAGAGTTCACTCAAATTGGACAGGTTTTGGACGACTGCTCCAATGCTTGGGTTTTCGAGTTTCAGGTCTTCAAAGGATGAACCATTCCAATATGAATTGTAAGAGAGATCGAGAGAAACCAAAGTGGTCAAGCGGGAGATTTCCAGTGGGATTTGGCCATAAAAGGATAAGTGAGAGAGGTTGAGATGGGTCAAACTGGTGAGCTGGTCAAACCCATAAGGGAATGGAGAGGGATCAAACTCATTGTAAGCAAGGTTGAGCCTCTGCAGGCTCCGAAGGCGAAAGAGGCATTCGAAATCAATCCGACCATGGATATAGAGCTCACTGAGATCGAGGCTGATCACGTGACCAGTGGCTTCATCACACGTGATGCCTTCCCAAAAGCAGCAATCGGTATTGTTTGAATTCCAAGAAGGGAGTGTAGAGAGGGTGGAAGCAGTGAAATTAAAACCATGCTTGAGGTGTAGGAAAGCAGAGAAGTGATGACGGTTGCATTGTTGAGTATTGAGAAAGAGAAGAGATGATAAAAAGAAGAGAATGAGAAATGATGGGTTTTTGGAAGAAAAGAGGAGAGCCATTAGTTAATAATGGATGGGTGTGGGAGTTTGTGTAGTAACAGAAAGCTTGAGCTTTATTTATAGACAAAAATTTAAGAGGCTTTACTACTGTTAATTAAGACCGATCCGTATGAAATACGAGAGCCGCTCATAAGAGTAGTCATCAAAGGAAGAGAAAGCGATCACGGGTATTTACATAAACAAAGGGAATAGCTTTACACTCGGTTTCCCAACAGTACGGTTTCCAAATTCGGTTAGCGGATTTCCTGCGAAAAGCGGGCCATGGCAGGAATTTCCTGCTCGGGAAACTAGGTGAGGCCCACTGTGATGTTTATGAGAAACCCACTCCGTTCATCCGTTTTTTTATCTCATTTTAGCATGTGATGCCAAAAATGAGCCGGATCCAATACTCAAGTGGGCCGAAAACCTGAGGGTTGAACTTCCACGGTTGAAATATTCATGGGGCCACATAAGTTTTGAATCAGGCTAACATTCGTGTATTCAGTTAATCCATGTAGAAATGATATTATGAACCTCATGAATGGCATGTAAACATCACTGTCGCCCACCCCTCCAACTGTAGAAATTTCGGTACCTAACTTTTACTTTTGTGTGGCCCACTTGAATCTTGGATCCTGCTACTATCAAGTTCTGAAATAAGCTCACAAAATGGATGGACAGGTGGATTTCTCACAAACATCCCAGTGGCCCACTTAGGTTTGCAAGACTTTTTTTTATACACTTCCTAGGCCCACTGTAATGCCCACCACAATGTTTGTTTTCCATCCAACATCTTGATTAGGACTTAAAAGAAGTTTTTAATGGTGAGCTTTAAACACCCACTGTTTCTTATGGTGTGGTCCACTTGAGATTTGGATATGCCTGGGCTCATGCGGGAAGATAATATGGAAAAATGAATGGAAGGCGTGGATAAAACATATGTGGAGCCCATAAAGGACCGTACGTATTCCGCATTAGGTGGGTGTCCTCGTCGTAGGGCTGTCAACGGTCCGGGTCAGGGATACATCTCGGCCCGGATTTTAAACTGTTTTGGGCCGGCTGCTATTAAAAATTCTGATTTTTCGTGCCAGAGCCTGGCCCACTCACACCCCTACTTTGTGGGAACGGATTGGATACTCCCCCTGCCACCAGCCCCGTGGTTGGTGGTCGGTTCTCTGTGGGCCCCACCATGATGTATGTGATTCATCCATTTTTACAGATCATTTTAGGGCTTGATACCAAACATTATAGAAATATAAATATCAGGTGGACCACACCATTGGAAAACAATAGTGATTGGATATCCACCATTAAAATCATCCTAAGGACCACTGTACTGTTTATTTGACATCCAATCTGTTGATTAGGTCATAAAGACCCATATGAAGTGAAAAAAAAAAGATAAGCTTGATCAAAATCTTTAATGGCCCTCAAAAAAATTTTAATGGTTGACGTTCATTCAACACTGTTTCCTGCAATGTGGTCCACTTGAGAATGGGATATACCTTAGTTTTAGTCTCATATTACAAAATGATCTAGAAAAATAGATGGACGGCATGGATGAAATACATACATCATAGTGGGGCCCACAGATAACCGACCACCAGCCATTGGCTGGTGGCAGGGGGAGTAGCCAATCCGTTTCCCTACTCTGTGTGGGCGCGGATTAGCTAGTGACAAGTTGAGTAGCAAGACTGCTACTGAAGTGACGTCACCAAGTTCCGTGGGCCCCACCATGATGTATGTTTTATATCCACACCTTCCATCCATTGGAAGAGATCATTTTAAGGTAATATCCAAAAACTGAGTTAAATCCAAAGCTCCAGTGGACCCCAGCACCAAAAATAGTGGGGACAATGACGCCCACCATTAAAAACTTCTAAAGGCCACAAAAGTTTTAGATCAAGCTGATATTTGTTCTTTACCTTATTTAATGTCTTTTTTAACTTTTTAACAGGTTGGATTTCAAATAAACATTATGGTGGGCCTTAGGATAGTTTCAATGGTGTGAATCACTCTCCCCACTGTTTTCTGTGGTGGGGTCCAATACAGATTTTTATATGACTCATTCTTTGGCTCAAGCCCTAAAATGATATCTCAAAATGTATGGACGGTGTGGATACAACACATACATTATAGTGGGGCCCACAGAACTTGGTGACGTCACTTCAGTAGCGACTCCCTAATCAACCTGTCAGTATCTAATCCGCGTCCACTTTGTCTTGGGTTAAAACGTTTCGGTATTAGATTAGGTGCGCCCGGTCTTACCCAACTCGGTGTGGTCCTGACTGTGGGGCCCACGTTGATGCATGTATTATATATTCAGGCTGATCATCCATATTTCCGCTCCTTTTAGGACATAAATACAAAAAAATTAAGCACATCCAAATCTCAAGTGGACCACAGTGCTGATTGAATTCCCACCATTAAAATTTTCCTAGGGCCCACTATAACACCCACCGTGAGTTTATTTTCCATCAAACCTGTTGATGAGGATACAAAGACCTGGATGAACGGGAAAACAAATATCAGCTCGATCAAAAACTTTTATAGCCTATAAAAAGGTTTCAGTGGTGGATTTTCAATAACAACTGTTCCTCCGGTATGTTCCACCTGAGATTTAGATCAGCTCATACTCTATATTGATAGGAAAAACTAATGGAAGATGTTGATATACGATCCATACATCTTGGTGGGGCTCATAGAGTACCACCAATACCAACGAAAAGAGAGGCCAGAGGCAGATTGGCTACTGGTCGCTGTTCTGTAGGCCTAACATGACGAATGTGTTTAATCCACTGTCCATTCATGAGGTTAAAAATGAAGGAGATTTAATTCTCAGGTGGACCATTTTAGAGGAAACAGTTGTGATTAAACGGCCAACAATAAAAACTTCTTATGAGCTACAAAAGTTTTGGATAAAGCTGGTTTCAGATTTTTTTTTCCCTTCATCCAAGATTGTGTCTGATATAGAGTGGGTCGCAGGTAGTTTCATGGCCAAGATGGATCAGAAAAGGCCTGGTCGACGACAAAAGTGATCCGGATTGTCAGACCTTAAATCAGGTGTATCTCACTATCCGGAATGAGTTATTCGACATACCATATATGATTTTGGGGTAAGACGTTCTACTTTAGCCACCCAACCTACTACGCCAGGTTGCGCACACCAAATTTGCGAAATACTACTAGATCGATAGTTGAATTCCGGTTTCAATTTCGTTTTTACTATTTATAATAAGTTTTAGTTTCAGTATAGCTCTTCATCCGTTGGGCTTTGGGAGTTGCGCCCAACATGAGAAGTGCTTAGAATAATTAGGAGAACGTTGTGGTTTGGCCAAATATGACACTTACTATTTTTTGTTGAAAACCTTTTGCACTAGTAAAAATCACGATCGTATATAAATAATAAGTTTACTATTTATAGTAAGTTGTGAATTTTAGGAGTTTTATTTGTAGTTTGATTCCGAAATTTCTTCCATTGCTTAGTATCCCTATTTAAAGGGTTGTGAACTCATTTATTTCATTCATCAATCAAATTACAAATTTTATAGAATTTATATTTTATTTTCTTTGCTTTTTTCCTCATGGATTTGAGAAGACTGTGAGGAGTCTAGAGAAGCTCCGTGGATTCAGAGTATTTATCCTTGAGGAAGACAGTGATTGACCTCTCCACGTTCATCCTTACATCAATTGGTATCAAAGTGAGGATTTCTCTCGGGCCAATGGCAAACAACGAAGGTATGAACCAAAATCTTGTGGGCGGTGATCTAGTGATTCATTATCTTTTAAAAAGAATGGAAGCTTTCGACCGCGAGAGTCAGTTGACCATGCAATGACTATAGGAAATCCTTGACCGTCTTGCGGATGCGTTACTTCCGCCCCAAGTCCTAGGCGATGCCCACCGCTTGTGGTTGCTATATGTCACAACACCGATGTTCGTAGAGCACTACCACTCGTAAATCGTAGGGCTACAGTAGATAATTCGAGTTCTAGCAACGAAGACCTTAATGAAGGCTTTGCTAACGATCAATTTATGCAAGCGATTATCTAGATCGTGCTGAAAGAGACTATTGAGATAAAGCTAAACTTCTTATTTTTAACAGTTAATTATGCATAAAAGATTTCCTCGACTGGCTAGCCAAAGTAGAAAGATATTTTAATTACATGGATGTGCCAAAACATAAAAAGTAAAATCAGTAGCATTTAAATTAAAATTTAGTGCTTCTTCATGGTGTGAGTAATTACAACTCTCACTGGCCCAACAGAATAAGGCGTTCATCTATCCACAGATGACACGCCTTCTTCGATCACGATTCCTTCCCAGTGATTACGAGCTGATATATATTGTTCCAGCAATACCAAAACTGTCGACAAGGGAATCGAACCGTCACCGACTGCACCAAAGAATTCCATCGGCTGGCAACGCAAAATGATCTGTTAAAAATCGAATCATAGAAGGTAGCACAATTTATAGGTGGGTTACGATCGACGGTTTAGGACTGAGTTCAAATACACCCAATTGAGATCGTGAATGAAGTGGTTCAATTGGCAAGTAGGAGAGAAACGCAACTTGCAAGAGATCTTAATCAACCCTATCCTTCAACTCGACTCTCATGACGGATCTCACGATGCAGTGCTGGCACGAGGAAAAGAATCAATAAGAGAATGTCCTCAACCTCCGTCAACTGCAAATTATGATACGAGGAGCGGCTCATCTAGGCCTTAACGTGTAGCACACACAACAGTGGGCCCGAGTAGGATTTCAAATCCTTACGTTCAGCTAAGGTTAAACAATTGTTATCACTGTGGCCAACTGGGCCACTTATTAAACACCTGTCATCAACGTCCCGTAGCACACTTGACCATAAATGAAGGGGACACTGAAGGTAAGGCCACAGAAAAAGACCCTGGCTTCGATGAACATGAACAAGCCACTGATAAAGTAGCAGATGGCGATGAATGAATAGGCAAGGATCATGGCAAATCTGTAGTTGTAAGGCGATTACTATACACCCCTCAGAATGAACTACATCCTAAGAAACACAATATATTCCGTACGCGGTGTACCGTCAATGAAAAAGTCTGTAATGTAATCATAGACAGTGGCAGTAGCGAGAACATCGTCTCAAGAGTTATGGCGAACAAGTTGCAGCTACCAATAACAAAGCCTCTTTCGCCGTACTCAATTGGCTGAATAAAAAAGGTGAACGAGACCAATGTAACTGAACAATGCACCGTCTTGTTTTCAATTGACAAAACTTATAAGGATCAAATACTTCGTGACGTGGTCGACATGGAAGCATGCCATATGTTACTCGGTCGACCATGACAGTCGAACCGTGATGCGACCCACCGAGGACGAGTCAATGTTTACGTATTCGTCAAGAATAGTTGAAAGATAATCCTTGCCTATATGGCACCAGAGAATTACCCTGAAGCTTTTAAAGTGGAGGGGAGTTCCCTCCTGACCATTTGGGATTTTATGGAGGAATCTAAGAAAACCAACGAGGTATACACCGTAGTAATGAAGGGAGAGGAGTCGAAGCCCTCAAACATTCCTCCAAGTTTAAGGTTATTGCTAACCGAATTTAAAAAAGTCTGGCTTGAATATTTACTCGATGGATTGCCCCCAATAAGGGACATTCAAGATCACATAGACTTTATCCCTAGGGCTAACCTACACAACCGCCCTGAGTAACGGATGAGCCCGAAAGAGTGTGAGATACTTTAAGGACGGGTGAAGGAATTCGTGGATGCGCACACATGTTTTAATGTATGGGAAAAGTCAAAGTTAGGTCGAAATTAACCGCTCTACAAGATGGACGGTTTAGATTATCCAGGCATAAACAAATGATGGCTCACAACTAACTAGAAATGAACATTATTCATTCGAATTCCACTTGCGTGTAGCACACTTGAGCTCCAAACCGTTTGCATTTATACGTGCTTCACCATGTGGGATTGTTAGGGTTTGGTAAAAAATGTCCTGCGGACATGATGGATGATTCTGATCAGTCATCTGATCTCAGATGGTGGGCCACAACATTGGAAATGGACGGTCTCTATTTCAAATGCCCGTATGCTAGAAGATGTAAACGAAGGAGAGGATTTCGCTTTTTCAGAAATCCTCGAGTCAATGCTCGTTTGACCGTGTTGACGGTCCAGTGCATTGTAGGAGCACGCTCCTTATGCACATGCATACCCAAAGTGGGGTCCACAGCAAGCCATCATGAAATTTGCTTCGTTCGTCTTACACTATTACCACAGGTAGGGCATCTGCTTAATTTTTAGACAAATCCAATGCCTAGGTAGGCCATATTTGATGATCTTGAGCAACTACTAATTATTTCCATTAGTTAAATGGTCAAATCATTTCCTGATCTGTTCTTTCGATTTTCTAATGGTTCCTAGCCTCCTCTAGTAGGATGAAAGTGGTACATTTTGTATTCTGATGGTCCAGATTAGAGTGTTTTAGTGGTGGATTGCTCAAATATCAATTGAGAGATCTAAGGAATGGTGTACCCCATGATCCTAGCTTTTAATCTAAGGTGGAGTGTTAGACTCTATCTATTAAAGGTAACAAGCTCTTAAAATGGGCTTCTTAAGTGATATGAAGGTCCATTTTGAATGCTGACGGTTATACGGTTTGATTTATGGATGTAGACTACTCCCAATGGTTAGATGTAGGCTTAAGTGTGTGAATGTTCACATTAATCAGATTTATGCTTAAGCTCGGTTAGGTCTCCATGGTAACACCTGAGTAATGAAAAATACGGGGTTTTACATATATGTCAATGACAGAAGCGTTCGAGGAAGGTGTTTGGTTGAGATGAATGATAAATTAGTTAAGGCTTCATTAGGAGATTGTACAAGTCAACTGTGACAATGAAAGCACAATTAATTTGGTTAAGTGTTGAGGGTCAAATATTGCATTTAGACCCCAGTTATTACCTAGATCTACAAGCATAATACCGTTTAATGGCTGATTTAATCGTGTTTGTGAGGCAGAGTGTACTTACGAGCTTAGACTGAGAAAGGATGATAAAATATAGATTTAACGCTCTGATGACACCAAAGGGATTGGAGGGGACTCCAGAGGACTGAGATTAATGGATTTACACGCCAGGGATCCGAGAAAATCAAACCGTTCATGTTAAAGAGGCCCGAAAATGGTCCAGAATGCAAGATCACAAGGTTCCCGCCATCCGATTGACTCAAAACTTCATACGTGTATGGGGACCATCAATTAACCGTACATATTAAATTTCAACCATTGGATCACTCGGGAAGTGGCCCAACAGACAGATCAGCCCATTAATCTCCAATTTTAGGCCCACCTACAATCTGGATATTCTTCAAAATTATCCTCAACGGTTTAAATGATATGATAGAAGGGATGGACGGATCAGATCTCCCACGAGTATCACAGTGAGTCCCACCTTGAGTGACATGTGCAAAGTGCACATGTACACTAGCTGTGCACTAGACCAGCCGGGCTGGTCAAAGTCGGCTTGACCGACCTTTTCTTCCTAAAACGGAATTTACGTTTTCATTCCGCCAGCGTTCGCACAAACCATTGTGGGTGAGCATTGTGGGCCATCATTGTGGTCCAGATGATAAACCTGGACCATCCATCAGATTCCCACGGCCCATGTTACCACGGCCTAAGTGACAGATTTTCAGAAGGAAGTGATGAACGATTTCCAATCGTCTAAACAGAGGCCGGACGGTCATATGATCAATCACGTGGGCCACACCGAATACAAACAGAAACTAGTCATTTCCTACTGATTTTTCGTCATGAATTCAATGGACGGAATGGATATCTTTGATAAGTCAGATTATGGACCCCACCGTGAGCCAACGTAACTGTCTACGCAGGCTCTGTTTACGCAGTCCGAAGAAACCCGGATTTTCCAGGCTATTACGTATCCATAGAGAGGGTCGGATGGCCAATCTGAACCGTCCAAACACTAGAGAACTGGGCCTTCAACCTCACCATGCAGTCAGATTCCAAGGTCAGGAGGTTCACTGTTCCAAAAATCACTCCAAAAAGCAGGTTGTTTGCGATTTCGCTACGCAAAGTACGAAAGACTTACGCGCGCGCCCAGATTTTCTTACCCACCTTTGTTTGTGCGGGAATTGTCTTCCATCCACCATTGTCAAAAGCTATAAAGAGAGAAGAGAGAAGGGAAAAAGGAGGCTTGGGCTGGACGTGAGCAGAGAGAGAGAGAGTAGAGTTATTTGTTTTTCTTTTTCTTTTCTTCTTCTTTTTGTTTATTTTGGATTTAGCCTAATCATGACCGTGATCGGCTAAATCTCTTAGCTAAGGCTAAGAGGTGAAGCTTGTAGTGAGATGGGACACTCTATTTTTATGCCTTGATTTAACTATTAAATTGTGAATTGAACTTGATTGTGGTTTGATTATTAAGGGAATGTTTTTAGTTTTTAATGGTCTGTTGTGACTGAAATTACAATGGATCTATGATAGCTTTGAGCATGTTCCTTTCCTTTTATGTTTATGACGTCAAGAAGCCCTGTTGTTCACCATCATCTCCTGGGCATGGTCGGATGACGGAATCCTTCCTAACATTCATATATCTTCTGATTGGTTGTGGATTGGTTTAGTTATATTGTTTACCTTGTCTAATGGGCATGGATTTATGATGGAATCATATCTAATTTTTATACATTTCATCTCTTTAAAAACTAGATCAAAGGAAGTTCAGATTGTGCTTTAGTGATATATCTTCTAATTGGATGAAGATGGGACTCAAAGTCCAGTTGAGTTCATGAATCAAGCGTAGATCTCCCTGATCTCTACAAGTGGATCCTCTGAATCCCTAGTTCCCTACCTCTGAATTCTACATATTTTAGTTTACTATTTCACCATTATTCCTCAAATTCACCTGATTTAGATTTTATCTTATTCTAATTCTAGTTCTGGTTATTTTCGAATTACGTACAGGTTTCAGTCCTTGTGGATTCAACCTCGGTCTCACCAAGTTTATTACTACATCACAACCCTATACTTGGGGAGTGAACAAGTTTTTGGCGCCATTGTCGGTGATTGACGGTTACGATTCTTTGAAATTAACTAGTTTTAAGATTAGTTTAAGATTAGAATTTTTCTTACTTTAGGTTTAGGTTTTTCTGATTTTTAGAAATTAACATGTTTTCCTATTTTGTAGGATCCTGACATAAACTTCTAAATTGGTAATCCCTCTCTAATTCCTCTACTTTTTCTATTTTTAGAATTAGGGTTTGAGTTTTAAAAATTTTCTAATTCTAGTATTTTTCTATTTTTAGGAAATAGTTTATTTTTAGAAACTTTCCTCTTCTCTTTTTAGAAACTAGGTTAGTTATTTCCCTTTTTAGAAATTCTTTCTAATTTTAGAAACCAACTCATCTTTCCTTTATTTTATTTTTAGAAACTAATTTTTTTTTTAGGTTTGGATTTTCTGTTTTAGAAACTTTCTAATTCTGGGTCTTCTTTTTAGAAACTAACTTAGCTTCTAGGTTTAGGGTTTTTTTTAAAAAAACTAACTTTCTATTTTTAGAACTTTTCTATTTCTAGGCTTTCATTTATTTTAGAGATTTTTTTCTAACATTACTTTCTATTTTAGGATTAGGATTTCTAATTTAGAACTTTCTAATTCTAGGTTTAGAAATTCTTTCTAATTTTAGAAACTAACTCATCTTTCCTTTATTTTATTTTTAGAAACTAATTTTTTTTTTTGTTTTCTTTTGTAGGATCTTAACGTAGGAACTTCTCATTTGGTACATTCTTTCTAACTTCTCATCCTCTTAATTTCCATATTGCTATAGGATCTTTTCTTTTGTTTTTCTTAGTATTAGATTCAGAGTTCGAGTTTCACCATGTATATGCATGAGTGGGAACGTCAGTATGCTGAAAAGAATAACATAAATTGGGATGATGATTATAATAGAAAACAACCTATGCATCAAAACTTTTCTAAAACTATCATCGAGAACCGATCAGAATATAAAGATCCACCGGTTAAGAAGTCCTTACGTGATCATATGCAAGAGAACAATTACACCCCACGGATTAACAAAACAGTACGTGAGTGTTGGGGTTATCATAACTATGGGAATGAGAATTATTATCACCCATCTGATAAAAAGAAAACAATGTGTGATTATATTATGAGTGATAATATGTATTACCAACCATCAGATTCTTCCACCTGTGATCTGTATGACTATAATCAGTGGAAACATCAATATTGGGAAAATGAACCAACAACATGTTATAATGATTATTCTCTTGGATCCCCTACCTTTGAGATCCAACCAGAAACGATCCAAGATGATTCATTTCAGCATAACATGGCATGTCTTATGGAAATTAGAAAATCATTTGAAGCGCTTACTTCGTGCCTTGAAAAGATAGAGGAGGCTCGGTCATCCCAGCCACAATTCAGTCCAGAAATACAATGCAAGGAAAGTGATCATAACTCGCCTTTGAAGAACTCTGGAATTATGAATGAGGAGTTGGATTCCATTAATGAGCATACGGTTCAATTTCCTGATGAGTCGATCTCGATGATTGTTCAAAAGAATGGTGAAGAGACATGGGTTTCTTTCAAATATAATAATGATAACACACCTTCCTTACATGACACACAGGACCTCAATGATGAGGTAGAGGTTAGTTTATTCGAACCTCAACCGAATTTAGGTATAGAATGTGAGGAAAGTGATCCCATCTCAAGTGTGCACTGCACAGAATTAGACGAGGATGTGTATTGGGATGATGATCATGAACGAGTAGCCCAAATTCTCCTTGAATCAATCTCAAGTTTGGTCCAGGTCAATGATCGAGAAATACACGAAGAGAATGGTCATAATGAGCTACTCCACTCACCTAACATGTCTGATCTAAAAGTGGAGGAGCTCCTTACAACCGACCCTTCTATCTCTTGTGAGATATGTTTGGACCACTCCCCTGAATTGAATGATGATGTAATTCGGGAGAAGGACGAGTTACTCCCTACAACCCTGAAATTTGAAACCACTCAGTTGAGGCCACCATCTGAGCTGTACACGTTTGACAATTCAATGCCTCGTTGAGTAGTTTCAATGAATAAAGTGATCACATTAATACTTCCCCTATCGATTTTTAATTTGTCTATGCATGACTGAAGCAAGAGAGCGTACATCCGTCCACTTTCAAGGATGATGGATTCTTTGGGCAGATCATCACGAGCTCTAATGTGAAAAATAAGTCACTCTCAGTTGAATGTCCCAATTCTTTGGACGATTGCTTGGCCCACTTTGCAGATTCAATAGAACCCATGAAAGTGGATGCCTTACAAGACAACATCTCGGTAGTCATCACTGACCGAGAGAACCCTTATTCTGAAACCTTTTCTTCCCCAGATCTTAAATGTTCACCATTAAAGGAGAAGGAGTTGACAATGGAACCGGAGTTTGGAACTTCGGAATATGTTGAGACTACATTACTTCTTAAGAAGTTTTCTGAACTTTATTTACGTGTAGTCTCTGATTCACCATGGAATATTAACATTGAAACTTTTTCTGACACAGGTGAATCATATATACTTTGGATACCTCAGGCGAATCAATGACAAATTTTTTATGAGGTACATAAATTTCTTTGGGAAGTCATGCTCTAGGGCATCCAAGCCTTTTGCAAAAAGGGCTTTTGGATGATCCTGTTGAGAAACCTACTAAGAAATTTATCGAGATATTGGCCGGAAGAGGAACCTTGCAGCATGATCGAGTATTTTTTCCATGCTTTCATAGGACTAGGGTAGTTGCTTTATGTTGTTCTAGGATAGATGATTTTATGCCGTTAGCTTAGTTTGCTGGATACGTTGTCATTAGGTTAGTTTACTTTCATGTTTTCACTCTCGTGCTAACCGGCTTCCATGCTGCGATCTCTTGGAAAGTCTCTCTTGATTCGTCATCCAGGTACTATCTTCCCATCACTTCTCATTTACTTTCGTTGTCCCAGGTACATTGCATGCTCAAACCTTTTACATTGAGGACAATGTAGATTTTAGGTTGGGGGTGAGAGATTAGGATACCTAATCAGTGTTTTCTTGGTCTTGAGCAAAAATTGTGAAAATTTTTAAATTTTTCTGAAAATCTCTTGTGAATTTGAAGTGATTTTTGACGGCCATGTTGGTGATTTATGACTCTTGGATTCAGTTATTGGTTAGATTTCACAGTTAAATTTAAATTGTTAGTCCATGGTTAGAGGTTTTAAACATTGATTGAGTCATGATTTCACATGTCACTTACATATTGTGGTTTCAGTTCGATATTAAAGGATTAATTTGGTGATCACTAAGCATGCAAGGAACCAGCTTGGAAAAGTTGCCCGTCATAATCAATTGAAGAAAAAGAAAATACTTAGAAAAAAAAACAGATACCTTTGGAAAAGGTTGGCAAATAATCTTCACCATAGGCTTGCTCCCTATAGGTTTAGATTTGATTCTCCATGGATAATATGTGAAAAAGGGTTGGGTGTACGGTCTTCACCATAGGTTTCCTCTCTATAGGTGAGGATTTGATTCCCCTTCTTAACGTTACTGTTAATGGAAAAATCAAAAGACTGGAAGAACGAAAAAAATGATCTGTAAGGCAAGTTTGGTTTAAGTCTTGGTTATCATGAATTCTCTTGTTGATTACCAATGTTATCCCGAAATAGAGAAGTAAATTTTAATAATGATAAGCCGAGATTACACAATACACCCATGGAACTCGATGTTTAGAATTCTTTCTAATTAATGGATTGATACTTTGAACATGACTATGAAGTTACCGTGCGCTTAAGTCCAAGAGAGATTAATGCTCAACATCCATGAGTCTTAGATTTCTCGTATCTGAATCGTTTTTCAAATCATCACTCGGTTTCATAGCAATTGCACGGTAATTCTCGACTTATTTTTCGCATACCTTGCTCAGGACTAGCAAGATGCTGATTGGGGGTTGTGTTGAGGATCAAATATTACATATTAAACCCCAGTTATTACCTGGATCTACAAGCATAATACCGTTTAATGGTTGATTTAATCGTGTTTGTGATGCAGAGTGTACTTACGAGCTTAGACTGAGAAAAGATGATAAAGCATAGATTTAACGCTCTGATAACACCAAAGGCATTGGAGGGGACTCCAAAGGACTGAGATCAATGGATTTACATGCCAGGGATCTGAGAAAATCAAACTGTTCATGTTAAAGAGGCCCGAAAATGGTTCAGAATGCAAGATCACAGGGTTTCCGCCATCCGATTGACTTGAAACTTCATACATGCGATGGGGACCATAAATTAACCGTACATATTAAATTTCAGTCATTGGATCACTTGGGAAGTAGCCCAACGGACAGATCAGCCCATTAATCTCCAATTTTAGGCCCACTTACAATCTAGGTATTCTTCAAAATTGTCCTCAACAGTTTAAATGATATGATAGAGGGGATGGACGGATCAGATCTCCCACAAGTATCACAGTGAGTCCCACCTTGAGTGACATGTGCAAAGTGCACATGTACACTAGTTGTGCACTGGACCAGCCGGGCTGGTCAAAGTCGGTTTGACCGACCTTTTCTTCCTAAAACGGAATTTACGTTTTCATTCCACCAGCGTTCGCACGAACCATTGCGGGTGAGCATTGTGGGCCATCATTGTGGTCCAGATGATAAACCTGGACCATCCATCAGATTCCCACGGCCCATGTTACCACGGCCTAGGTGACAGATTTCCAGAAGGAAGCGAGGAACGATTTCCAATCGTCCAAACAGAAGCCGGACGGTCGTATGATCAATCACGTGGGCCACACCGAATACAAACAGAAACTAGTCATTTCCTACTGATTTTTCGTCATGAATTCAATGGACGGAATGGATTTCTTTGATAAGTCAGATTATGGACCCCACTGTGAGCCAACGTAACTGTCTACGCAGGCTCTGTTTACGTAGTCCGGAGAAACTCGAATTTTTCGGGCTATTACGTATCCATAGAGAGAGTCGGATGGTCAATCCGAACCGTCCAAATACTAGAGAACTGGGGCCTTCAACCTCACTATGCAGTCAGATTCCAAGGTCAGGAGGTTCACTGTTCCAAAAATCACTCCAAAAAGCAGGTTGTTTGTGGTTTCGTTGCACAAAGTACGAAAGCCTTATGCGCGTGCCCAGATTTTCTCCACCGCCTCTGTTTGTGCGGGAATTGTCTTCCATCCACCATCGTCAGAAGCTATAAAGAGAGAAGAGAGAAGGGAAAAAGGAGGCTTGGGCTGGACGTGAGCAGAGAGAGAGAGAGTAGAGTTATTTGTTTTTCTTTTTCTTTTCTTCTTCTTTTTGTTTATTTTGGATTTAGCCTAATCATGACCGTGATTGGCTAAACCTCTTAGCTAGGGCTAAGAGGTGAAGCTTGTAGTGAGATGAGAGACTCTATTTTTATGCATTGATTTAACTATTAAATTGTGAATCGAACTTGATTGTGGTTTGATTATTAAGGGAATGTTTTTAGTTTTTAATGGTCTGTTGTGACTGAAATTATAATGGATCTACGATAGCTTTGAGCATGTTCCTTTCCTTTTATGTTTATGACGTCAAGAAGCCCTGTTGTTCACCATCGTCTCCTGGGCATGGTCAGATGACGGAATCCTTCCTAACATTCATATATCTTCTGATTGGTTGTGGATTGGTTTAGTTCTATTGTTTACCTTGTCTCATGGGCATGGATTTGTGATGGAATCATATCTAATTCTTATACCTTTCATCTCTTTAAAAACTAGATCAAAAGAAGTTCAAATTGTGCTTTAGTGATATACATTCTAACTGGATGAAGATGGGACTCAAAGTGCAGTTGAGTTCATGAATCAAGCGTAGATCTCCCTGATATCTACAAGTGGATCCTGTGAATCCCTAGTTCCTTACCTCTGCATTCTACATATTTTAGTTTACTATTTTACCATTATTCCTCAAATTCACCTGATTTAGATTTTATCTTATTCTAATTCTAGTTCTGGTTATTTTTGAATTACGTACAGGTTTCAGTCCTTGTGGATTCGACCTCGGTCTCACCAAGTTTATTACTACATCACAACCCTATAATTGGAGAGTGAACATTAAGAATTCTGTTTATCACTCACGTACTAAAATATTAATGTGCGTCATCATTTTATCTGATAGGTACTTAGGGAAGGAGGCGAGATTCTAAAGAAGATCTATACAAGTGTGAATCTGGCTAACGTGCTTACTAAAGTAGTTTTCACAGAGAAGTTTAAGTTTTGTACTACTTCTTTGAGGTTAGCGAAGGCTTAACGAATGATGGAGTATGTACGAGAAGTGACAATGAAGCTATGATGGAAGATAAATTAAAGATGATGAAGGCTAAGGAGTTATGTACAATGAAGATTGAGGACACGGTGGAGATTATTATTGATGTCTTAAATCTGTCTGTAACAGAGTCTGTCGATGCCATCGGCAGGCCACTCGATCCCATCGAGCATATGAGGATGATGTTGATACAGTCAATAGTCCACTCGATTCCATCGAGAAAATCTGAAAAATCATATTTACTTGCTCGTTAGTTTTGGAAGTTATTATTCGATGGCATCAAATGATCTTCGATGTCATCAACGGGGTTTCAATGACAGTTGATGCCATCGAAGGTCCCATCGAGCACACGCAGAGTTACATAAGTGCACGATTTGTTTTTTATTCTAGTTGTGATAGTATATGTGCGTGTGTGTGTGTATCAGGTGTAATCGGGATTATGAGAAAATTAAGGTGTACTAGGGCTTTCTAAAAAGTTTGTAAGTGTTCAAGGGCATAGATTGGGTTTGAAGGATATTCGAGGCTTGTTCGAATCGGTAACATCATATATCTCTTGTAATTCTGCTTTCATAGTGTATTACTCGTCGTTTTGTAACGTGATTTCTTCTCGCAAAGGTTTTCCCACGTAAAATCAGATTATTTCTCTTTGGATTTGTTTGTGCGATTGCGTGTACTTTGCTTGGTTTCACTCCGTGTGCTTTTATGGTTCCCAACAATAAGCCGTCTATGATATTGGCCTTTTGATTGCCAAAGTTATGTACAGTGGAGAAATTAAGAATGGTCTACCTTCAATACCCGTACATTCCAGAGTTAGAACCACTAATCTCAGCAGCTCAAGCACGCAATGATGACCAACGGATCTCAGCAGGTCTATGTTTTCATGAAAAGGGTCCCGTGCACCTTTTGTCATCCTTAACTATGGACTTTACTTATTTCTCTTTTTTCTCAACAACGAATTGTGAGCTGGAATGCTTTGTGGGCATTGCCATAATGCATGTATTTTATCCACACCGTCTATCCATTTTTTCAGCTGATTATAGGCCATGAAGTGGCATCAAGCGGTCCACTTCCCATTTATATCTTACAATTTCAAATACCGTCAATCCAATTTTCTTAATTAGCAGCACTTGAAGTCAAACACTTGTCACAACTTTAACAACGGCCATTAGATGTGGGCTGATATGCTTTAATTTCCAAATGCTTTCTGAATTCAATATTCATAACTTCTAGGTATCTCAACAACTCAAGAGCGCGTGATCAGCGGGTCAAGCATGCCATGCCCTTTTTTCCTGCAAAAGGGTCGCGTGCACCTTTTTTCTCTCCTTAGTTATCGACTTCACTTAGTTTAATTTTTCTCCGCAAAGAATTGTCGGTCACTTGGGCCCATCACTTAAAAGAAATGGCAAAAAGTTTGGACTCAGAATCTATAGTGATGTCTTGGTATTGCTGAAAATGCTTTGTGGGCTCCACCGCAATGAATGTGTTTTATACATCCTGTCCATCCATTTTCCAGCCCAAAAGTCAAGAAGAGCCAAATCCTGGGTGGACCAAACCATAGAAAGCCATGGTGATTGAACGCGAACCATCAAATACTTCCTACGGTCCACTGCAATGTTTATTTGCCATCCAACCTATTGATTAGGTTAGACAGATCTGGATGAAGGGAAAGCATGAATATCACTTAATCCAAAACTTTATTGCCCAATAAGTTTTTAATGGTGGGTGTTCAAATCACCATCTTTCCTTTGGTGTGGTCCACCTGAGATTTGAATCTACCTCATTTTTTAAGGATCCTTACTCCTGCTCGGGTGGTAGACTCTCTGGAGTTTCAACACCCGGTCAACAGCTCGAGTATCCATAAGTGGTGAAATTCCACTAGCGTGAGTGTGTGGGGGTGTGTGTGCATGTGTTAAAAAAAAAAAAAAAAAAAGAATCTACCTCATTTTTTGACAATTAGCTGAAAAAATGGATGGACGGTGTAAATAAAACACATACATTGGGGTGGGGCCATAGAGCAACGACTAATATCCATAATGGTAGGGTTACTACAGAATCTAGTATTTTAACTCACAGTTGCATTTGAGCTCGTTGAAAACCACATCAAATATGTCGACTGTCCATTAGGGTCTGTACTGTATACCTACCATGCCTTGAAAAAATCATACTATTAAGATAATCCAAACCGGCTAATCATTGGCATGCAAAAATAAGTGGATAAGATCATTCATAGAAGATGAGTAGGTTTTAGTTGTTTATATATGACAATTCCTATGATTTTGCGCTGCAGTGGAAGAAAAGGAGGATGGATTTAATGGAAGGCCTAAATGGGTGATGTGAATGCTAACAGGTTCAAATGTAATCATGTGCCCCCATGGGAAAGATCCCATGCATTTAGCCAGTTAAATATGGATTAATTAGATCGAATGTAGAATTTACAAGTGCATGATTGAGTTGAGTATAGGGGCATGCTGAAGTCAATCACCGTCTTCCTCAAAGGGATAACTACTCCGAAACCATGGAGCTTCTCTCTGGACTCATTACATAGATTCTCCGAATCCACTAGGAGATATAAAAAATAGAAATGAATTCTAAATAAATCGAAAATAAATTGATTGATGATAAAAGTGAGTTTACATTCCCTTAAATAGTGATATGAACCATGGGAAGAAGTTTGAGAATCAAACGCATACTCAAACTCTCTAAAATCATTACTATTTATAGACGGTCATGATTTCCACTAGACCTCATAGTTTTCGGTCAAAAATAGTAAGTGTCCTATTTTGCTTAACCATGGTATTCTCCTAAATTTTGTAAGCAGTTTTCATATTGGATACAACTCCTAAAACTCAATGGATCAAAAGTTATGATCAAACTAAAACTTATTATAAATAGTAAAAATGGAAATAAAAGGGATTTTCGACCGTCGGTCAGATCGAATCTCGCAAATTCAGCATGAGAAACCTAGGGTAGCAGGTTGGTTGGCTAAAGAAACTTTTCCTACCCCAAAATCATATATGGTACTTCGAATAACTCATTCCGGTTTGCAAGATATGCATGTTTTAAGGTTCTGATGGCCTGGATCACTTCTGCCTCCAATCGAGCCTTCTCTGGTCCATCTTGGCTATGAAATTGTCCGCGACCTGTTCTACATCATACTAGTAGAAGTGGATTGATTTTGGTGCATACACATTTGTGTAGCACCCAAACAAAAAATCCACATGAAGATGGAACGTGCTAAAAATTGTGCTGATCCAAAACTCACCTGGGCCACTCCATATCCAACAAAGTGAAAGTATGTTAAAACCTTTAAATTCTAGTGGTGCGGCCCACTTATGTTTTGATTGGCGTTGTTTATGGATGTTCCTTTTATTCTTGTTAGGAACATTTTACTGATGGGTTGGATGTCATATACACACTATAGTGGGTCACTGTTAAGTACATATCCAATACACCAAAAGCCCTTGGACTGATGAAATGCATAAGCTAGGCTCTTGACCCTTTCTCCATAACAAAATGAGGTGGAATGTAGCTGTCAGTAAGATTTCTCCATGACAAAATTAGGTGAGAGCACACCACTTACGACTTTGTTGCTATAAAAAACTCACTAATAAACTTTTCAGGCGGGCGCCAAACAAAAAGACTAGGCCCCAACTATTATATAAGACTAAATGTAAGAAATATGCACATGCTCCCAGACGACTAAATCCAACTGAACAAACTCAACCACCCGTATACAATTAAAAAGAAAATTTTGTTAAGATGTCTTTATATTTATATTTTAGGAAGGATTTCTCTGTTGCTAGTTCAGAACAGAAGTTTATTCTCCATATTGGTTGAGTGTCATTGCATTTACCTGAAAATGCAACTGCTCTAATTGATAGAGAAGGTATTCAATTAGTTAACTATGTATCCCTTGAAAACGAAGTTTCATCATTCTCCGTACTGGTTACTATCATGGCCATTAAGTTGAAATTACAACTGCTCTGTGCTACTTAGATAATTTGTTTGCTGATATTTCTTGCAATGATCCCATGTTTTATGCATGTGTTATGTTTGCTTTTGCTTGTTTCATGAACTGTAGGTTCCAATGTGATCAGTCTATATGCCTTTCTGTTCCTGTATGAATCTTGAAGTATTACTTGTTCCTGTACATGTGTTCCCAGCCCACATGGCCTGCCAATACTGTTATATATTAAAAGTCTTACTTGAGATTCACTCTTAGCTTGAAAATTGTCTTATTTCTTTCAAAATGCCCCAAGCTTACTGAATCATTCTAGTCTAAATAGTATAGCCCATAACCTAGAATTCCCTACAAAATCACGACCATAAGCTCAACTTGATGGGTGTCATTTTAGACATATGCTCCAACCATAATGAGAACCACGCTCAGGAATATGGTCCCAGCCGTTGACAACTTCTCTGGAAAGGGTTGAGAACGTCTAATCTAAGAGTTTTTTTCTTTTTCTTTTTCATAATATACATAATGAGAATTCATAGAAAAAGGGGTGTCAATGGGCTGGGTGCCGGGCCAACTCTATCTAAACCCGACACGTATTGTATAACATAGACCTCAGCCCTGTCCAAGCCCGTGACGAACCAAAACAGTGTAACCCGAGCCCAAGCCTGACCCCAGCTAAGATATTTATACTGTTTCTTAGATGGATCAAGGGCTACAAAACACAGATAATTGAGGTTTTGGGTAATTGAAGTATCAATACGTTTGTTATCTTATGATTCTAAGAACATGTTATTTTCTCCAAAGTTTGGAGAATTTTAAAATTCTAGGGGCAGATTATGTAATTCTCTTTTTACAATGGATTCGTTTTAAGTTCAAAAATAAAAAAATAAAAATGCACCATATGACTCTTTCCATGCCAAAAAAAAAAAAAGGCTACAAAATAAATATAAGAATGCAACAGAATAAATGAGAACTTTTACATACTGTATATGTTATAAAATTGCCTTTTCAAACCTTAATGGGCTTGTTCCGGATGGGTTTATGGGCTATTGTACACAGTCAAAACCCAGCATGTTTGAGAAATGGGTCTAAATTTATGCTCGGCTCAAAAGCCCAGCCCATTGACAGCGCTATCTACGAACCACCTTGGAAGGCTCTGTAACGTGGTAGAAAAGACCTAATGGGATGTCTCCAACTGCTGTGAGTGATGAGCCAGTACACATGATCTATCTGGACCATTTATTTGGTGGGTCCTACAATGGATTGGAAAAATAATGAATTTCTCACCCATATGAAACCGAATAAAGGTTTGGAAAAGAATATTAGCAGTGGTCAGATCAATTGGAAAAGGTCCACCCACTAGGATGGTTATGATTGTTTGATGGATGCCTTTTGGGACAAGGTACAGCAACAAATTAGAAATTTGGAAGAGATATGATCAATGGTCTGGATCATGGACTAGGAGGGTTTGAATTTTATATGAGGCCCACTGTGATGCCGGTCGCTTATCCACACCATCCATCTATTTTGCGAGGTGATTTTAGGGAATGGTCTGCATGGATCCAAAATTGAGGCAAATCCAAAGCTCAAGTAGACCACGACACATGAAGCACTGTGTTGAATGCCCACCATTGAAAAACTTCTATGACCACGATTTCCTATGGTGTGGGCCATGTGAGCTTCAAATTGCCTCATTTTTGTGTTCATGTCCTAAAATATTCAGGTAAAATGAATGGATGGCATGATTAAGTCACAGACATGACAATGGACCTCATGAATTTAAATTTGTTCTTTTTAACCGAGTTTCAAGGTGAAATTATTCTCGGTTATGAAATAGACGTAAAATAATAATAATAATAAAATTAATGAGCTATTTATAAGGGTTAGCTAGTACTTACCTCCTTAATGGCTGAACAAACATCTCGTTAGCGTTAGTATACCGCCAATCTCGTTAGCGTTAGTAACCTAATTACCCTAACCTAATACAAGGGTCCAAATATGCAGATGTGTGACATATGTGTGGAACATCTGAGACATTCGTCAGTTGGGACCTGCCTTGTGGATAACATGCCACAATAATCAAGCTGGTCCACTTCTTAATTAGGACATAATGTACCAAACAAAAGGACAGCTTTCAAAACAAGGGTAAATCCGTCAGCGCAAAAAGGTCTTTGCAAAATGAGGTCTCATCTGCGGGATGGTTATTAGCGTGCGTTTAAATAACTGACTCACACGAGTGCTAATATTTTGCAAGTGTAAGTTTGGGGTCCACAGCATTGTGTGTATTCCATCTAATCCACACATCAGATGAGTCCCTCAATAATGATGAAATGCTCTAAAAATCAAGTTTATAAGTATCATTATGTGGCCACACCATAGAAAGTAATGAAATCTATCTAAAAATTTCTAATTCTAGACATAATGTTTCGATCAGCATTGCTTCCCAACTTCTTAGTGGGGCTACCGTTTTGGACGGGTTGGATTCGACCGGCATTATCCTACAGATATAATGGTATATATATATATTTTTTAAAACGATGCATTGGATCAGCCTAAAGAAAAAGGACGCGAGTTGCCTCCGCCCCTAGCCAACACGAAGTTGCCGTGGTCGGAAGCTAGCAGAGCCCACCTAGATGTTAGTGAGAAATCCATCCCGTCCATCAGTTTCTCAAGCTCACATTGGGATACGAACCAAATAATGAGGCAGATCCAAAACTTAAGTGAACCACACAAAGTGGGGATGGAATGCCTACCTTCGAAACCATTATGGGTACACAAATTTCGGATAGAGCGATTGTTTTTGTTTTCATTTCATCTCAGTTAGAATGCTCCTATGAACTGTTTGGATTTCATATAAATATCATGGTCGCCCCAAAACAGTCTCAGCCGTAGGCATTTCCCTCTCTACTGTTTCATGTGGTGTGGCCCACTTGACTTTTGAATCTGTTTTATATTTTGAATCGTGTCCCTTCATGAACTGGAAATTAAATGATGGACGGGTGAATTTCTCAACGACATCATGGTTCCAACCACAGCAACTTCATGAAGGCGTGGGTGACAGGCAAGTGACCGTCCTAAGAAACATCCCAAATCCCTACGAAAAGGGTCGAATAAGCAAGGGTTTCGATAGCGGAAGCGGATTACGTCCTGGTCTGGCCTGGACAGACTAGTTCCGAGCAGGATATCTGTTGGGCCCACCGTAATGTATGGAGTTAGACAGAGTAGGTCCGGGCAAGAGAGCTGAGGGGCCATGGTGATATATGGATGGACAGAGTAGGTCCGGGCAGGAGATCCGTGGAGCCAACCGGGACTTATGGATCTTATCCATGTTGTCTATATCCATTTTGCTACGTCATTTTGGGATATAACCCAAAAAATGAGGCAGATCCAAGGCTAAGTAGCCCTGAATGGACAAGACTGCGTAGCATCCATAGGTCCGCTTGAATGGGGTGTATTCTGAAAAAGTATACATTAATCATAAGATCCTAAAATGGACGTCCCTATGTTACTTAGCCAGTGTTCCAATTGGGTGAGTACAATTCTTGGCCTATGCTCCTTTTACAAGAGGACCATGGGTATTTTGAATAAGCGGCCGTTATCAAAGAAAATGGTACCCTCTAATTTCTTGCACCAAAATAAGATGAATAGTAAATTGGCCATAACTTCTAGGTATTATCATGGAACACACAATATATCAATCTTTCCTATAATGAACCATCTAAGGTCAATTGACCCATTTAGTGAGTCTTGTCTGTCCATTTTACAACAAAACATGCAATTTGAACTAAAAAATGAGATTCTAGAAAGAATTTATTATTTTTAGTAATTATGATTTTTACAGTATTTTTTTTTAATAGTTTTAGATTTTCATGTCTTTTTTTTTTTTTTTTTTGAAGATTACTTATAACTATGCTTAGAACACTTCTAACAAGTAGCATGACATCTTTTGAATGAGGAGCATCTTGAAGTAAAGGGTTTGTAACATGCTCATATATGTCAGGAGCATCGAAAATTTTGTGTTGAAGACTATAGTGGAAAGGATACAATTGAAAACAGAAAAAGATTCATCTCCATATACAATTGGATGTAACAAGGACATAAACAAAACAAAAGTAATTGAATAATGTCATTGTTGCTTCTTCATTTGTAAATATTATAAGGATGAAGTAATATGTGATGTAGTTGATATTGACATTTATCACATATTAATTGGTCAACCATGATAGTATCATATTAATGCTATGCATAAAGACGAAGATAATATAGTTATTTTTGTTAAAGATTGTTCTCATTCCTATATAAATGGAGAATAAACTCAAGACTTCTAAAGTGGATGAGTGACCTCTCGTAACTAAACATGATTTCATCAAACAATCTGAAAGGACAGCAAAGATAAATGCATTAGTTAAAAAGGAAAAGGGTGGAATCCATGAATATCCCAGAGGATTTGAAACTAGTGTTGCATGAGTTCAAGATGATTCTACTTGATAAACTTCCCAAGGAGTTACCTCCCACGCGAGATATAAAAATTCGCATCGATCTCATCCTAAGGACAAGCTTGCCCAATTGCCCATATTATCAGAAAGAATGCGAGAACTTATAAACACAAATGGATGAACTGATCCATAAATGTCAAGTCAAGGAGAGCATGGGTACATATAATGTGCTAGCTAGCTCAACAGCCTAATGCAAAATACAAGAAGTGCCTGATAAATTAACATCGGCACTAGAAGTTGTTTGAGTATCATATGCATGAGCCTAATCCCTTGAGTAACTTGTTAACAAGTTTTTTTTCCAAGTGAATAAGGTCTAATGTAGAACGTGGCACAAATGTATTCTTAGCATTACTAGACCAAAAGAAGATGAATCATACATTGAGCATAACTTTTGATCCAAGTATCGTTATGGAACGCACGACTTATCAATATTTACTGTAATAGGTCATTTAGGATCAAGACACCTACTATGTAGGTCATATCAATCTGTCTCACATGAAAATGTGCGGTTTCAGCTAAAAAGTGAGATTTTAGGAAAAATTACTATTTTTAATATTTTGATTATTATAGTATTTTTATTTTTATTTTTAGAGTTTTAGATTTCTAACTTTTTTTTATTAGAAATTACTCGTAATCATGCTTAAAACTCTTCTTGCAAAAGTTTATTTAAAATTTTTAATTTTAGGAAGTAAGCTTCAAAAGAGTTTTGTTAGAATTAGTACTTTTATTAAGGTTAGGCTTTTGCTATTTATTGTAATTACAAATTTTGGTTTTTTTTCTTTATTAATTATATAATTAAAAAATAGATAATTAAACAATATTTATTATTTAATAAAATATTTGATTTTTATCTTTTTTCTTTTTTTTAAGTGGATTCTGAAAATTACCTTATGGATTCAAAGTTTTCATCAATCCAGGGAGACGATGATTGCCCACCGATATGGTACATGGACTGAATCTTTGACCAGTTGTATGACAGTCCTAATCTCTCTCTCTCTCTCTCTCTCTATGGCCTACCAATGGATTCCCAACATGAGAAATACAACAATCATCCACGTTTAAATGCAAAAGGTCATAGTATTGACCTTTGGGATCTTCTAATCTGATAAATTCATGCTACATATGCTAATTAGATGGTTATCCTAAACAGATCAATGGTCTGGATTAGAAAACCATGAACCCCATCTGTCAGAATTAAAAACATATGGACTTCCTATGAAGATAGGGGACCACGTATGATATTATTCCTTTTCATTGCATAACTAATCGCAGCGCGTATACAGACCAATGCGTTGGACTAAATTGTGATTGATTGGTATTTGGTGATCAGGTCCGTTCATCATGTGGGTCCCCACCATAAAAATGTTGGGCGGGACCATTCTTCAGGTGGTCCTGCAACAGAAGAATGGGCTAGTACGAGAAACTTCTCAAATTGCGTACCACCTGATGAGTGGCTAGCCTGATTTTGGTCCAATGCATAATTGCGGTGGGCTCGATCTGATGAAAGTCGTCCAGAGCCGGACAACTTCGCCATGTACGCACGGCTGGAGTAATCACCTCCTCATTTTCTCCTGAGTTACGGCTATGCATATTATCCACGCATCCTTTGTTTGTAGAAGGCCCAACGGTTGGGTGATCTGGACCGATGATCTGATTCAGCCCTACGGTGAGAGGAGCTTGATGCAAATATCTCCTCATTTGCACAGTCCTAATCCTTATATTAGTAGCCTGCAACAAGGAGATAAAAGAAAAGAAATACAGCATTGGTTTACTTCAATTGAAAAAAGGCCCAACATTGGATGGCTAAGATCTATTAAAGTTGGTGGGCTACCGTCCACCTACGGTCGGCCCATCACATGAATAGTATGGCTAACCGAGCCATGGGCCCCAACATACCCCGCATATTGTGTTATCAGCTTGAGCAAGTGGTCCGCACCTCCATGATCAAACGGTCACCACATTGAGCTTTGCCAATCCCACACGCGTGTACAAGGCAGGTCATGAACATTATTGGTAGGGTGGGTAACGTGCGCAATAGCCAAGCCGTCCATCAGGTAGGTATACCTTATAGATATTCCGGCCCATTCAGCGGGGGTCCACAATGTTAGAAACAGTTAAAAGGCTAAGAAAACTTCAGGCAAGTTTTCTCATTTTCCTCATCCACACATGAATAGTGAATAGGACTGGTTTTTAGGACCCAGTCCTAAATGTTGGTGTGACATATAATGGTTGGATTGGATTTCCTATAACGAGACGTACCATTTTATTTATGAAAGGGAGGCTCTGTGATAAGAGAAATTTTAGACAGTAAACCCCACCTTTTACTCAGCGTCTTTTCGACATGCTCCCAAAATTTACTTTCCAAAAGTAAACCATTTTGTATGGACACACAATTTGCGGATGAAAATACCCTTGCATTCACTGTGGCACCATGATATCTACGGTGCCACCATGGAACTCTGTTTTGTCCACGGTGGCACCATCCAACACCCGAAAGAATGACAAAGGTCATAGCTAAGGACATATAGATACGGATTATAACCGTAGCCATGTGTTCTGTAGCCATTGCTCCATTAGATCTGTAGCCAAAGCTCAATCGCTACAGATTTAAACCGTAGCTCTATCTTTTGTAAGTGAAAAATACATATAACTATAGGTAATTAAGCAAGCCTAACATAATATTGAACGACCCTAACATGAAATTTAGCGAGTTTAGAATGAAATTCAACGATTCTAATAGGGCTAACATGAAATTCAACGATCCCAACATGAAATTAAACGAGCCTCAAAGGAAATTGAGCAAGGCAAACTAGAGATTGAGCGAGAAAAATATGAAATTCGGCTAGGCAAATTGAACATTCAGCAAGTTAAACAAGAAATTTAGCAAGGCAAACTGAAATTTAAGCGAGGCAAACTGCAAATTGAGCAAGGCAAACTAGAAAATAAGCGAGGCTAATATAAGATTCAACGAGGCAAATTGGAAATTGAGCGAAACATACTGGAAATTGAGCGAAGCAAATTGGAAATTCAGTGAGGCAAACATGAAATTGAGCAAGGCAAACATGAAATTCAATGAGCATAAAAGGAAACTGAGCGAGACAAACTGGAAATTGAGCGAGGCTAACATGAAATCCAGTGAGGCAAATTTGAATTTAAGCGAGACAAAATTGAAATTCAGCGAAACAAACTTAAAATTGAACGAGGAAAACTAGAAATTAAGCGAGGCTAACATAAAATTTAGCGAGGCAAATTGAAAATTGAGTGAAGCAAACTAGAAATGAGTGAGGCAAACTGGAAATTGAGTGACGCGTACTGGAAATTAAGCAAGGCAAACATGAAATTTAGCAAGGCAAACATGAAATTCAACGAGCATCAAAGGAAATTGAGTGAGGCAAACGGAAAATTGAGCAAGTCAAACTTCAAATTGAGTGAGACAAATTGAAAATTGAGAGAGGTAAAATGGAAATTGAGCGAGGCTAACATGAAATCTAGTGAGGCAAATTGGAAATTCAACGAGGCAAACTAGAAATTGAGCGAGGCAAACTGGAAATTGAGCAGAAATTAAGCGAGGCAAATATTAAATTGAGCAAGGTAAATGGGAAATTAAATGAGGCTAACATGAAATTGAGGGAGACAAACTGAAAATTGAGCAAGGAAAACTGAAAATTGAGCGAGAAAAAATGAAAATTGAGCAAGGCAAGCATGAAATTGAGTCAGGAAAACTGGAAATTGAGCGAGGCAAACATGAAATTCAACGAGGCAAACTGAAAATTGAGCGAGGCAAAAATGAAATTAAAAGAGGCAAACATGAAATTCCGCTAGACCAACATGCAATTCAACAAGCATCAAAGGAAATTAAGCGATGCAAACTGGATATTGAGCAAGGCATATTGGAAATTGAGAGAGGCAAACTAGAAATTGAGCGATGTTAACATGAAATTCATGTTTGCCTCGCTGAATTTCCAATTTGCCTCACTGAATTTCTAGTTTGCCTCGCTCAATTTCATGTTAGCCTTGCTCAATTTCTATTTTGCCTCTCTTAATTTTCAGTTTGCCTTACTTAATTTCATGTTAGGCTTGTTCAATTTGCAGTTTTCCTTGCTCAATTTCATTTTTGCCTAGCTTAATTTCCAGTTTGCCTTGCTCAATTTTCAGTTTGCCTCAGTGAATTTTGAGTTTGCCTTGCTCAATTTTTAATTTGCCTCGCTCAATTTCCTATTTGTCTCACTCAATTTCCTTTGATGCTCGTTGAATTGCATGTTTGCCTCATTGAATTTCATGTTTGCCTCGATGAATTTCCAGTATGCCTCACTCAATTTTCAATTTGCCTCGCCGAATTTTCAGATTGTCTCGCTCAATTTTCAGTTTGCCTCGCTCAATTTCATGTTACCATAAGTCAATTTTCAGTTTGCCTCATTTAATTTCCAGTTTGCCTCACTTAATTTGTAGCTTGTCTCGCTCAATTTGCAGCTTGCCTCGCTCAATTTTCAGTTTGTCGCACTCAATTTCATATTAGCCTTGCTCAATTTTTCAGTTTGTCTCGCTTAATTTCCTTTGATGCTTGTTGAATTGCATGTTTGCCCCACTAAATTTCATGTTTGCATCGCTCAATTTCATGTTTGCATCATTGAATTTTTAGTTTGCCTCGTGAATTTCAAGTTAGCCCCGCTAAATTTTCAGTTTGCCTCACTGAATTTCTTGTTTGTCTCACTCAATTTCCAGTTTGTCCCGCTCAATTTCTAGTTTGCCTCTCTTAATTTCATGTTTGTCTTGCTCAATTTTTAGTTTGCCTTGTTTAATTTTCAGTTTATCGCGCTTAATTTCTAGTTTACCTCCCTCAATTTCATGTTAGCTCACTTAATTTCTAATTTGCCTCAGTGAATTTCCAGTTTGCCTCGTTCTATTTCTAATTTGCCTCGCTGAATTTCATGTTAGCCTCACTCATTTCCAGTTTGCCTCTCTCAATTTCATGTTAGTCTCACTCAATTTCCTGTTTGCCTCGACCAATTTCCTTTAATGCTCATTGAATTACATGTTTACCTCGTTGAATTTCATGTTTTCCTTGCTGAATTTTATGTTTTGCCTCACTAAATTTCATATTTGTCTCACTCAATTTTCAGCTTATCATGCTCAATTTCATGTTTAACGCACTGAATTTTCAATTTGCCTCACTAAATTTAATGTTAACCTTAATTTCTGGTTTGCCTCACTCAATTTACAGTCTTCCTTGCTCAATTTCATGTTAGCCTCGCTCAATTTCCTGTTTGCTTCGTCAATTTCCTTTGATGCTCGTTGAATTGAATATTTGCCTCACTGAATTTCATGTTTGCCTTGATGAATTTTCAGTTTGTCTCACTCAATTTCATGTTTGCCTTGTTGAATTTTCAGTTTGTCTTGCTCAATTTCATGTTTGCCTCACTTAATTTCCAATTTACCTCACTCAATTTCTAATTTACCTCGCTGAATTTCATGTTAGCCCCGCTCAATTTGTAGCTTGCCTCGCTCAATTTGTATTTTGTCTCACTTAATTTCCAGTTTGCCTCGTTGAATTTCATGTTTACCTTGTTGAATTTCTAGTTTGCCTCGCTCAATTTCCAGTTTGCCTCACTTAATTTCCAGTTTTCCTCGGTCAATTTCCAGTTTGCATCGCTGATTTTCCAGTTTGCCAGCTCAATTTCCAATTTGCCTCGCTAAATTTCATGTTAGCCTCGCTGAATTGCATGTTGCTTCACTGAATTTTATGTTTGTCTTGCTCAATTTTCTTTGAAACTCATTGAATTTCATGTTAGGCTCGTTAAATATCATGTTAGGATCGTTGAATTTCATGTTAGGCTTTCTCAATTATCCATAGTTGCATGTACTTTTCACTACAAAAGCAATAGCTACGGTTTTCATCCGTAGCGTAGAACTAATGGCACGAATGTAGTAGAGCAATGGCTACGCTACAAATGGCTACGGTTATAATTCATAGTATTATTCTAGCTACAGCCTTTATTATTTTTTCTGGTGGTGCCACCATGGACAAGATAGAGTTCCGTGCTGGCACCGTGGATATCACGGTGCAACCATGAATGCTAGGGTAGTTTCATCTATAAATAGTGTGTTCGTACTAAATGCTTTGCTTTGGAAAGTAAATTTTGAGAGTGTTTAGAAAAGACGCTGGGTAAAAGGTGGGGTTTACGGTAAAAAATTTCTCCTATAAAAATCAAAATTGCAACTCTCTCTATCCCAGCTGTTTTCCTTTGTTAGGGCCACTTGAAAAAGGTCAGCCTAATCTTAGACATTTAATGAGTGGAGTGGGTTTTACATGAACATAGAGGTGGGCCAGTAAAAAATAAAGGTAAGCTGCTGCCCAACTGTTTTCCTCTGACAGGGCCACTTGAATAAGGTCAGCTTAATCTTTTAGTCCTAGGCCTAACTTGAGATTAGGCATCTAATATTTGAATGGAGTGGGTTTGCATAAACATCGAGGTGGGCTTTAAAAAAAAAAGGGTAAGTGTCCCTGCAGAACTGTTGGATCCACTCCGACCATTAGATGTGTATTTATAGATTAGGCCTAGGTCCAAAATATAGGGCTGACTCTTACCTCAGGTAGACCACATCAAAGGAAACAATAGGCAGAGAGAAGTTTCCCTTAATTTTTAGATGGCGAGAATTATGTGAAATCCACTTTAACTATTAAATATCACACCAATTTATGTCTAAGGCCCAATATCAGGGCAATTTGTATTGCAGGTGAGCTCTGCTATGGGAGTAGTTCAGAAGGTGAGTGTTACCATGCATACTTTTTCTTGTCCACTTGAATATTTAAGAGGATTGATTTGTAGAGCCTGGGTCTAACTTGAGGTGACGTACCTAGTGGTTTGGAGGTGGATTTTTTTTTTTTTATCACACACACCCACGCACACCAGAATGGGTACTCAAACCCATGGACCTCAGTGTTGAAAGCCTTGTGAGCCACTAAGCCATGAGTAACGACCCAGCCGAGGTGGATTTAACATAAACATCACTGTAGCCTCAACCAAGTGACTACCCAACCATGGCCCCTTTGCTTGCCCTGCTAACCGGCTCCAAATCTAAGGGAAGGTACTCCAAAGGGGTAGCTTGTGGAAAACCTTTTTGAAAAGAGTTTTGGAATGCAAATTTCATATTAAGCATGTAGGTTCTTTATGTAAAATTCCCTTATGAAATTTAGAAAAACATGTATATTTAATATGAAATTTATAGAAGACTACCTAACTAATACAAAACTTACATTTGGACACCATTTTAGAAAAAGTTTTTAAAAAGCTATCTCATTAATCAATATAATTATCATGTCACTGCCACCGCCTTACCATCAAATGGGTGGGTGTGCCCTGTGATGTTTATGTAGAACTCACCCCATCCACAAGGTGCACCGTGCCATGTTAGGCTAATGACCAAAAAATTAGCGCCATTCACCCCATGTTCGGACAAGAACCCAAAAATTAGCTTGGCAGTTAATCAGGTGGACCAAATGATAGGAAACAATGTATAAAACAATGCTTATCCTCCAAACTGTTTCCAATAGTGTGGTCAATGTGAATTATGCATGGGTATAATATTTTTGCCATATGTATAAATTTTTGTGTAGAATCTAATGGCTGGAGTGGATTTAAATCATTATCAAGGCAAGCTATATAAAAATCGAGGGTCAACATCTCTAAGATAATTATTTCCTTTGGTGTCACCTGCGTCCTATCTTCATGTCTTTGGGCCTAATATTGGACTGAATATCTAATGGTTGGAGTGGATCTTACATAAACACCACGGTGGGCCTGTTAAAACTAATAGCGAAATCCCATTCAATTCTCTCTTAAATAATTTATCTGTACCATTAGAGAGGGATGCAGGGATTTGATTTTTAGTGGGGCTCATGATGATGTTTAGGAGAGATCTACTCAAATCATTAGATGTGTAATCCTAGTTTAGGTGTAAAGCCAAAACATCATATTGGCTTGCAGGTGGGCCATGCTAAAGAAAACAGTTGACAGAGAGACATTCACCCTTGATTTTTATAGGGACCGCTATGATGACTGTACAAAATATACTCCATCCATTAGATACCACATAAAAATTTAGGCTCAGGGTATAAAAATCGGCCTATCTGTGATTCAGATGGGCCATACCATCCCTTGATTCTACGATGAATACACTCGTCCCTTTTCAAAATTGGTAATGCAGCAGAACAAAATTGTACCATTGTCTTGGAGAAATGGCTCAGTGCTGCACTAAAAGTCATAGTGCCCATGTTGGATTCGGATGCTTGAAAAGTCAATGGATTGATCTAGACTCTTCATTAAGTCTAACTCACAGTTGATGGGATACTGTACAAATGATACACCAATCCAACACACATTCGGCTTGTTAACAGAATGGCTATAGAAAATAAGGCCAAACTAAGGATGGCTTGGATCATCCGATAACTGTACTTTTTGCGTGGTAGCCCATGAAATGTGTTCTGAACTAACATACAGTTTAGATTGCTTGATCGGGCTATCCAAGTGAATCCATGCAACTAGTGCACTATGAGTTAAGAGGTGACAATGGGCTGGGTTTGGGCCAGGTCAGTCTAAGGCCCGGCCGCCCAATATTTAGACATATGGCCTAGGCCTAGCCCGATATCGACTGCTTATTGTGTGGGTCCACCTGAGACTTGAGTCCTTGACAATTTTAGGTGGTACCATAAAGGGAGCTCGAAAGCTTGGTCAGGGGGTTTCAACAATAAAGAAAAAGGGATGGCCAGCTTGGTCGTGCAACATATATAGCAACATGGGTAAGGGGGTATCAACAGTGTGGGTTTAAATCCCCACAGTTTTTTCTATTGTGAGGTCCACGCACTAGACATCGGGAGTGTTTCAACGGTAGAAATTCTATCCTCATTGTTTTTTTTTTTTAATACTAGTGGGACCCACTTAATTAGCTTGGATGGCAATCACATTACAGTGGATCCCAGCTGTGGGTTTCATTTCACTGGACCCTAGGAAGGCTATGGTGGTGGGCATCATATAAATAGAAAAACAGATGGAGGGCATGGATATACAACATGTAGAGAGAGGTGGGCCATTGGGGCATGTGCAATGGTGGGTGTCACTGCTTCTAGCGGTTAATGGTGGGGTTAATTTGATGGACAATGTGGATTTCTCAAAATTATAGTGGGTTCCACTGTCCCACGTGGTTAGACCCACACCCAAAATGACCTGACAAAAGGGACGGAGGGTGATGATCTAACATATGGCAGGGTGGTACTTCAGAGAAAGGTTTCATGAGCGGTAGGTGCTTGGTCACCACCGTATAAGATGGTGGGCCCCATGTCTGAGATTTAAATCTGCCACAGTTTGGGCATGAAAATGAGTGGACGATGTGAGCATCACATACATCAGCCGGGTCCACAAACTGGTGGCCCACTAGTGATATATTAAGTTAGTGTTAGTGCTCACGTCAACTGCGTCTATATACGCAGCAACGGGTTGGGTTGCAAATATCAACAACCTTTTGGTGTGACCAACAAAAACAAAGAAAATAATTTGCTTTAGAAAAAAGAAAATTTTTTTTTAAAAAAGACTGAAATAAATAAGGTATATTTTCTGAAAAGTTACTTATTCTAATTTAATAGTTAAATTAACTTAATTAAAAAAAGTAACTGAGTGACTTACATAAGTTTAAAAAAAAGTTATTTATTTGACAGTATCCGAATGAGCCCTTAATGTCCTTTCCATCTAAATGATGGTTTAAAAATACATGTTTGCTTCTCCACGTCATGAAAATAGTATATGAACTAGAACCAAACAACAACAATAAAATGCAGCACTTCGCAGCTGTTGGATTTTGCTTTTATAATGCTCAATATTTTAGGACCTAAACCGAATTAAGAACCCTTTTGTTAGCGGCTCATCCAACCATCAATTTAAAAAGTTACCCTTGTTCCACTCAGAAAACTTTCCTATCTTAGAATCGTTAAATAGAAGCGTTTGGCAATAATTTACGCTTAACATTTGTACTTTGGTGGTCTAGTTTATGAGTGGATGTCATGGTTTTGACCATCCATAAGTATAATTTTCATTTCCGTGTGTAAACAGATGACCTTCTGATTGAATTATGTTTCCAGTGATCTAGCCTATTTTGGTGGACATTTCGATCCAAGCTAATCTAGCCATTCTGTCTGGTCTGGTAATAATGATGAATGGTCCAAATAGGTGGGCCAGCAAGATTTGACGGTTTACACAATCTCGAGACCTTCGCGCAAAGCTGAAAATGGATAATCTACATCCAAAGGTCCAACTACCTACCTTCGAGCAGAGAGGGTATGATCACCTCCCTCTAATTTTATAGTTAAGATAGCACCCGGATCACCGTGAATGGCTTTGATTGTCCAAAAGTGGGCCATATGGACAAACTGAGGATAGACACTCCTTATTTTCTCTATTTTTTAGAATTTATTTTGAAAGGAATTGCATGAAGGTTACATTCCCATTTTTTATGGAAGGTCGCGATTTAAAGAAAGGAGCGGCCCCCATATTGATAACCGCCGGTTTGGAGATACCCTTGAAAAGTAAATAAATAAATAACGAACTCATTTCTCATTCTGTCTCCGGCCCCGCACGACTCCTCTGTTTCTCTCTCCGCCCCCGTACGACTCCACCTTCTTCTTCTTGACAGTTCAAGAGCTCTAAGAGATCGATCCTATCGATATCGAGAGACAGAGTCATTCGGCATTTGGAAGGAAAGCGCCTGTGTGCCCCTCTCTCTCTCTCTTTGATGGCGATACCATGGCCGCTGACCTTCTTCAACTCCACTCGCCCTCTCTCCACAGCCCCACCATCCGAACGATCGCATCTCCTTACCGGCCGTTACCTTCCAACCATCTCACCAATCGCCCTTTCCACTTCCCAACCTGCACTCCCCAACAAATCCCATCCCTTCATCACCACTCCCACAAAACCCCACAACCGACGGCTGAAAATCACAGCCGCCCACTTCAACTTCTCATTCCCACTGCTCATCTCTCCTCAAGAATCACGATCATTGGGGAATATGGACCTCGCTCTTCACAGCTGGTGCATTCGGCCTCTGGTACTACTTCCCACTCATCGAACCTGCCTTGATTCATTTCTCCTTTCCTCTTTTTATTTTGAGATTTTGTTTCAAAGATGTCCGTTTTGAAATGGGATCGGAAGGTCAGAGAAGACGAAAGTGCGGAGCGTGCTGAGTGGCGCCCTGGTCAGCACTCTGATGGCACTCGCCAAGACCAACCTCAACATCATTGCTAATGAGGTCCCGGTGTATTCTGTTGTCTTGGAGTATCTGCTGCCCATTGCCATTCATTTGCTGCTCTTCAGAGCAGATCTGCGTCGCATCCTGCAGTCCATCGGGGTGCTGCTTTTGGTCTTCTTGCTTGGATCAGGTTACTCTTATTAGCGAATAGTAGGGCTTTTGATAGTATTTTACTATGGAAATCTACCAAAATTGTATATGCCAGCGTGGCCCCACCATGAAGATCACCTCGTGCAGACATTAGGTTGGTACACTTGTCGGGTGGGCCACACATGTACATCAATTTTAGACTGTTGCTAGTTCTGATCTAAATCTCCAGTGTTTCTGTATGTGGTGGCCCACTTGTTTGGTGGACCGATCTGATTTTCGTGTTAGGTGATTTTCATTGTTTTGGTCCACTGTATGCAGTCTTGAATGTTCAAGGCATGACTCGTTTGCCCATGAACTAGGTTCGGGACAAACCATAAGTAGATTCTAAGAGGATAAGGTCTTTCATTAGATGTTTCTTTTATAATTAGAATTAAGTAGACAGGAAATGATTAAAAAGGGAAAGTAAAAACAACGATTAAGAAGGGTAAAAGATAGGATTGAAGAACGTTTCAATGTCGCTACATACTATTGTATCAGTTTGCAAGAGGGTTAAAAGCAAACCTGCCTCCAGGGATACAATAAGCCCAACCTCTCGATCTGAGAATTGTGTCCTTATATTTTCAAAATCAAATTGGGTGCCTACCAGAGAGAGAGAGAGAGAGAGAGAGAGAGAGGCTTGCATACGAGAATACTATACTAGAAAATCAACCTTTTATGAAGCTTAAAATATTCCTTTGTATTTCTGATGTGGGACTATTTTAAAAGATAAGAAAGGAGAGAGATGCAAAAAACACAAAGTCCTTTTCATGAAAACAAAACCACACCTTTTCTCATCTTTTCAGAACTTCCATTTTCTTATTTTAATACAAAATCCATCATTGTTTTCATATCTGCAAAATTGACATTGAGTTTTAATCAAATAAGTGGTCCATTTATTTATTTGTTTATTTTGAAAAACACTGAAACAAACTGTATTTAATCATCGAGTTATTTTAATTTTTAAGGTTTTTACCTTCATTACTTTTCTCCATTTGTATTATTTGAAAATGCAACAGTGATCAAGAGCCTCTGTGTGATGTAGAAGGTATACCAGTTTTGTAAACTTGCAAATTACATTATGTACTTCTTTAATGTAACTCTACAATTCACAAATTGAAAATTACCATCCTGCGGTGACCGCATCACTTCCTGGATTATTCATCTGTTTTGGGTGGAATCCATCCAACTTAGAGCTGTTTTTCAATTACAAGTTCTGATAATTCATATCTTCTACAGTTTCCCCTTTGAAAACTTGGAGGAGTTTCCCCTTGCTGATGTGTGTTATGAAGTAACCACAATTTTCAGCAAAAACCAGAAGGATTTATAACCACGGTCCTTTTTCTAAATGCTACAAATATGATATACGGAAACACATATAACACTGAAACAGCATACCACTTAATTTCACCGGTTGTAGCTATTGCAATTTTCAAATTTTGAACAGTAAATACAGGAACTCCCTCAAGCCTTATTATATCTTCTGTGGGATCATCTTAAGACGCTTCTTCACTGCTTTGACCTGAAAAAGAAGCAAATCATTCCATATAAATGGTACCGTATAACAAGAGAAGCTCCGTTTCTTACCAGTTTTCTGCTAGGAACAAATTGAAACATGTGAGGCCTTTCCTGCATAACAAATGGTAAACAATGTTGAAACTAGACCAAGGAAAATGATCATATAGTGATAGTCAACACAAATGGGTACATAAAGATGATGCAAGTAGATATATCATGTAATTAGCAATTTGGCAACTGAAATAAAATTGTTTATGGATCACAAAGTCTCATTTTCTAAAAGACTCTAATTGTCCAAAAGAAAATAAATAGTCCTGCAAGTCTGCACCATTCAATTGCTGACTGATACTACAGTAGAATTATGAAACATATGCAGCTTTGTTAGATAATATGTACTACAAGGAAGGTGGAAGAGAGTCAATCATCTGCACAAAACTTATTCTACTCACAATTATAGAGTCATTCTAAACCTCCTTGAGTTGTGGATACCTTATGGTTAGTTTACAATATTCTTGGAAATGTGACATCATTTTGTTATTTATGGCTAAACCAAGAAATTTCACATCAGAACCTTTTTCACGAGTCTCATGATCTTGCTCTTTAAACTGTAGAACACAGATAGACGTAGATATAGACAACCTATAATAATTGGATCATTCGGAAAAACTGGAGTACCCAACTCAGATGCTTGGATATTTACATAAGGAATCCGCTACACGGAGACTTGGAATTCTAATTCAAATGGGGTTTTGAACTCCTGACATAGTTTTGTTGAACCATTGTTTCTTTTTATCTTTTCTTTTCTTTCTTTTTCTTTTCTTTTCTTTCATTTTCCTCTTCTCCTTCTTCTTCTTCTTTTTTTTTTTTGACAAGATTGCTCACTCCATTCAAAAACTGTATAATGCAGGGGCATTTTCACACCGGGCTTGAGTGGAGTTGCTCCTGGGATGTAGGGGCACACTCGGGGTAGGCAGCCCGTGTAAGGCGAGTGGCTCGTGAGAGGGAGGCCCCACCCGTGTGATTTTGGTGGCTCGTGTGAGGCGTTACCCATGTGATTTGGGGCCCACGAGGGGGGTTCGACCGAGGTCCTAACCCATGAGATGTGGGGTCTGGGCTATGAGATAAAGGGATTGATTTGGCATGCTCTGATAGTTCGAGCTTTTAGAGCAAGTGGTTAATTGTCCTACATCAAATTGGTATCAGAACAGGAGGTCTCGTGTTCGAGACTCCTCACCAGGGGTGATTAATGCAGGGGCATTTTCACACTGGGCTCGAGTGGGGTTATCCCTAGGATGTAGGGGCACACTCGGGGTGTGTGGCCCATGTGATTCGGATGGCTCGTGTGAGGTGGTGCCCATGTGATTTGGGGCCCATGAGGGGGGTTCGACTGAGGTCCTAACCCATGAGATGTAGGGCCTGGGCTATGAGATGAAGGGATTGATTTTCCATGCTCTAATAGTTCGAGCTTTTAGAGCAAGTTATTAATTGTCCTGCATCAAATTGTTATCAGAGTGGGAGGTCTCGTGTTCAAGACTCCTCACCGAGGGTGATTAATGCAGGGACATTTTCACACCGGGCTCGAGTGGGGTTGCCCTTGGGATACAGGAGCACACTTGGGGTGGGTGGCCCGTGTGAGGCGGTACCCATCTGATTTGGGGCTCACAAGGGGGGTTCAACCGAGATCCTAATCCATGAGATGTGGGGCCTAGGCTATGAGATAAAGATATTGATTCGCCATGCTCTAACAGTTCAAGCTTTTAAAGCAAGTGGTTAATTGTTTTGTATCATTGTATCTGCTAATGAGGCACCTTATACGATTTTTTAATGTACTTAGATGATGCATGGTTTGTTTTAAGATTAAAATATGTAAGTGGTTGTTTTAAGTTATCAAATTTGAAGAAAAAAGTCAAACTTGTGAACTAGTTGCTATTTTCTATGGACTTTTTTAATTTTTTTAATTTTTTTTTTTATCATCTCCTCACTTTATATAATGGATTAAGGGAGCTGTTGGTTTTATCCTCCATGAATTTTCCTTTTTTGAATTTTAAGCATGAACTCTTGCAAAAATTGCATGAACTTGCAGCTGTTGTCTCCTCTAAAATTTCGGTGCACTCACGAATGATCTAGGGCAATGTGTTCCGTATCCATTACGATACATCCATAAATGTCGATATGTATAGGTAATGGCCATGACTGTTATGCAATACGGGGGTGAAACGGGGCAGTTGGTTTTTTTGGACCGTATCGGCCGTTACTGTGGCCGTAAAAGCTGTTACGGTGCATAATGATCGTTACCCCCATAACGGTCGAAAAACAACCGCTTTTTTCTATTTAAACCTATTTCTCTCCTCAGTTTTTTCACTTTTCTCGTTCCGAAAAGTCTCCTAGATCATTTTACAAAAGATTTCAACCACTCTTACTAATGTTTTTAAGATTAAAACTATAAATTTAAGTGATTTGAGTGAATAGATCTTGAAAAAAAAAAAATGGAAAAGTAGTATTTGTGCCTTTTTATTTCTAGTTGTAACGCTTGATTGTAATGTGTAAACATTAGATATATATAATCATGTTCACAAATTCACTAGACGGCCCGATACAACATTCTCACCAAATAGTGGACTGTTACATTATCATAGACATGTTCAAAATAAAAAATGAATACATATCTAGAATACTTACATTGTTCTGGATTTTCTACATATTTTTCATAATTTTTCGGTCAAAAGAACATTTTTAACCATTACGAGAGTCGTAATGGTCGTTAGGGCCAATACCTGTATCGGTAATGGTGGTGATTGTTACAGCCACCGTTACCAATACAACATACCTTGATCTAGGGTCATCTACTAATTGTTTTATGTGTCCAGATGGTACATTTTATTGCAAATATCCCTTTTTTTTTCTCTCTATTACTCAACCTGTGTACATCTTGTGCATGACCCTGCCTATGATTGATAATTGCAGTTCTTATCTTGGTTTCACATTGAATCTCTTATTTAGTTGGGAATCATTTCGCAAAGAATCATGGATTAGATCTACACAAGGTTGTGTTCAAACAGGCTATTGATGCAGGTCTCAAAGTTCAGTTCTGTAAAAGTGGACAAGCTTATGAATGTTGAACGATACTCCCATGTGATGCACATCAGCTTGACTGTGAGGTCTTTTGCTTTCAGTCATAAATGGATGGAAAATAGAACTTCGACAAAGTTCCAAAGTCTTACATATTACTTCTACGTGTTGTATCTGCCACTTGAAATTCTTGATACATATTGGCTAATATGATATGAATCTGTCAATAATCTGCTGACCTCTACCAAAATAAAAGGGTTTGGATCTTCCAATCTGATGGAGATTTGTAGGACATCCTCCATCTACAGTTCGGGCTCCAATCCTTTTATTTTAGATTACATCTTCTCTATGATTCTGGAAAGTTGCATTCCCGTGGGTTTTATCATGACAATGAACGTTGAGTGAGCAAACAAGCTCTAATTTAAATACCTTATTAGATGTCATTGAAGCTTTTAACACTGGATGTGTACTGCTTGGTAGCTATTGGCTCAAAACCTGGTAGAAAATTCAAGTATTTGTGTGTGTGTGTGTGTGTGTGTGTGTGTGCAGGTTACGAGGGACTTGTTGGATCATCTAACTAGCTGGGATGTTGGAACATAATTTATTGTTGCAGTTTGATGTAGACCAGTGTATTTGGAAAAGTTGCACCAGTCCTCTATCTAGACCAATGTATTTGGATGTAAGCTATTGCAGATTGCAATTTGTTATTGATTGTGCTTAAAAGATGAACTTCATTTCTCTAGCTTACTGATCACAGTGCTATGAAGGGAAACAACCTTTTGAATTTGATTGGGCTCAAATGATAAGATCTTGCCTTATATTGTTGTGGACGATTTGCAAAGAACAACACTTCATAATTGCCCGATGCAAAAATGAAGAAATTTACAGAAGACGCTATTAAATTCAAAATGGATGACAGTATGTGGATTCATAATTTTCACACTATCCTTTGCGTTTATGTTTTAATTGACATGAGCATAAAGTTTGAAGTTTACTGTTTTTTCTTTGGTTTTTCTATGAATGAAGCATACCTTCAATGTCATGATATTTCCTTTCCTGGCCATTTGCAGCTGCTGAACCGTATGACTTTGAGGTTGAGAAGGTACATGTTGATTTCCCTAATTTTGATATTTGAAGATGGGCAATATGAGTTGCTACTAATGTATTTAATTCTTTCATAAGTTCTGTTTATTGATTTATTGCCTTAAAAAAATATATCCTCCATGTGGGGGTACCATTTGCCAGCACCGACTAAAACCAGGCACTTGCAACCCCCTCCCCCCCTCCCCCCCAATCATTTCCCTTCATCTCTGTAACCCTCACAGGGAGCTTCTTATTCCCATCGATCTCTCTGTCCAAATAATTTGATCAATGTAAAATGGAGAAAATTGATCTCTCCTGCTTCTTCTGGATTATGCAGATTTGTCGTCCGTTCGCAGAACCGATCCGATGATAGCAACTTCAGAACAGTTGGATTTAAGATGGATGGATGGGATGGAGGTTGGATCAAGTTGGTTGGGAGAAGCATTTTTGGTTTTGCTGCTGCAGCTACCACTGTGATTGCCATCAGCTGCGATTCCTTGGGCCTCGTGGAGTCTCTCATCATCACTTTCCCAGCTTCTTGTGGAGAGCTTGATTGGCCTTGTGAATAGGATCGACAGGGCTTATATGGTCCTCAACGACTACGGTGCCAACAACTCCCTGCTAACTCTTTGGGAAGCCCTTCCATTCGTCGCTGTCGTTAGTGGACATGTTTGTCTCTCAATCAGTTTCCATATACTTTAGGTTCTTCATTTTTGTTGAGTTATGTGGTTTATACTTTGATTTTATTTCATTTGATTGCAGAATTCTGCAAAATCATTGATTTTAGAGAGCATCATCGGGCGTGATTTTCTTCCTAGGGGATCTGGTTGGAGTTCTGAATTTTTTATTCTTTTACTTTTATTTTTTATTTTTTTGAGTTTTTTCTATGGTGGATATTGTGGTATTTTTGAAGGGATTGTCACATGTCGGCCATTGGTTCTGCAGTTGCACAAGACAGACAAAGGACAGACGGAGCATGTTGAGTTTCTTCACTTGCCAGAGAGGAGATTTTCAGGTTTCAGTAAATCTTGTTTTTCTATTGCTTTGTAGATTTGATGTTTGATTTATGGGTCTTTTTCGCCCCGACATCTCCCCTACATTGTTGTTGCTTCTTGATTTTATTTTCATCTTGAATTCTCGTCATTCTAACTCAATGAGTACATGCATACAGCAACAAACACCTTCAAGTTGGCAGAGGAACTGCAAATGCGAAATAATTACTCTCTACTAGCATTGATCCAACTTGTTTTTTTTTATGAAATAAGGTATTTCCACCAAGCTCTTTTTTTAATAATTATTTAGTAAGTTGGTTGATTAGATTGTTGAATGAATACATGGATATGAAAAACTAACATTGAATCATGAGGGAATGGAAAGCTACAGATTTCATCAGTTACTCTGCTCTACTTTCTACTCCATGAATTTGTTTTTTTTTTTTTTTTTTTGCGAAATTCAATACGGTGGTTGATGAAGGATTTATTTATTTATTTATTTATATGATGAATTCCACCCCATTTTCTCCATAATCAAGAAAATTAGAATTCCTCAAAAAATCATTTTCGCTTGAAGGTATTCAACTCGGACCTGTTCGCAAGCGCAAATTGGGTTAACTTTGTACATGAGTTTGTCCCTCATTCTGGGATCTTTTGTTGCAAACTTCTCTGGAAAGTAGAAATTAGCTATTGTTTCTAGCTTTTAATGCATTGATGATATAAAAAAATATATTCTTTTTTTTTATGGGATGTGATTGTAGGATGTGCATTTCCAATATATTAACTGTAAGCTGCAGCTATCTTTGCTATCTACTAAAAATTTTCAGTAAAATTATTCTTATTCAATGTATAGAATGTGATTTTTCTAACAAAAAACAATTGAGGCAATAACTTATAATGCATTTTGCATATTTACAAACAAGTCCGTCTGCAAACATATTAGATAGAGAATGTTAAAAATTCACCCTACAAAAAAACCAAGGAACTTGTAACATTATGGTTAAGTTGGATTTCTGCCACCAATAACAATCCAGCCTCCGGTGATGGTAAACAATCTCAAACTTTAATTTTCTTTTGATCTTTTTTCCCAAAAAAATCCAATTAGATTCTTGTTTCATGTACTTAAAACATTACTAACATTTCTTACTAACTTAAGCATCTGAAATTAAAAAAATGAATATGAATGCCTTATTAACATTATTTTTTATAGTATTTAGCAGCAACTGGCAATGAGTATTGGTGCAACTCTTGTGACAGTGTGCTAGCAGTCTGTAGTGCTAAATCCTCTGTTTGTTGCAACTTAAAAGTAGTCCATGGGGATCCATATGCACTGATGAGCACAGGACTTGCATGTCATCATAACACTTTTTCTTTTTTTTTTTAAAAGACAACGATTGTATTAAGAAAAGAGAGAGATACAAAAAGGAGGGAGAGTCTGCAGAGATTGCAAACTCCCTAAACTCCAATAAAGCTAAGATCACTATCCTTCCAAGAATCTACATAAGAGGCCCATTCAATTAAGAGACGCTTAGACTTGGAGATAACAACATCAACCGAGTTAGAATCGTCCAAGAAGCACCTACTATTTCTTTCAACCCACACGGACCACCAGGTAGCAAGGATTGCCATCCTCCAAAGCCTGGTTTTCTTCTTGCCAATTTTTACCCCATGCCAAGCAAACAAAAGTTGGGCCACCGTTTTGGGAGCGCACCAAGAAATATTGAACCGAAAGCAGAATTCGGACCAGATTCTGGATATAAAAGAACAGTGCAGAAGGAGGTGGTCTACTGTTTCTTCGTTCCTCATACAGCAGAGGCAGATGTTAGCAAACAACATCCCCCTTTTTTTCAGATTATCTACAGTTAGAATCTTCTTCTTACTGACTAACCACCCGAAAACGACGATCTTAGGGGGAGCCGGATATCTCCAGATATGCGAGGGCTGCTGAGAGACTGTGGTGAACAAGTTACTGTGAATCAGCTGATAAAGCGTTTTGACAGAAAATCTGCAAGACTTATCCAATCTCCAGATTAGCTTGTCAACGTCTGTCTGTGAAGGCCTGACCGAGTAAATGACTTCCAGAAGGGCTGTATATTCTGAGACCTCCCAATCTTGTAGATTCCTTCTACAAAGGAAATTGCAAACTATGTTGTCTCCAACAACAGAATAGCAGTCAGCCACGGAACTATCTTTATGGGAGGCTAGAAGATAGATTTTCGGAAATCTTTCCTTGAGAGGGGCCTCCCCCAACCATATATCTTCCCAAAAACTGACATTAGAGCCCTTTCCAAGTTCGAAGCCGACGCCTTTGAGAACCATCTTTTTCATTTTAAGAATGTCTTTCCAAATGGCCGATGCCCTGTAAGTCGAGGAGTCTTTAGTCCACCATTCTCCCTCTGATTTGCCATATTTGCTTTTGATAATAATGTTCCAAAGATTTCCATTTTCCAACCCTAATCTCCATATCCATTTCCCTAAGAGAGCCCGATTCATCGACTTAAGGTCTTTAACCCTTGCACCTCTTTCTTGAATTTGGTTGCACACTTCTTTCCATTAAATGAAATTTTTTCTTGTCTTCCTTGCTGTGCCAAAGGAAATCCCGTCTAAGCTTTTCGAGAGTATCCAACACCGGTCTTGGGCATCTGAAGACAGACATAAAGTACAACGGTAAGTTGGATAGGGCCACTTTAATAAGGGTGAGCCGACCTCCCAATGATAGATAACGGACTTTCCATCTGGCAAGATAAATCTGGAACCTTGCTATGACTTTCTCCCACAGGTATATAGGAGGCAAACCAAAACAAAGGGGAAGGCCAACAAAGAAAGAAGGGAGAGTGGTTGCCGTACAGTCGAAAACTTCAACAAAAGAATTAAGCTCCTCTGTCTTCAAATTGATCCCATACATTTTTTATTTTGCTAAGTTGACTCGCAGACCAGATACGACTTCAAAGCATCGAATCGTAGTATGCGGGAAGTCCACCTTATCAGAGCTAGCTTCAGAAAAAATCAGTGTCTCATCCGCAAACTGGATGTGAGAAATCGGGTTAGACATACCTTTCAATCTACATCCACAATGGAGACCTTCAGCTTGACCTTTATGCAGCAACTTGGACAGGGCTTCACCTACTATCAGGAAAAGAAATGGAGATAGGGGATCTCCTTGCCGTAAGCCCCTCGAGCTTTTGAAGAAACCGTGCGAAGATCCATTGATAAGGATCGAAAAGGAGGCCGATCCTATGCTTGCTTTCATCCATCCTCTCCATTTGACCCCGAATCCCATCCGCAGCATCATGTAATCTAGGAAGTCCCAATCTACGTGATTATACGTTTTTTCAATATCCAACTTGCATATAATATTCTTGGACCCGGACTTGAGACTAGAATCCAAGCATTCGTTTGCTATTGGAGTGCAATCCACAATTGCCTACCTGGAATGAAAGTACTTTGATATCCTGAAATGATCTTCCCTATCACCTTCTTGAGCCTCGACGTTAGAACTTTAGCCAGAATTTTGTATGGCCCCCCTATCAAACTGATCGGTCTAAATTCTTTGAACATAGGTGCCCCTGCAATCTTAGGAATCAGAGCTATGAAAGTACTCCCAAGACCTTTTGACAGCTTAGATCTGCTATGAAATTCGTTGCAAAAATCCAGCATATCTGGTTGGATAACCTCCCAGAAGGATTGAAAAAACAAGATGGGAAAACCATCGGGGCTTGGAGCCTTGTCACTCCTTAAGGCTTCAATTGCCTTCCACGCTTCTTCTGCACAGAATGGGGCTTCGAGCTGAATAGCATTTTCTGGGGATATGGTATCCATCTGAAGGTGATCCAGCCGAAGTCCACACCATTCTTCTCCCTTAAGCAGCGAGGTGAAGTACGAGATGGCCTCCTCCACAATGTTGTTTTTGTCTTCTATCCGTTCGCCATTGACCACAATGCTACTAATTTTGTGATTCTGGCGCGCATGTTAGCAATATTGTGAAAATAGCTAATGTTCTTGTCTCCCTCCTTTATCCACTTAGCTCGGGATTTTTGCTTCCAAGAAATTTCCTTTTCTAAGGTCCTCGCTGAGAGAGATTGGATCAGCTGAATTCTTCTGGGCAACATATCGGTGGACATTGAAGAAGTTTCAGCTTCCTCGTTAATCCTTTGCAGCTCTGAGAGGAGAGAGTCCGTTTCCGATTCCCTTGCACAGAATTCCTTCTGCTTCCACTGCTTCAATTTGACCTTCAGCCGTTTGAGTTTAGAAAATAATCTGTAGCCTGGAAAGCCCTGCACCTGGAAACCAGCCCACCAATCAGAAATCATGTGGTGAAAACCTTCAATTAGCAGCCAAGAGGAATCGAATTTGAAGGGTTTCTAGCCCCAATTCTGCTCATCAATAGACAGAAGAACAGGATTGTGGTTTGACGTGACTCTAGGAAGAACCGACTGAAAAATCGATGGGAAGATGTCCAGCTAATCGGGAGAAATCACGAATCTGTTTAGACGAGACTGAATAGGAGTAGCTCTCCCATTGGTCCATGTAAATCTAGACCCAAGCAAAGGGAGATCCAGTAACTCGTGATCTTCAATCCAACGCGAAAAAGCAACCATCGCAAGAGTGATCTTATTCCCTCAGGATTTTTCTTCAACAAATCTGGTAATGTAAAAACTCCCACGAAACAGCAAGGGCCAGCGAAGCTCTGATTAATAGAACTCAATTCTTCCCCAAATTCTTTTCTTTTGGCATCCTGAGAAGGACCATAGACTGAAACTATAAGAAAAAGACGACCGGAAGCTAACTCTTGCAAAGTAACTGAAAACGAAAAGGAGCCAATCCGGTTGGACTGCATAGCTCACTTAGACGATTGCCAAGCCATCAAAATGCCACCAGAGCTACCTGAGGAGTCCAAAACCACCCATTGAACACCGCTAGACTTCCACAGACAACCCATCAGATTATCATCAAAGTGGGGGACTTTGGTTTCTTGGAAGCAGATAATATCTGGGTTATTCCTAATACAAATTTCTTTGATGAGTCTTCTTTTCTGCTTAGACCCCACTCCCTGGACATTCCTAGAGATCATCTTCATTGGGCAACTGATCTGCCCCGATTATCCATCTCCTCTGAGTTGATGCTAAGGGGATTCGACCCTTCGGGAAACGACGCAAGACACTTTAATTCTCTGTTGCTACAAGACCTGGAGAGACGATTTCGAGGGGATTTTAAGGCCGATAGGGGTCTTCCTCGAGACTCTACGCACTGGAATAAGGCAATATAATCCTCAAGACAATCCCCAAAGGATAGACCTAAGGATCTACCTACATGGCCGATTGCGTCCCTAATTCACTTCTTCCTTTGGATGGTATCAATCACCTTTGCCCTGTGAGTTTCATCTGGATAATTATGGGTGCTCCCTGACTGGAGATCCTTTGCCGTTTCGATTCGGATTTGCAGAGGTTCGGCTTCGATAACTACCTCAGTAGGATCTTCCTGAAATAGCGTGAGGAGCCCTTGATCTGTCCAATCTGAGAAGGACGAGATAGGAGAAGACTGAATGGAGATTGGAGGAGGAGGATTTTCCGACTGCATGGAGATGTTGTCGTATTCGACGATGTCTTCACCCACCCACGATCGGGTAACGGCGTCAGTCTGGAGAGCCTGCTTCTTTTCTCAGGCCATCTGTAGCGAAGTCGTCATCCCCCTCTGGAATGGTAGGAGGATGAGACTTCGGTCTGAGATTTGATCATGATGAAGGGGTATGATGAGGTTGAGCGATTCTGAGGGAGCGCGACCCGAAAAAGCAGTCGAGATCCGATAGCCTAAGGACACAGGGTCCGAATAAGACGAAACAAAATCGAGTTTGGGTCTCGATCGAACAAAAGAGTGATTCTCTGCGAGCCGTCCATGTGGCAACAATCTATTGTCTCTAGGACTGCACCCAGACGTGTTCGAGAAGGCAAGAGCCTTGAGCTGATGTGGCAAAATCTCCTCCGAAAGAGAGGCAGTGCCGCACATGCCAAGCGACTCGCGGTTGGAGTGATTTATGGTTGCCTCTCCACGTGTATCGATTTCGTCAATGGACGGCGCTTGAGTCACGGGATGAATACCACGTGTCTGACAATGAGACTGGGCTCTGCCAAAGTCATCGAGTGCACCAGCTGGACAGAGAGGACTGGGGTTTGGTGTTTCATGAGAGTATGGAGATTGTGCTCCTTTCACGGAAATGACTAGCCTGGAATGTGGGAAGGGTTCCCTAAGCTTCTAGAGATCTCCCCATCTCGGGGTAGGGTCGTCCTTTGCTTCCCTCTGCAGCGGCATCTTGATCTGTCTACCTTCCGCAAGCACCTGAATGTGGGTCGGGAGGGGATCTCCCTTGTTTCTGCATACACGGACTCTGGCCACAACCACCTCCTCCCCATCCCTGGTTTTGGGGTCCAAATCAATAAAGGAACCTAAAACCGAGGCCGCCGATATGAGAAATTCTTCGTACCAAAGTTCAAGTGGAATTCCCCATATGAGAATCCAGACATCTTCCCCTCCGAAGATAGAAAATTCTTCCCAAGATTGCACTCTAATGACTGGTCCATCTTTGTGGAGAGCTCCTGCCACTATCAGAGTACTCGGATTAAAACCGGAGCATACCTTAATCCACAGCTCATTGTAACTGATGGGTTTGATTTTGAATTGCTCCGGACTGATTCTACAGCAGCTATCGATCCAGTCTCTAACTTGAGAGATGGAAGCCCCCTCTTTGGTGGTGATCACCACCGAATCCTGCAGCGCCTTCTTGGAGAGGTCCAGTCGCTCTTGGCTGATATGTAGGTCGTGAGTAGGTTCGAACTCTTCAAGAATGGTTTTCTCTAGTTCCTTTCTTTTTTCTTTCTGTGATCTACTGGGCTCTTGAGGCAGAGACGCCTTCACTGAGCCAGAGGGGTTGGTGAGGGCTTCTTTAAAGGAGATAGCATTGCGGCGGGGAGGGTCAGTACATGTGATCTTCCTTTGAATCCCCGTGGATACCGCGGAGATTCGAGATGAACTCCTACGATTTCGATCTGGACCAAACCTGGCTCTTTGAACCAGCAGTGGCATTCCTTCGAAGCGTTCTCCATGCAAAATGAGAACGGCTCTGGAGAGTTCTTCCTTTGAACTCATCCTAACGAGGGCAAACCCTCTGTATTGACCTGTCGATCTGTCCCTTGGCATAGCCACGTCCATAACTGCATGAACTCCTTCCTCTGAACTCATCATAATGCTTACTGTGCATCGCCTTTGATTTCTTTTTTCCGAAGGAGTTACCAAAGATGCACTTGGTGTTTTTAAGATTTGGTTCATGAGGGAGAAGAAGTATCTTATCCATCATTGTTATTGCTAAGTTTGTAATAAAAACTTTCTTTGTTTTGTAACAATTGATGATGAAGCTGCACGACAGTAGGTGTGTTGTCAGCTCTGCAGATTGTACTTGTTCCCTGTTCTGCATAGCCTTTGGTTTGCTCATTTAAAATGTGGTGCTATATTTTGGTTTCGTAGGTTAGTTTGAGAAAAGTATTCACAATCAACAATTAATTTGATTTTGGGAGAAGAAAACACCCTTTTGAGTAATTCTTAACTGATTCGCCTGAAGCTGGTGCTTCCCTGATGCACCATAACCATTGCATGGTTGCTACACCCCACGCATCATGCATTGTTATAAAGATTAAGCTTTCCACTAAAGTTGGAATACTACTTTCTCACATAAAGTAACCTGGAACATTTCTGGAAAGTATAAAAGACAATGAATCTCCTTTAAACTCTCCCAAAGTTTAGTATTCACCTAATTAGGATAAAACTCCCACATTCCTACATAAGGGTATCAAAACCAAACCTTTACCATATTTGTATTTTTCTAAAATCAGTTTAAATATCATTTCCAAACACAGGTTTCAGGAAATACAAAACCAACCATCCTTACAAAAGTACTAGAATATGGGTGTCTAATCCTTATTGCCTAACTGGAAAAGAACAATCTGTAAATCCAGGAAAAGGGACTCTGTAAGTCCTTGTAAGCATATGTCAGGAGTAAAAGTATGTTCTGTCTACTAAAATTTTGAATAAGGCAATGTTTCTATTCTATATTTGTATGTAGACCAACATGGCAAATTCTTTTGACAATATGCCACGAAACAAAACCGATCCATCAACCAAACTGTATTGGTAAAATATCTATTTTTTTTCCTCCCTTGAATTTGTCTTTTTAATGCTTTTCCATTACAGGAAACTTCTAAGAACGTATTGGAAATTGGATATCCAAGAGATGACACTAGATATGAAAATTCACCTCAATCAGAGTATATTGACCTCCCCCAGTACAGGCAAGCAACACGTGTGTTCGCAGCAACCATTACTCACCAACAGCTTTGATTCTGTTCACTCATTTCCCCTCATCTCACTACTGACAAGCTGTTCAACAGAAAATTTGAAAGGTATGATATGCAAACAAGAAGTGTTGTCGTCCTGGCATATTGCTGTGTAGATTTTCTTTTGTACATTGTTCAAAAAGCTTGTGGCCTGGCTGAAAGCTTGGTTGAGTTGACCTGTTCAAAAAGGTGGCAAAACATTCCAAGTTGATGATTTACTTGGAGTATTAGTAGTTTCAACCTGGCAAGTTTCTGGCTTGTTGAAACTGAAGTGAAACTTTCAGTTTATTCTGGGAATTGCTGGCATATTGTTTGGTATCATCTTTTTGTTGATTCCGTTAACTCCTCTACTGCTTCCAACACAAGGAAAACCCAATTGAAATTGGTGAACTTTTGGCTTGTATTATTGGTTTCTGCTAGCTTGTAATTGAAAGGTTCCCTTCATGGTTACACTTGTAATCTGTTTTCTCTTTCTGTACCAATTTCTTCTGACCAAGGTTTAGGAATTTTGCAGAGTCACCCGAACCAATGGAAACAAAATTCATTTCCCAAATCATTGTATTGTTTTTTCTCGTGACCATTCAGTTTCTTTGAAACAATGTTCCTGCTACTCCAATATATGTTTATTTATTTATTTTGTTCTTTTTGTTAGCAGAGATACTAGTTGGATTCTTTTGATTACACAACTAGCTCAAAAGTATTTGTTAGAGTCAGAACCTATATCGAATAATTTGATTACACATTGGATTGCAGGGATATGGACCGCAAAGATGATCAGCCCAACAGTGCCATCTTTGTTCAACAAGCTAATGCATGAAGTGGCTTGATGAGAGGTTTACCAGTTCGGTCTTCTCCATTTCATTCGATAGTGTGGAAAATCTAGGAGTGGACCACATGAAGGATTTTTATTTATTTTTATGTATTCAAGACCATTTTCAATGTATTGTTGTAAATATTATATATTTTATTGTAAAGTCATAAAATTTTTGTTTAATATTCATTTTTAATTGTACCCTAACATTTTTTAGGTTTCAAATATTAAAAAATACGGGTTCCAACCGAAAATAATAATAATAATACTGGCTTTTGCCGTGGGTTGCACGGCTTTTAACGGTGCTTCTCAAACCTTTGTCATGCTTTGGAAGACATTTATCGACACTTGGACAAACTTTTATTGACATTTTTAATGTTCCTAGGCACTTTTTCAGTGATTACTGGTGGCCAGCAACGGTGCTTCAGAAGACTTTTACTAGTGTTTGGACAGACTTTTACTGGTGCTTTTTTAAGTGATTACCGATGGCTAACAGATGCACCGGAAAAAGGAAAATGGGCACTGGAAAAGTCTACTCGATCATGGTGGCCAGAAAAATTGCCGGTAAATGATGATGAGCACTGGTAAAGCCTTTGCCAGCGCACCTTTTTTCAGCGCTTGTCTTACTGATAAAGCTTTCCACAGCGCTATTTTTGACATTTACTGGTGCTTTTGACTGCCGATAAAAGTCATTTTTCTTGTAGTGTATTTAAAAATCAATTTCAAACCTCAAAGGAAAAATGCAAAGGAGGATTTAAAGGTAACGGCGAGACGCATCACAAAAATTAGGGAAGAAAACCATAATGGTCCATTCATCCGGTAGGTTACTGTTGAACTGAGTGAACGGCCAGTGGTCCAACTCAATCTATTTGTATGTCCCGCCTAGTGATGGGTTGTTCTAACTTTTTTCCTCAAGTAATCCTCGTGGTATAGCCACTAGTTTTACAGGTATGCATGATGAGAGGTGCTTTTGTCATTTTAAGATATTAATATGAGTAGCCAGCCCGGCCAAGGGCAAATGCATATACCCTGCACTCACACCAAAACAAACAAGACTTCTTGTGTGACATGCAACAACTCCTGTAGGCTAGACTCTTACTAACAATATAAAATCATGCCTAAGATTTCTATGTTAACAATGTGTGGTCTGCATGTGTTTTGGATCAAGATGACTCTTGGAATATTATCTATTCATCCTAATTAGACTAGTTTGATGATCGGATTGGATATTTCTTGTGTTTAGGAATTTTTGTCTTATGCCCTAAAATTTCAGGCATACCTAATTTAGGGACTGGATGTCAAGCACACAAAATAGTGGGCTTAGAGCTCGATGGTTGTTCGAGCTGTGCTGTACGCCCACCTTAAAGACATGCACGAAAATCCTGCATATCCATTCATTAGGTTGACAATACTGTAGAGAACTATATATGCTAAAAATTATTTAAAAAAAAAAAAAAAAAAAGACTCAATAATACAAGTGTGGCCCACTTGATGATCTTTAGGTTGGGACCTACGTTTCTAGGGATGGTGTCATATATATTATCACTTTAGTTATATAAATTCTTAAATGTAAGGGAGCAACCTACTGATGGTGTGAAATTTGGAGTTCCAAGCTATGAGAAAAGCATGAATACCTTCTATTTTTGCACGTTCCCTTGGAAAAGTGCCCATGATTTGCAAATGGTCTCATTTGCTAAGCCCTCGTGTCTGTGCAATAAGCTCATGTATGGCAACACATGTTGCAACATGGGATATAAGTGTGAGATCCAATCCATCCATTAGGTTGGTCTCACCTTTTACATGTTTTCCTAAAATAAATCTGGTCCACTAAGCATGTGGCCCCTTAAAAGTAGATCAACCTGATTCTTGGGCTAGGGAATGAATATGGTGATACTTTTCCGATGGATGGTTGGATTTTGGCTTCATAGTTCCATGCTGGCATTATGGCATCACAAATGATGATTTCCACACTTCTTTTTGGCATCACAAATGTCCAACTCAAAAATCACCAAATGGTAACAAATGATTACTCTTACACTCCACATACATAAATGTGGTAAGGTGAAAGAAGTTTGCGTGTGATTATCCAAAAAACACAAAATATAAAAATATACATAAAATACCACTCTTCTTCTTCTGAACGTTTGCTTAGCCCACATTTGTCTAGACCACTGGGAAAAGACCACTGGCTAGGTAGGCTACATTGGTTAGATCATCCAGCTCATAGATTATCTTGTTGCTAAGGTGGGCCAAAATTTGAAAACAAAGAGACAGCTGAGACATTCCTTTTTTCTTTTTTGCAGAAATGTGGGAGCACACCACATGTAATTTTATTTATTTGAAAGTGTTCCGTACAACCATTCAAGCAGGTGCAAATGCAACAAACAACTGCAGCATATATGATAAAGACCAAGCAAAAAATAAAATTACAAAAGGAGAAAACAACTAAAACTTTTTTCTTGTAGCCACAAACTATACAAACATACTTACCCTAGCTCCAATCCTCATACCATTCGTTGCTATTTAGAAAACACCATGGAAGGAAAAATCAAAGCAAGCATTCCATCAACAAATATATAAAATTCTCTCCTTCCCTTCCTCCAAAGTGCTAGAGTCCAGAAAAGCATCCCCACACCTACTCCATATCCAACTCCACATCCTATCCACATTAGTTCCCAATCGTATTTCCTTTCAGATTGCAGTGTTGATGGAGCGGGCGATGGTGCACCCTCAGCATCTTTGCATTTCTTTGATAGTGGAAGTCCACATAATCCTGGATTTTCTTGGAATGATTCATTTGTGAATGTAAAAAACTGTTTACTTTGTGGTATACTTCCCACAAGGTGGTTTTGTGAAAGGTTCAATACAGAGAGAAATGTTAGCTTTGTCAGCTGCCAAGGAATCTCCCCGGAGATATTATTTTGTGAGAGATCCAATGACTCAACCACTGCTAGATTCTCAAGTGATGTTGGAATTTGGCCCGTGAAACTGTTGTGCGACATATTGAGTAAATGTAGTGACTTGAGAATCCCTATAGATTTTGGAATATCCCCCTGAAAATAGTTGTTTGAGAGATCAACTGTTGTGAAGATGGATAGGATCTTGATGAGTTCCCTGTATTGTCCTTTGATCATTACTGTCACCGTGTCTTGATAGTATACAGTTTTCAGTGGTCCAGATAGGGTTTTATGAAGGAAAGATTGAGATTTGTCCTCATCCATCATTGCCTTCAAATTATCAAACATATTTGATGGCAAACCACCCGTGAAACTATTAGAAGAGAGGTCAATTATTTGCAACATTGGGAAGCTTTGATTTGTTTGTGGAAGTATAATGGGGCCATGAAATTTGTTGGATTTTAAGACAAGAATGCGCAAAAAGGGCAAAGCTTCTATCCATGATGGAAAGGTGTCATTTATTTGATTGTTTCCAAGGTTTAATACCTCCAACATTTTGCAGTTGGCCAAAGACCTTGGCACTTGGCCCTCCAATTGATTCCCACTGAGATCAAGCGTTTGTATGTTGCATCCCTCTTTAAATGTCTGAAGTAAGGTGCCATTGAAAGCATTTCCTTGAAGATTCAACACAGACAGGGCGCCACCAATCTCACCCAAACATGGTGGAATCTGACCAATGAAGTGATTGTGAGATAAATCAAGGACTGTTAGGGATATTGCATTGCAAACTGATCGAGGGATTTCACCACCAAGGCTATTGTTTGAAACTGAAAAGAAAAAGATGGAAGGTGATGGGATAGGAAGTGAGCCTTCTAGCTTGTTGGAGCTAATGTCCAGAACACGTAATTCATTGATCAACAAAAGATGGGGAGATGGTACTATTCCCTGCAGAACGTTGTGAGAAAGATTTAAAGAGATTAAAGACCCATTGCCAACCTCCCATATCCATTTGGGTATTTCACCACTAATTTTATTGTAGGAAAGGTCCAGTTCCCTCAACTGCACTTGATTTCTCAAGAAATTTGAAAATGTGCTGATGTTGCAAGAACGTAGCAACAAAGATTGAAGCTGGGAGATGGAAACAAATGTGGAATTACCACTGCCATATTGGACTGACAAGTTGTTATCTGAAAGATCTAGAGAGTAAAGTTTTTTGAGGTTTTGAAATAAGCCTAGCTCCACAACACCACTGAAATTATTGGAAGAAAGGTAAAGTAGTTGAAGCTTGGTAAGTTGAAAGATAAATCTCGGTATCATCCCCTGCAATTTATTGCTATCCAAATAGAGGGCCTCCAGCTGTGAAGAAAAGGCATTGTGGAACTCACCAAGTTGACCACTAAGTTGGTTACCTCCCAGATCCAACATTTGTAATGATGGGAGTGAAAACAATGATGATGGAATTGGACCGCTCAATTTATTGCTATACAAAATGAGGAGCTCCAGCTGTGAAGAAGAGGCATTGTGGAACTCACCAAGTTGACCACTAAGTTGGTTACCTGTGAGGTCCAGTGTATGTAATGATGGGAGTGAAAACAATGATGATGGAATTGGGCCGCTCAATTTATTGGATGAAAGATACAGATATTGCAGTTTGGTCAGGTTCAAAAGTAAGGATGGTAATGATCCTGACAAGTTGCAATTTCCGAGGTCTAAATGAGTCAAGAATTTGAGATTAGTGAGAGAATCTGGTAACTTTCCTGAAAATCCAGTATCTGAAAGGATCAATTGCTGTAGAGTATTGTTTTGAGGGAACTCCGGCAAATTGATAGCTACAAGGGGATTGATTGATATGTCAATGATTTGTAGGTTTGGCATCTGGAAAACACTCTCAGGGAATTTTCCATGCAATCCACAATCTTTAAGGAGCAGGGACATCAATGAGGATAAGTTCCCTATGAAATTGAGGACTGCAGAGGAGAGATTGTTTCGACTGAGGTGGAGTTCAGATAAGAAATGGAACTGTGAAAGGGAAGAAAAGATGGAGCCTGAAAGACCACAATTTATTAAGCTCAACTTGCGGAGAGTAGGGAGTGGCAAATCTAAGGTCTGGCCCTGCAGTAATATGTGTACCCAGTCCAGATAGAGTTCACTCAGATTGGACAGGTTTTGGACGACTGCTCCAATGCTTGGGTTTTCGAGTTTCAGGTATTGATATCCAGAACCATTCCAATATTCATTGCGAGAAAGATCGAGAGAAACCAAAGAGGTCAAGCGGGAGATTTCCAGTGGGATTTGGCCATAAAAGGATAACGAAGAGAGGTTGAGATGGGTCAACCTGGTGAGCTGGTCAAACCCAGATGGGAATGGAGAGTGATCGAAGTAATTGTAAGCGAGGTTGAGCCTCTGGAGGCTCTGAAGACGAAAGAGGCTTTCAAAATCAATCCGCCCAGAGATATAGAGCTCACTGAGGTCGAGGCTGATCACGTGACCAGTGGGTCCATCGCACGTGATGCGTTCCCAAGAGCAGCAATCGGTATTGTTTGAATTCCAAGACGGGAGAGTAGAGAGGTTGTAATCATCAATGAAGTGAAAACGATGCTTGAGGTGGAGTAAAGCAGAGAAGTGATGATGGTTGCATTGTTGGGTAGTGAGAAAGAGGAGATGATAAAAAGAAGAGAATGAGAAATGCTGGGTTGTTTTTAGAAGAAAAGAAGAGAGCCATTGGTCAATAATAGATGGGTGTTGGGAGTTTGGGATGTGTAGGAATAGGAAGCGTCAGCTTTATTTATAGACAAAAAGTGAAGAGGTTACTACTGTTAAGACTCATACGTGTGAAATACGAGAGCCGCTCGTGGTGCCCGTTTGATTTTCCAAATTCCCTGTAAATGGGTAATATATGTGGGGCCCACCATGAAGTATGTGTCTTATCCACACCGTCCATTCATTATTTCAGCTGAATTTAGTTAATTAGAAAACAATTGAGGAAGATGAAAATCTCAAGTGGACCACACTACATGGAAAAGGGAATTTAACACTGACCGTTAAAAACTTCATGGGGCCACTATTTCCTTTGGTGTGGTCAACTTGAGCTTGGATATGAATTATTTTTGGACTCATTTACTAAAATGATCTCTTCAAATAGATGAACGGTGTGGATATAATAAATACAACATTGTGATGCCCATGCAACTTTGATCTCATTTGACGAGCTCGGCAAGCGTCAGCGGTACGGGGATTTCCAGCCAAAGTCTTTCCCATGAAGTTCCTGCATTGTGATGCTAATGGGCCCCAGCGTGATGTCTATGAGAAATCCACACCGTGCATCCGTTTTGAGAGATTATTATAGTATCTAAGATAAAAAATGAGGTGGATCCAAATATCAAGTGGGCCGCACGAGGAGGAAACAGTAGGAATGACCACGGTTTGAAACATTAGTATGGCCAGAAAGTTTCATCTCAGGCAAACTTTTGGGTGTTTTCACTTCATCACAGTGGTAATGACCTTATAAACGGTTTGGATGGCATATAAACATCAAGCTAGATTTGGATTGCATTGTTGGTACTGGTTAGTGGTTGATGTTCTCTAAGCCTACCGTAATGTATAGTTTTTTTATACACTTAGGTGAACAATACCTTGTTTCCTTTGGTGATTGACTGCTATATAGGGCCTATCATGATGTACTTATTTAATCCACACTGTCCATCCATTTTACTAAGATAATTGTAGGGAGCCCAGAAATGAAGGAGATTCAATTCTCATGTGTACCATTTTAGAGGAAACAGTAGTGATTAAAGGGCCACCATTAAAAACTTCCTATGGGTTATAAAAGTTTTGGATCAAGCTGGTTTCAGTTTTTATCCTTCATCCAGGACTGTGTTCTTATCAACAGTGGATGACAAATGAACATCATGATGAGCATTATGGTGGGCATTCAATTAGCATCGTTTCTTATGGCATGGTCCACCTGAGATTTGGATCCTCTTAATTTTTGGGTTCATGACCTAGAAGAAGCTGGAAAATGGATGGATGGCCTGGATATACAATACATACATTAAGGTGGGCCCACGGTCATGGCCGCACCCAATCCGGAAACCTCATCCTAACTATGCAATCCGCGCCTAAAGAAATTTGTTGTTTTTCTTTTCTTTTCTTTTCTTTTTTTTTTTTTTCCTTTTTTGTGATTTTTTATAATAATATTAATTACTAATTTTACTTTTAGATGCCTATTTAATTCTTTTTAAGCAACTTTATTAATTGGTGGATATTTTAACTATTTAAGAAAAAATTAGAAGGGAAGTCGGAGAAAACTAACAGAAGGTACCTTGACAATAACTTAGGGTTGTACATGAGCCAAGCTAGCTCAAAAAGCTCGCTTGGCTTGGCTTGACTCAACTCAAACGATGACTCGAGGTGAGCCAAGCTTCATATGACCTAGATTGTTTTAAAAATGAGCCAAGTTCGATCATAGTTAATCTTGACTTGACTCAACTCAGCTCGAAGCTTGAGCTCAAGCTCGACTCGAATATATATAATATATATAATATATATTATATATTATATTTAAAAATAAAAAATTTAAAACTTAAATCCTACTCTATTCGTCTGTCCCTTTCTTACTATTTTCCTTTTCTTACCAAACTCGTGCACGCCTGAGCTCCGCTCTCTCCCTTTCTTGTGCTTGAGCCATCTCTCTCTCTCTCTCTCTCTCTCTCTCTCTCTCTCTCTCTCATCTTAGCTGTCACGCCTACACTCAGCCACTCACTCAAGCTCTCTCTCTCAGTACCAACAATAAAGTACCTCTATAGCTTTATCTAATATATATTGTATACATATTATTTATTAAATATTTGATTTAGGAGTTGGGTCAAGTGTGGGTTGGGTTAGTTAGGTCAGGAGGTTAGGTTGAGTCAAGTGTCAATTGCGTCAGGTTGTTGGGTTGAGTTGAGTACTGGGTTGGGTCGAGTTGGGAGCAGGCTCGAATCAACTTGATGTAAGCTCGCCTCGACTCAATGCACTAGCTCACATTGAGCTCGACTCAAAAGGTTTAACAAATAATCCAAGCTCCATTGGTAAGCTCAAGGTTGAGATCGAGCTCGAAGAGAGCACAGACGAGTCAAGCCAAGCTTGGCCTATCTCGACTCGACTCGCCTCGATGTACAACCCTACAATAACTTCATTGAGGAAGTACCTTAACAAAAAGTTAATTTATAAAGGTATCAGGATGTAAATGCCACCTTAATAAGGTACCATTTTGTAAAATTCCTTTTATAGAATTTAAATAAGGTGCATGACAGAAACAGTGAGGATGGAACATCAACGGTTGAAATGATCTTGGGGTATAGAATTTTTAGATCATGCTAATACTTTTGTATTTTCAGTTCCTCCTAGTAAAAGTGACTTTATGAACACTATAAATGATATATAAACATGATAGAACTGGGGAGATTTCAACCGTAGGCATTTTCCTACTTGCTTTTTCTTGCTGTATGGCCCACTCGAGTTTTGGATCTACTTCATATTTTGGTTAATCTCATAACAGAGTCTGTTAAAATGGATGGACAGGGTGGATTTCTAACAAACATCACAGCCGGCCCCACTTAGCTAGCTTCTGAGTAGGGAACTTGGGGCCGCTTTTTCCTGTTGTGTTGCCACTTAAAGTTTTGGATCTGCCTCATTTTTCATGCCCTAACAAAACCTGGAAAAATGGATATACGGAGTGGATTTCTCACAAACATCACAGTTTGGCCCCACTTAGCTTCTAAGTACAGGAACTCCCAACCGCAGTCTGTCCAAGCAATCCACATACTGGATTTAGATATTCAGACGGTCCTGATCCTTTTAGGCAACAAAAAACCTAGGTGGGGGCTACCGTGATGTTTGTGCGGAATCTACATCAGTCTTGTGAGATCATTCCGGGACTTTAAACTAAAAATGAGAAGTATCCAGTACTCAAGGGGTCTGCATTAAAGGAAAAGGTGGGAAGGGAGATTTTTAAACGTTGAAACCTCCTGGGTTTGATGTTTACATGCCATCCACACCATTCATAACATCATTCCTACCGAGATGAACTGAAAACACAAATATTAGCCTAATTTAAAACTTATGTGGCCCCACCAATATTTCAACTGTGAATGTTTAATCCTCGTGTCTTCGGCCCACTTTAGTATTGGATCTTACTCTTTTTTTGTCCCATTTCCTAAGATGATCTAAAAAACAGATGAACGGAGTGGGTTTCGCACAAATATTATGTTAGTCCCCACCTAGGTTTAGGTTTCAGGGACTTACTGCTAAAGCCTTCAGGAAATCACGCGCGTGGGAGGGCATTAGGGGCGCGGATTTCCTGCCAAAGCCTTTCGCAGAAAGTTCCTTTGGCAGGAAGTTCCTGTACTGGGATGCTAAGTGGGGCTCAGCGTTATGTTTATAAGAAATCTATACCATGCATCCGTTTTGAGAGATCATTTTAGGACATGAGGCCAAAAATGAGTTGGATACAAAATTGAAGTGGGCTGCAGCGGGAGGAAACAATAAGAATTCAATGACCACCTTTTGAAACATTTGTACGGTCAAAAAGCTTCATATCATGCAAAGTTTTTGGTGTTTTCACTTCATCCCAGTGGGAATGACCTTGTAAACAGTTTGGATGGTATATGAACATCAAGGTAGATGCCATAGAAGTTTCAACGATAGTAAACTCTTTCCACGGTTTCCCCTCTCGTATGGCCCAATTGAATTTTGGATCCACCTAAGTTTTTGTAGCATGAACTAAAATGAGCTCTTAAAAGGGATGGATGGTGTTGATTTCTTACATACATCATAATGGCCCCACCTAGCATTCCCACGCCAGCCAAGTTGGTCGCGTTTGGTACAGCAGCCTTTCCGCTTCTGCGTGGCAGAATTTTACGAGATGATACCCCTTTATTATTACGTTATTAACATCCTCTGCCTTTTTAAAATGATATCACTTTTTTTCCTAAAATAACTAAAATGCCCACTAATTAATAAGGTTGCGTAAATAAGTGTTTTATATATATATAGCTCACCTGCACACCAGTTTGTACGGAACTTGTGCCAACTTTTTGGTGGGCCCATCATACATGATGTGAGTTTAAAATCTGAACGGTCCACGTGATGCAGAACCCCGTGAAACCCGTAAGGCCCAACTTACACTTTAATCCAAAACTTTGATGAGCTATGAAAGAAGATATATATATATATATATATATATATATATATATATATATATATATATATATATATATATATACCGGTTACTGGTTGATGTTCTATGAGCCCCAGCGTAATGTATATTTTTTAGACACTTAGGTGGAAACAACGGTGATTGAGTGCCTACTATTAAAAACTTCCTAGAGCCCACTTGACATTTGGATATTCCTTATTTTTATACTCATGCCCTAAGATGATATGGAAAAATGAGTGGATGGCGTGGATAGGCTGACTGCTATTCAAAATTCTGTTTTTTCAGGCTAGAGCCGGGCCCACTGACACTTGTGATAGGTTAAAACCTTTCTGTATTAGGTGCACCCTGGTCGCTCCCAACGCATTGTGGTCTTCATTGTGGAGCCCACGTTGATGGACGTATTGTATATCCAGGCCGTCCATCCATATTTCTCCTTCTTTTGAGAGCATTAACACACACAAAAAAAACAACAATAATAATAATAATAAATAAGCACGTCCAAATCTCAAACGGACTACAGTGCTGATTTAATTCCCACCATTAAAATTTTCCAATGGCCCACTGTAATACCCACCCTGAGTTTATTTGCCATCAAACCTATTGATAAGGACACAATGACTGGATGAAAGGAAAAACAAATATCAGCTTCATCCAAAACTTTTGTAGCCCACCAAATGTTTTTAGCAGTGGATGTTCAACAACTATTGTTCCTCCAGTATGGTCCACCTAGATTTGGATCTGCTTCATTTTTTGGCTCATGCTCTAAAATGATTAGGAAAAACTGTTGGAAGATGTTGATATACAATACATGTAAGATTTCTATAAAGTGGGCATTATTGATTAACGGTCTGAATTGTCCTAAAGGTTGAAAAATGTGATTGGGTAAACTAGTGGGCCCCACTGATACTTCCATAAAATATGCATTAAGGGGTGGAATGCTATAGCTGTGACATGCACACTGCTATTTCAGCGTAACTAGGATCTGCTTGCGTGTGGAGCCTTTCATAGAGAAGTTTTAATGGTTTCAAACTCTTTAGCTCTCTGTTGGTATTTAGCAGGCTGGGTCCCCAATCCAGCACCATGACAGGAAGATAATTCCATCATATCTTCAGCAAGGAGGTTTATCCAGTATTCGATTTCCACATTAAGAAATCTAACAATACATATACACCACGGCTAATAGAGTACCAATAGGATCCTTGCTCTTACTCGGGTGGTACACCTGGTCAAGGGTTGAGTATCCATAGGTTGTGAAATGTGTGTGCTTGTGTAAAAAATAAAATAAAATAAATAAATAAATAAATAAGAGTACCAATACATTACAAAACATCACGATAAGCATTATGGTGGGCATACATCAAGATGGGCCCCACGGTCAGGGCCACACCGAATCCGGAGATCCTCATCCTAACTATGCAATCGGCGTCCAGAGAAAATTGTTGATTTTTTTTTTTCTTTTTTGTGATTTTTTATAAAAACATTAATTAATAATTTTATTTTTAGATATCTATTTAATTTTTTAAGCAACTTTATTAATTGGTGGATATTTTATTCATTTTAGAAAAAATATAAGGAAAGTGGAAGAAAACTAACAGAAGCACCTTGACAATAACTTCATTAATGAAGTGCCTCAACGAAAATTTAATTTATAAAGGTATGAGGATGTAAATGCCATGTTAATAAGGTACTATTTTGTAAAATTTATTTGATAGATTTAAATGGGCTGCATGACAGAAACATTGAGGATTGAACATCAATCGTTGAACATTTGTTGGCCTATAGAAGTTTTAGATCAGGCTAATACTTTTGTGTTTTCAATTCCTCCTAATAAGAGTGACTTTATGAACAGAATCAGTATGTATGTATGACATATAAACACAATAGACCTGTGTGGGCAGGTTGTCCTTGGCAATCCGCATCCCACATTCTGGTATTCAGATGGACCTGATCCTTTTAGGCAAGGCATATACACTATCCTGATCGTCTGGTGATTGGCTTTGATCAGCCTAACAAAGATGGCAGCCACTCATCAGGTGGTCACTACTCTATCTTTGCCCCAGTCTAACAAATCAGGGCCAAACATGTATCAAGATGTGAACGATTGATAAAGTGAATTATAGTCACCACATTCTGTATACATATGTGGGCCCGGCTCTTTGAATCAAGGCATCTTCATCATGAGGATTTTGTCATACATCTGATTCATGCACCGTGTCCTACCTTATAAGTTGACTGACGGGATCTTTTTTTGTTTTTCCAGCCAAGGCATCTATGCAGTGAGCCTACAGTATGTAAATTCCATGTTATTATCATGTGGAGGCATGTACCGTGCACAAGTGGGGTCCACTTCTCCTTTTATCCATGATGTAATGTGGAAGTTGGGCTTAGGCCTTTTAGATGGATGGGATGAACTTTGCCCTATTTCCAAACACTGGTAATCAACTACCTGAACGGGTATCATTGGTCGTGATCATTCAAGGGAGGTGGCATAGTATCCAACTACCCATCTCTATCTTATAAATACCATCAGTCCATTTTTCTTTAAATGGAACACTTCCACATGCAACACGGCAATATACATGCATGACTTTGACAGTCACCATTAGATGTGGGGCCAAAATGCTTTAATTTCCAAAACTGCTCTTGGAATTCCTAACACAACAATCTCACCGGGTCAAGCAAGCCATGACCATCAGCATGTGCTTGCCAACTGCTCTTGGAATTCCTAACACAACAATGTCACTGGGTCAAGCAAGCGATGACCATCAGCAGGTGCTTGCCAACTGCTCTTGGAATTCCTAACACAACAATCTCACCGGGTCAAGCAAGCAAGCCATGACCATGTCAAGCACGTGGCACCATTTATTTATTTATGCAACAGTCCTGTGCACTTAGTCTTCTTTTTCTCTTTTGACTATTGACTGCCCTCAGTTCTCCATTACTTACTGAGTTCATAAATTATATTTAGCAAACAGTACAAGCTACAAAATAGGATGACAAAGTGTCACGGTTACCTTATCACATGTGGCAATGGATTATAAGATGAGTGGGCAATTGATCAACTCACAGCTTTAAAAGATACACATCATAGTGTTCCTACAAACAAACCAATGGTTTGCATCCCATCCCCACTGTTTCCAATAATGTGACCCACCTTGAATTGTACATTTGGTTGGTTTTTTTGTCCTGAGGCCCCGAATCCAAGAAATAACCTGGTGGACTAGAGTGGATGCTCTAACTTTGGGGCCAGATTAAGTACTACCCTCAGCTGTTCCGAGCTTGGGACAGGTGAAAGTTCCAGGCAGCTATCGAGGGGCCACCATTTTGTATGGATTTTATCCACGTCGTCCATCCATTTTCTCATATTATTTTAGATTATTAACCCAAAAACAAGACGTTTCTCCTTATCAATTCAACAGTTATGGCAGCCGACATATTGACATGGTGGGTCTTTCAAATTCTTCCAACCTTCTATATTCTTGTGCAACTGTTTCTACCTTTTGGCCTTCTTGGCAGCACCTTCTCTTTCTGCTCGAATAATTTTCTCTCGCATGGACTTACCAGCAGATCTGTATGTACAAAATTGGATGAGGAACTCCCATAAGCCTCACCAATGTAAACAATGGAAAAATGCTTGAAAACCTTCTTAAGTTCAAGCCATGTCCTGTGCCTAGGTTTTGGATTAGGTTGTTTTGAACCCTAGTTTTCACCGGCTCATTTCATAAGAGAAGAATCTAAGGAGGTAATTGGTCTGCGTGATTTACAATTGACTAACAGCTTTGATGAAAGATACACATCAAAGTGTCTCCACACTCAAACCTATGGCTGGTATCCAATTCCCCTTGTTTCCTATGATGTGGTCCACTTCAGTTATAAATTTGGTTGGTTTTTCCTCCGGGGGACCCAAATCCAGCACATAACTTGATGGACAGAGTGGATGTTACATATATAACATTATGGCCCCACATAGCTTTAAGAGTCACACGTGTAAATTACATGAGCCACTCATCAAACTAGCCACCATTTTTCCAGATGCTTTGCCTTACAAGTCGTCTAAATTACGAGAGTCTCTCATCAAAGTAGTCACCATTTTTTCAGATGCCTTATATTACAAGTCACGTCAACAGAGTAGTCACCATCTTGTAGATGCCTTGCCTCACAAGCAACAAGTCCGGTCTAACCAGATATTGGTATGAAAATGAAAAACTGAAAGAATTGATTGTTGGTCTCCACACTTTTTAGGTAGGTGTGCCCATCTCACTATTAGATGATGGGCCTGATTCTCTAAGGCAATACATTTGCACAGTCAGGATTGCCTAATCAGCGGCTTAATCTCACCAAGATTACTAACATGTATGTTCCAAGTGGATGCTATCACAATGGTGTATCTTTCTCCCATGACTTGAAGGCTTTAGAACATGACATCTACTTTCTTTAGCCATAGAAAGGTACTTACATTCATTAGCCACTTTATGGGCCCCACTTTTATATGGACTTTTCAAGTCACCATTTTGGCCTCATGGTTACGGAAGAATTTTAAATTATTAACATATTGATCCATCCACCACCACATAAACCCCATTATCTTCCCCTCCACTATTGAGTCTTCAAGTTGCTAAGATGTCTTTTCCATTATTGAGCCCAAGTCTGCTTTAACTAGGTCATGGTAGTATGAATGCTACTTAGGTAGGACCTAAGGAAAGTTACTTGACATCTATCCATTACATTATGTGACCTAGCTTTTCTATTGACTCTCCGAGTCATTATTTTGTCCACTTATGAGGAAAAAATTGGTCATGATAATGCAAAAGTTATTTAGGCAAGGACCATTAAAAGGTATCTAACATCCATCTATCACGTTATGGGCTCTTTTTTCTTGTTGTATCGTGTGTTTTGTGTTTATATTACCAATCCTAAGGCTAGATAAGGAGGCTTGTGTCAAGTTGGCAGCCAAATCAAACTTTCACAGCTTCTATCATAAATCCCCATTAGCTCTTCAAATTATTACCTCCTTTTGGGAAGAAAAAGATTGCACCAAGTACAATCAATGAAATGTATTAAGCAAAACATGGGCTAGAATTTTTAATCCATGCCTAACCTTATCCACTAAGTGGAAGCTTAGCTCTCCATGAACAAATAGGACTAAGCTTAAACTTATTATGTATTTGGGTTGTGTAGGCATGCTGGATCACATATCAAGCTTGATTATTGTATATAGCATGTGTTTGTAACCATGTCTTGCGTAGAATATTATAACCACCATCTTAAATAGGTCATTGCTCAAATTAGACTCATCCAATAATCTTAATATTTAATTTGTACCTTCAAAAGGACCACAGAAAGGAATCTTGTGTGTGACTTTGGATTGTTAAATTGATATGCTAACCCCTTGGATGTTGCTTCCAATTGGATTATTGACATTGTCCACAACAGGTCCATCAATCCAACTATTAACATTAGTTAATCAAATTGGGTTTTGTTCATGATCCATATAGAATATGGCCAAGTAATTCGATGGTCCAGATCAAGTGCATCTCCTACACTGTAGAAAGTATTGAATTTTCATGTGTGGTTCATTCACTATCAATTGCATTGGTTGAAAATAAGCTTGCTGTTTTGTTTTAATTCTGTTAGGAACACCTTTATTTGAGATGCCTGGTGTGAGAGAATTATCTCCACCTTTTTTAGCATCATAGTACAACTTCGGCATGAAATCTGTTGCGACTTGTCCCCACTACAAACGATGAATTATGTAGCATTCCAATCATCAGAAAATGTAGACGTTCCAATGTAGGGTGATCCCTATTCTTTGATATTAGCCTCCTATTATGAATGGGTGACGCACCAGAAACCTCCTAGCTTCTAATGGCATTATGTATACATTCAACTTGAGAGGCTTTTGGGCAATGGCACATCCATTATGGGTCCCACGTCATCAACAGTTTGGATCATCAAAAATAAAATAAAATTTAAGTGGACCCTACAAATCACAATGCACAAATTTTAGAAAATGCAGAGTGCATTTATTTGATGAAGAAAAGGGAAGCCATGTGCACTTCCCTAACTTGTAATGATGACATGATTATTCTCTAGGAAAATTGTTATAAGCAATGTTGTCAAAATCCTATGATTTAGGATTTGAGTTTAATCTTGAGTAAAATTATTTGAATCCCACCTTTGAATCCCTTTTTTATATGAATCTTAGATTTTACGATTTGAATCCCTATGATTTATAATTCGAATCCTGAATTATGATTCAAATTATTTTTTTTTTTTTTTTTTTTTTTTTTTTTTCAACTTTTCGCTTTCATTTTATGTTTTTAAATTGGTGAGGGCGTTAAGAATTGTTTAGAAAAAAAAAACCTTTATATATATATATATATATATATATATATATATATATATATATATATATATATATATATATATATATATATATATATATCTCATTTAGAAAAGGTAAATTATGTTATTTTGTTCTTTATAAGAGATTAAATTATTATTTTTTTTTCTTCAATGTTAAATGGTAGTTTTTTTTTGGTATGATTTCTTACTTCTTAACTGATCGAAAAATTAAATTGATTTTCGACTTACCTAGAATGTTTGTATGGATGGTTATAATCATCTTGACGTATATGTATTGTGGAATAATGGTTAGAAATCAAAATATCTTTTTCCCGTTCGTCTACAGAATGAAATGCCGCTTTTCTAATCCAATTCTACATTCAAGAAAGGTAATAAGAACATAAATTATTACGGATCCTTGTTTTTTTATTTTTATTTTTTTTATGAGGATAACTTCTTGAAAGACCATTAAAAAAAAAAGAAAGAAAGAAAGAAAGAAAGACAAGAATCATCTAACTTTTTTAAGTAATACCATGTCAAGACGGTGTTTAAGTCTTTAATTTTTTTCTGATTTATTTATATATTTTTTAAATTTTTATTTTTAAAAAAACTTACGATTTAAGATTTGTGACTTGATACGATTCAACCCCAATTACGATTTGCAATATGATAACGATTTTGACAACATGAGTTACAAGAGAAAAGTTTCTTGTTGGATAATTGTATCCAATCATGGCCCTACCTTGTCTTGATTAAAGAGGAGAGGTTCACGTTTTGCTTGCTATCTGCACTCCAAAAAAGTGATTTCGATGAATATGATTAGAGTGGTGGCTCAACATGCTTTGATTTTTAATTGCTCTAAAAAAATTTACCCTCATTAAGAATTGAAGCAATTTTCAAGAAAATAGAAATTACACTATTCTTGGTTTGCTTACCCAGGGTTCATCTTGTGGTCTACAGATTGGACCAGGCGGGCCGCAAATGATCCATCAAGATGATGTTTGACTGGGCTGGAGAAGAAGAACCCTTTGTCCGTAACAAGATCAGGTGGGATGTACCTATCAGCAAGATCTATAGTGAACTCCTGCAATCAATTTCATAGTAAAAACGTTAAGGTGTGAAAGTATGAAGAGCTATAAAAGCTAAAAGTGTGCTTGGTTAAAAGCCCCATTAGGTAGAAGCTAACTGAAGTGTGCCCTAACTGGAATTGCATATATGTGGAGGGTTTTTTTTTGGATCCCCAAATCACCATCCATTTCCTTCCAGGTAGGACATGAAATGAAGCTGATTAGATTTGGGTAGAAAGCACCCACCCCAATCATAACAAAAGCACATAACTGCAACATACCAATATGTCAAGTTTTTCCCTTTTTTTTTTTCATTTTTTAAAAAAAAATTCATGGAGAAGTAACAGCAAAAACAGGGGGAAAAAAAAAAAGGCCCCAAGTAACACAGACTTAACTTTCTCTATCTCAAAAATTGAGAGAATAGAAATTTGGACAAGTTGGGGAATACACGCAGAATAGCTATATTACAGCAGGAGCTTCTCTAACCCAACAAGCACCTCTACTCGGAAACTCACATGCCAAATGGGCACTCGAAAGGACATCTGATTCGTGCATAAGGTTGGCTCCATGGTTTACATAACCTGGCCTCAAAACCACACCACTCAAGCAATCAAGTCACCACATATGTAATTAAAAAATAATAATAATTGGGTAGCTCAAGAAATGAAGAAATTTCAAGCAGCCAATATTCAACATATGTTACAGCTGTCTTGATTAATGGACAAACCTCACCATCCCAATGGCAAGGACCTGCTTGTGCATGTCTCAGATGTACTCACACAAGCAAGGTTGGCATGTGTAGATGAGTGCATACTCTTAATAAAAGAAAAGTTGCTGACTTTGAATAATGATGATACCAAAAAAGAGGCTAGAACCCAAGAAGGAGAAAACAAGCCAACCAATCCAAGAAAACCATTACTAAAATGTTACGTATTATGAACTATCAAGATATCGACCATCAAATTCTTAAAAGAGGAAAACAGTGAGCCATGCAAAAAAGAAAAGAGTCCATACCGGATGCTTGAGGAGAAAGGCAGCCACTCTCTCCTCATTCTCTTCAGGATCAATAGAACAAGTACTGTACACTGGTGTCCCTCCAGGCTTCACTAATCTATAAATGCAATAACGTCAAGGTAAAAATCTAGAAGGCACCATTCTTTTGCAGAAATCTTAAAACACTGCAGTATTATGGGGATATACATTAGCTTGTTACAACATCTTTGGCGATCTAATATTGTACTTTGTGGTTCATCAAAAAAACAAAAACAGCTATTGTGTAAACATAGCATTTTAGAGAAAACCATAATGTATTTCCTTTTGTAATCCAGATACATAGAAATGCATTAAAACTAAACGGCCATGTAAAATAAAAACAAAAGCAAGAGCATAAAGAACATTTGCCTAGCATCACAATTTTTATTTTTATTATCAAAAAGAACCAAACACGTTACATAGCGCAAGGCCTCTAAGAGAAAACTAAGGAGAAGAAAGGGTTTGAACTCTTACAATGAAGCTGCATCAAGGAGCTCATCTTGTAAATTTGTCAACTATTCCAAATCCTCTAATCCCCTGTTCCAATGTAAGTCCGCTCTCTTAAACAACAAATTGAATAGGAAAGGAAGATTTAGTCATTAAGACTTAGGAAGGCAGAAAATAATCATGTTCGTAAAACACTTACCATTACCAATCAAAGCATCTTAGAAGCAAGCACATGAACAATTACTGACCCAAAAAGAAATAATATTATATGTCAATACTATCAATGATTGCAGCTGTTTGATGATTCAAACCAATATTGGCTATTTTAATTTTTTCCAAATTCCAAAACAATCCCAATTTAATTATCTTTTGAGAAATATGAACTTGTTTAAGGAATACCTTGGAGAGGACACCCAATCCAGAACAAGGAGCATCCAACAAAACTTTATCAAACTTCTTGGATATCTTTTCCTACAAAAATCAAAAGCTTCATGAATTACAAACAAAAATTGTAACAGGAAATGATGGCAAAAAGATCCAAAGCACTGCATAAATAACATGCCTCAATAAAAGATTGAATCATCCGGATAGTATTTATAAAAATAATGAAGAGAGTTCCCTCAGAAATCTGTATAAACTTAAAAGAAAAAACAAAAACAAAAAAAAAGAAAAAAGAATCCTATGCTTCCTGGATAAGGGCACCACCCCCAACAGCAAAAATTTTGCCTAAAAATCAATATATTAGTTTGCAATTAAGGCTACAAGGAATCAATAGGAATTGTGATATCTGTAACTCTGAACATCTTAAATGTCAGGATCGACATGATATTAGGACATGCAAAATCCAAAGATGTGCCAATTGCGCCACAACAATTTGGTGTGGGGTTCATGGCTACTGAATGTGTTCAATATAAATCTCACAACATTTTCTAATTTATTTGATTCTTGCCAATCAAACATTTGCTCTATCTTTGTTATATCTATTAAAAAGACATTGAAGCAGTTATTGGGGCAGCAATTGTTCTCTCAATCCCTCATAATAGAAATCGATCTGTAATTTTGTATCAAGGTTAGTGGGAGCTAGGGGTGGCAACGATTTGGATCAGCCATATTTTAGCAAAATGGCATAGAACCAAAAAAAAAAAAAAAAAAAAAACAGATATGAGAAATGTTCACGTTTAATCCGGTCTTGATTGTTAAAAATACAGTAAAAAATTCAGTCAAGAAATCGGATACACCAAAATTTTAGAGAATGAAAAGTTCAGGTTTAATATGGTTTAGACTTTAAAAAACAGTGAAAAAAGAAGCTAAAGTAAAAAAATAGAAAACTTTATATATGCATGAACAATATTTCTTTTCTGAGACTATAAAGGGTTGGACGTCCCCACCCTAGTCAATATGCATGTTATGAATGAAAGAGATTTCTCTCCTTTTACTTTGAAATTGCGCAAAAAAATAAAAATAAAAAATAAACTAAAATCATCCTATAATTGGATTGGTAATGTGAAACCATAGGGAGTGATTCCCTAGTTATTTTTTTCACTTCTCTCTTCTCAACAATATCATCTTCTTTTTTTTCCTTCTCTTCAAGGTATTTCTTCTTCTCCATCTCTACAACCCACCCTTCTTTCTTTTTCTTCTTTCTTCTTCTTTAAAACATTCATTCTTCTTCTTTCCACAAACCCTAATCCATCCAAACCTAGTTCTCAAAATCCTAGTTTTCCAAACCCTAGTTCTCAAAACCTTAAATCCTTAAAAGCCCTAACCCTAAATCTCTAAAACCCTAGTTCTAATTTCCACCAAAATCCCCTGATTTTGTATTTTTTTTTTTTTAAAATAAAAAAAAAAAAAAAAACAACCCCAAAATTTTCAAAATCCCAAAGCCGCAAGTCCTAAAACCCTTAACCCAAAATCCCAACCAAAACCTCCCAAAACTTCAACCTTAATGTTCTAACCCCAAACCCATTTCCCCCATTCCCTAGCCTTTAAACCGCCCTAATATGTTAAAACTCGCACAAGACAAATGATTTCAATTGAATTCAAATTTAACCCTATGTTAGGATGAGGTTTTTATCTCCTACATGTCCTGGTTAATCAATAATTAATGAGATTCCTATGCTAGGGATTTGGTGGATGGGTTGTGTTATCTCCCAGTTGTTGCGTGGGCTGAATGGGTGTTGATCATGTTCAAAGGTGGAAATCTCCTTCCATTTTTTTGCAGGTACCCCAGCTCTGTTACAGTAGTTATTGTTCATTCGCTTTTTAGTCTAATGGTATTAGGCCTTCAATAATATTAACGTTGAGGTAATTTGGTTCGATTCCGAGGTTGCCTGGCTGAGAATGGGGGTGTCAGCCACATTATCTGTTGCTCTGGTTAAGATGACATTGGTCTTATTGCTCGTAACCTTTGAGTGGCCCAACCTTCTAGCAATTTGCATTTGTTATATCAAGGGCATGAAGGGTAGTTATGGGAATCTAAAGCGCGCATTGTTTCTCAACATTCCTACGGATTTTTTTTCAATGATTACCCGAAGGGCAAGGTTTGTTGATGTGGGGGTCTAATCCATGCCAGGCTTCGGCCCTCTTGGTTGTGCTCGCGTCTGATCTGCTTAACACAGGTTTGAGGCGAAGGTACCCATCTTTCTGACGTGGTCTGGGGCAGCGGTGTGGTTGTTTGTGTTTTGACTCGTATACTATTGAGTTTGGTTTATGTTCTGCGTGTTACTAGCTGAAGGTTGTCAAGGTTACAGCAGTGAGGTGGATTGCTTTGGAGTGGCCCTGTTTTGTGCATGATTTTAGTATTCAGATCTAGGCGTTGAGCAAGCTATGGTGGCATGACTCGTGTCCTCCTCAAACATCTTTCCCTCTGCTAGATTGGTCTTTGGGCCCTTTTGTTGCAAGCAGCTTGGATTCTCTCGGCTCCTTTTTTTTTTTGTTTAGGTGAGGTTGGGCCTGTTGTTGGATATAGGGTTGTCAACGGGCCAGGCTTGGGGTTGGTTTCGGCCTAGATTTTGAACTATTTTGGGCCAGGCTGTCCAGCCAGGCCAATTCACAATTCTTATTTTGAAAGGCCCGAGCCCGGCCCATTGACACCCCTAGTTGTATAGGTCTAATAAGGTAGTTTTATATGATAGGTGAGGCCCGTTTCTTTTTTGTGGCACCCACCCAAAATTTATAAAGCTATTTTTGTGATTTAACACAATAATAGGTGGTGTGCTCCTACCTTTCTGTAAAAATTAAAGAAATTACAATATAAAAAAAGGTGGAATGTCACTTTGTCCGAATTACTCCATTCATTCGTTCAAACAAGCAATTGGCCGGCATCTTCGTGAAGGCTTCCAATTGACATGGAATTACTGAATTAAAGATATCTGAAGCAAGCTATGTTTGTGTGATATCTATCCTATGGCTTGAGGGGAGTGTTTAAAATGTTACATCGACTTCAGTACTCCTATGGTGAGCAATATATTTTTATTAAGTTTTGTTTATGGTTGTGTTGTAAAAAGATGTTAAGAGAGAGAGAGGTTAAAGAGAAAACTTTGACATCCTCGCTGAATTTAATGGATGATATGCAAGTACTTAGAAATTGCATGTGTGGTCCAAAAGTAATTGAAATTAAAATTGTTGAAATCATGGGTTCCAGTTTAGTTATATCATGAACCAACAATTACACTTATTTGATTATCTAACTATTGGATTGGTGGACATTTATTGGACGGTTTAAAATGAAAAATATAAACGGGTCCCATTTCAACAGCCACGTGCCCACTAATCAAAAGCTAAGATTGCTCAATCAACCTGATTTTGGGACTGTGACTAGGCGACAATTAATTCCACAGCATGGCAGGTTTAATTTACATTGATGTATGCCATGTGTCTAACTTGAGCGCCTATGTATCTAGCACCCTACTCTTTCAAAGTATCCCATAACTCCCTGATGGTAGAAGCTCTCTTTTCCTTCCCTTTTCTTCTACTTTTCCTTTTTCTTCTCAACATAGTTTAAATAGAAATAAAAGGTCACAAGTTCAAGCATCCCTAATTCATATCATTTTATAAATGTGTTGGACCAAGCCATGCTTGCACATAAGAATCTACTCACAAGCAAGACTAGTCATCTCACTTTTGGTCATGGGTCCAGGTCAGGCCTAGATGTTGGGCCCATTTAGCAAAGGTCAAGCTCAAGATGACCCCTACTCGACCTATTGCCAACCCTTGGTGGGGCCCATTACTCCAATGGACCCACATGAACACACTCTAACACAAAATCAATCTAGTCCACTCGTCAAGAAGGTAGATGCATTGTTTTAAATAGCTTCGCTATATAGCGTGTAGCATACACTATGTAGCGTAGCTTAGCCTTGATATCGTATAGCTCATGAAAATAGCTTAAGTCGTGTAGCCCATGCAAAATACTAATTTTTCATACGCTACACGCTACATAGCCTATGGTATATGCTACATAGCTTACATTACAAGTTATTTTTCACTAAAACATTATAATCAATTGATGTTTTCAATGATTTATTATTATTTTATTTTTTTTGCAATAAAAAAGTAGCCAATTCTTTCAATGATTATACTAAAATAATATTAGTAACCATATTAAATCAATTAGGTTGCTCTTTCTTTACCTTTAAACTTAATCTTTATTTATTTTCCTATTATTTTAGGTTGTCTTTGGTTGCACAAAATGTCATTAAATTTCATTATTAATCAAACTAATTTGGTGCCAAATATCATGACAACCAAGCACAACCCTAATTAAAATTCTAGAAGCAGCTTGTAGCTTATGCTACATGCTATATAGAGTAAGCCTCATGTTTCATAGGGGTGAATACTAGGCTACACACTAACTATTGCTTAAAACACTGGTCATGCATATATGATAAAATGGGTAGTCAAAAGAAAATCACCGAACACCCATACACAACATGCATGTATAAGTTAACTAGTAGGTAGACCAGCCTGAATTTTCAACCAATGCATGTTCATGGTGGGCACCACCAGATGAATAGCCCACTGTGTTGGCAAGTGAACGGTAATGCCCTTCCTCACACAAGAGAATCTATTGTGAGTTCAAGAGATGTTGATACATCTATTGGCTGTATGAGTTGAAAGAGCATTTTATGCCTTACTAATGCATAAAACACAGATAAAGTGAATGCACAAAAATCTAGAAATGTTTGCAAGGATGTTCTAAGAGACATTTATTATAACATACCACGCAAAGAGAGTGAATGCATAAGAATCCAGAAAGGTTTGCAAGGATGTTCTAACAGCGTTTTAAATAGCGGTAGTGTGTTGCATAGCTTTCAACCCTCTGTAGCTTGCAGCGTTAATAGTGCAGTGTAGCGTAAGCTACAAGGTACTTCTATTTTTAAATTTTAAATAAAAATAATAATAAATAGTAAGGAAAAAACAAAATATATATACATACACCTAATAAAAATTTTGAAGTATAAGCATTTTCAAAATAATGCACATCCACCCATACACACACCTCACTGGGCCCCATGTGTGCCACACCATAGAAAACAATGGATATCCACATCCATACACAACCCGTAGTGAGCTCCACATGGGCCACACCATAGAAAACAATGCATAGCACCCATATAAACACCACCTAAAAAAATGAAATGCAAAAAATTGCATACCAACCCTATCCTACAAATATTGCATGGTAACTGACATTTTGATATTAAAAAATGAAAAAAAAAAATAATCCAAAATAACTAACAAAACTTCATTCTAAATGAAAATGAACTCATTAAGGTGCAAGAACATACCTCTTAGTTTTACAAGCTCAAGAAGAGATTTAATCAATCAAAACTCTGAAATTTACAATTTCGTGGTCGTACAAATACGTACAGGGGGAAATTTGATTTCTCCTTTGTTTCAGCTCCAGTGTTCTTTAAAATACAGCAAATAGACCTTGCAAGATCCAATGATTGGCCGAAATATCCCCTTCAATGGCCTTCTGGATCGCTAGATTCAAAGAAATGGAGGAGAAGTTGCATTGGAGGCCATGGTTTGAAAGAGGGGTTTTCGAAAACCCTCTTTTGAACTCTTTTCTTTAAAATTTAAGTTTTTAAGATATCTGTATGGTGTGAATTCAACACACGTTTTAATAAAAAAGCACCATTGTATAAAGTTAGAAACAATAAAGTAATTTTGGTATCAATTTTACATTATCATATTTTTAACAATATAAGTTTGACACCATTTCAAATACATAAAACTTCTGCATATATATAAAAGTGCAACGTATCGTACGCACGCAACGTAGCTGTAGCGTATGCTACAACCCCTGTAGCGTACACTACAAGAGATTTACTCTATTGGAGTAAGCTACGCTATTTAATACACTTCTGAGAGACATTTATTATAACGTAAAAGGAGAGACTAATATTTAGCTCTCTAGTCACAATTACTCTTTCCACCATGAATATTCATTATTAGAGGCATTATTGTACAAAAGTGAGAATTTGGATTACTATATTAACCAAAAGCAAAAAAGTATAGGTGAATTAAACAATCATAGTGCAGGGTAAATTGCATATAATGTATAAGCCTAAAAAGGAGAGAAGTAAAATTGTGGTTTTTCCTGATAGCCATTTCAATGTGCATTCAACATGCTTTCCTAATATGTTGCGGATGTGTTTCCAACATGGCTATTTCAAGAAAATGAAGCATTTCAGCCACATAATTAACTAAGAATTAGCATGAAAGTGAATGATCTTCTGCTGATGGCATGGCACCTTATGTACATATCTGCAACAATAAATACCAAACAATAAAAAGGCAGAAAGCAAAAAATAGATGCATCTCAATGGTCCCAAGGATAACACATATAAGTTTAGAATACAAACAATATACCCATCTTAATATGTAATAGATGATTTAGAACATTGCAAGCGTAGTTAGGAGAAAATTGAAAATGTGGATTATCCTGATGAACTCAAAATTTCCTTTATTTTATTCATTAATTTTCTGTTGGTAAATAACTTGCAGAAAAAATACGAAGGTCAGCATGCACAATAGTGATGACATCATTGACATTGTGTGACTTGGCTGTCTCTTCAAGAATTCTTAGGCGGCCCTTGTTTATGTCAATTGCATACACCATACCTACATCATGACAAGGCATTAGTGAAAGAGCTTTGCTAAGCCCACACACATGTTAAAGGTAGCCCATGTACACGCCTGGTGTACCAGCATGCAAACAGGAATGAGATACAATCAACCCATCAGAGGGCTACCTCTACATAGATGCCCTGGGCCAAGCATCAGGTCAGTCTACTAGTCAGGCGGGCAATAGTTCACGATACAAATTTATGGCTGATAAAAACTAGGCTGAAGTTTTCTAACCCATCACCTGTTTCTAATATAGTGGTCCACCTGGACCAGATTTATTTTTGGGTAAGAACAACAATCCCGTCGCACCCGCTTAATGAAGGGCTTGGATATTGTACCTTTCTGCCATCTCAGAAAGTATGATGGTGTGTAAATGGTATGCCTTGTACACGGGTATGGCTCATAAAGCTATGAGTGAAATGTTCAAATGCTATATTCACATATAGATAAGAATTACATGATCCTATGCATCAGGACAGGATTAGTGACCTAATGCAGGCAATCCATACAGGTGAAGCCCACAGTCCCCAGATCTAGATTTCTGACCAGATAGGCCTATGAAATCAAATATCAGGGAAAAAAATGAATCGACTCAGTTTCGGTCATGACCAAGTTGATGTGATTTCAGTCCTGAACAAGCAACTATTTTGGGTATTTTAGCAGGTTTTAGCCCTTCAGTCATCTTAGACAAACCAAAAGCAAGAAGACTCGATTTCACCATGGAACAAGGAATAAAAATTTAAAGCATAGGGCCCATTGTGGATGGTGAATCCAAAAATCATTCAGACTCGATGAGTCTAGATGTCCAATCTGTCACCTTTTTTCTTCACTGATGCGGCATCATCTCCTTTCTACCGTCAACAACCATTTAAAATTTATTTTTATTTTTTTTAATTAGGATATTTGAATTTGGGATTTTTGGGGAATGCCCATCCATGGCAGGGCCCTTCCCTTCATATCTACAGTCCTTGACCATTTCATGGGACCTCTTATATGACATGGCACATCAGGAGTTTGGCTTACTGTTACCTGTAGTTGCTGCCAAATTTAATACATGCACTGCTGCCCTTACCCTTGCAACCTCACTGAGTGTCATCTGCTGTGTTGTGGCTATGATGTTTGTTACATGCTCTTCACACCCTCACAGAGAAATGAGAATAGTACTCTGCTGTAATCAGTGTAGCTGATAAATTTTCTTAAAACATTGATTTAGCTACCTCTTGAAAAATTAATGAGTGGCACTTAACACATCATTTTGTGGAAGGATTTAATTATGGTCTTAAGATACGTACTAGTCAGGTCATGGGTGTACGTGTACCTTGGATGAGTCAACTCGAACTAGGTGAGATCCAACCCAGTTTGACACCTCGAGTGATCCCCCCATTCATACTAGAGTGATTCGTGACTTTGACTGAGGACCGAATGAGTTGATCTGAATCAACGAGTCTTTTAACCATGGTAGAGATCTTCTCTATTCTTTTGGTTTCTCATGTCCTGCTTTTTTCTTATTAGATGATTTTGCAAACGAACAGGCATCTCCTTCAGCAGGCGCGATGGAGGAGGAACGAGAGGCCCCAGCAGACCTAGAAGAATCAGACAGGAGAAAATGAATTCTTCCAACAGAGGAGCTGTAGGAGATTCGGATGATGAACCGCTTGTAATCTCTCTTTGCCTTCTCATCTTTGGACTAGATTGCATAGCATCTTACTAGTTATTCTCCCTCATTTTGTTATGTTTCTTCCAATACAGAGCATGTGGAAGGTACGAGGAGCAAAAGTAGCCTAGAGCTTGGACACTAGCCTTCTCTTTGAAAACTCAAATGTTGGTTTTGGCTTTGTTGCCATTGTCCCAACCATGGTCTGTCGATCTGAGCTGCTGAAGGAAGACGGACGTTTTGGTACCTACAATAGATGCTGCTAATAAACTATAGTAACACAGATGCTGTGATAAGGGCCATGTATATGTAATTTTCACGGTTATTGTATGTAGGATGCGTTTGTAGCCATCTTATGTAGAGTAGTTTAACCACTCATCTTGGATAGGTCATAGCCAAAAAATTACACATCCAACAATCCTAACCATCTGATTTGTTCCTTCAAATGGACTGTTGAAAGGAATCATCTTGTGTGCGACTTCCGACTGTTCAATTGGTATGTTAACCCCTTGGATGTTGCTTCCCCTGGATTTTTTGACTTTGTCTGTCAATAGTAGGTCCATTGATCCAACTGTTAACATCATTTAATCAATTTGGGTTTCGGTTATGGTCCATCCAAGAAGCGGTTAATTAATTGGATGATCTGAATCAGGTGCATTGGCTAGACTAGTAAGTATTGAATTTCCAGGTATAGTTCATTCATTATCAGTTGCATTTTTCTAATATTCGAGAGGACACCTTTATTTGAGATGTGTGACAATTGTCGCTTTCTGAAATGAGCCTGGTGTGAAAGGATCATCTACACCTTTTGGCGTCACAGTATAACTTCGGCCTAAAATTTGTTGCAACCTGTCATTAGTACAAATGATGAATTATGTAGCATCCTGGGCATCAAATAATGTGTATGATCTCCAGCCTTTGATATTAAGCTCCCACTGTAAATGTGTGGTGCACCAGTAACTTCTCACTTTTGGAGAGTTCAAAGCCTACGATTGGTGGCATGATTTCTATGTTTGATGGATTAACATCTTTGAACTTGGGAGGCTTCAGGTTGATGGCCCATCCCTTATGTGTCCAACATCATCAACAGCTTGGACTATTAGAAATAGAAGGTAGCTGGTCCACAAATCACAGTCCATAAATTTTAGAAAATAAGACGTGCATTTATTTGACAAAGGAATGGGAGGCCATATGCACTTTCCTAACTTGTAAATTAGGACATGCCATTCTCTGGGAACATTGTTACAAGAGATGAGCTGCTTGTTGGATGATTGCATCAAAGTGCTATAACTAATATGGCCTAATTTACTATACAAAAGAAGAAAAAAAGAAGAAAAGAACAGAGATTTTACTTGTGACAATGTGGCATACTTCATTGCTTAGAAAATATAGGTTGCCACTCATCACTCCTTTAGCGAGCTTTTTCTGAGTGTTAAGATCCTTCACAAACGAGGAGTGTCAGCATCATTATCATTATCTAAGCTTTATTCCAGCTACCTGGGGTTGGCTATATGAATCTGGTTTCGCTATTTGACTCCATCAAGGGCTATACCTTTAGTAAGATCATAAGTCATCAATATTTTCGTAACGCCTTCATGCATGTCCTTTTGGGCCGTTTACAATGAGTGTAGAAAAAAAAAAGACTATTTGAAAGTATTGGAAAATTGTCAAGCTTGAATAAATTTTCTTTTGAATATATGTCGAGGTGACGATGACCATGTGAGTAATAGGTAATGTAATGCCATCACCAATCCTTAGGCATGGGTTGTACTATGCATCTAGGTTCAAATCGAGGTTTGGGCTTGTTGAAGTTTGGCACAGACGGGTTGAAAGATGAAGAGGAACTAGTAGTTTGGCACAGAGGGGTTGAAAGATGAAGAGGAATTAGAAGTTTGATAGGAGACGGGTAGAGCATAAGGAAAAAAAAGTAGACATATGATGGGTTACCAATAATAATTTGGGAGCCGTAATGATTTGGAGAAATTTGTTTGAAGGAATGCATAAGGGCATATTGACTAGGTGGTTATTGTTGTGAAGGCCTCGTGGAACATTTATCCAAATAAAAAGAGTTGTAAAGTGAAGGCAATTAGCCTTGTTGTGATTTGTGGATCGGCATATCTGACAATGCAGCTTGTGACAATGAGCAAAGGCAATGTAATCATTTTCCAACTATTTGGAATATTCGGGATTGGAGATTTCCATTTCTCTTTAATTTGAAGAATGCTTAGTAGTCATAGGTAGCGATGGATGTTATATCCATATGGCCCATCATTCCCTGCCTCTAACGGCCTTGTCGGTATCGCCTTTTCAAATAAGCAAGGTATCATTTTTTAATTTAGTTTGCATCAATTAGAGAAGAATGCTTAAAGACATTGAGAAGGAAGGGATGCATTGAGGAAGAAGAACCTATGAAGAGAGAAGGAATTATAGAAGTCAATGGAATGATTTTGAATAAGTTTTGGTGAATGAGATGGTCCTTGGAGATGGCTTTAAAAAAGAGAACCAGGGTTGTAGATGATTTTGGAGAGTGAGGTGAAGTGGGGGATTAATTTGGAGAGAGTGATGGAATCAAAATTTATGGGCTTTTTTCTAAATAGAAAAAGGAAAGGGAAGGTAAAGAAAATAGTGAGAAGATAAAAGAAAAGTAAAGAGAATCTTAGGTTTTGAAGAAATAGATTTTCTTGAAATTCAAAATATGGAATTTAAAAAAAGAGTTAAAGATAGATCTGAGATAGTTGGAGAAATAGAAGAACATATAAATTGTAGATCTATCTTTTATTCTTTTATAGCAAAACTTTAGGGAAGAAAAGAAGAAAGGATATTCTTTGAGGGTAGTGTGGCTTGCAAGATGATTGCTATATGTCAAAGGAGTGATAAGGTTTTGATGATTGGTTGTTTAAATACCATGAAGTCTTGTCTTTATTATTGTAATTAGAAAGTGAAGAAGATAAAAAAGAGGAAGAAAGAAGGAAACTTCCCTATTTTCTATATTCTTACTCAAAGCAACACAATATATATATATATATATAAAGGGCTATTTGGATGCAAGCAAAGCTGTTTGTAAAGCACCTTGAATTTGCACATTGACACATCTGACACATGTAATCGAGATTGATGCTGGCGCAAATGCATGTAATTGAGATTGATGCACTGAACTTGGGATGAGCTTGCTCATGTTTATTCCACCTCTTCACAGGAATCTATCCTTACTCTTTTATCTTCTTTTTTTTTTTGGTACAAATCTATCCTAGCTATATTCCGCCTTCCAAGGGCGTGATGTCCTTATTATTATTATTCTTTTATATATTCTTATGCATAAATAGGTTTCATCCAGTGTCTAATTACATATTTTCCACTTTTACAATTTTTTTGCAAGGTTTCATCCGGTATCTAATTACATACTTTCCACGTGTACAATTTTTTTCTTTCAATCTACATTTACAGTTCTCATTTGATACATTCAACAATCACAATTTTCAATCAAAGACAAATTTTCTATTCTCATCAATGACTCCTCGTGGTAGGACACTTACACGGTCCAGTCGATTGGACAAGATGTTTACTAGTTCTAGCAAACATTTCATGGGCTACAATATGAAAATCACATCAGTTGAATGATCTAATCCATCCATATATGGGACTTCTTTATTTATTGCCAAACCATGGTTGGGATGGTCATGATTTTCTGATAAAATTGATTCTTTAGAACTGTAAGCAATAGACGATGGGCCTAACAGATGGGTGGCTCACTGCTGAATAGGCCTACATTCCCAAAAATTATGTTGACTTTCCCATAAATTATGTTGATTGTCCACTAAATAGTTATTGTTCAGATGGTATGAATCATCTTATTTGGTCGGAATTTTACATGGTGGCCTAAGAAATATGTCGTGGACGTAATGCACATTCCATATTGCTTGGTTAGACTGGCCAAGTGTCCCCTTGCAAGTAAGAAACTGCATGTGCTGATGATTTCCACACTTCTTTTTGGCATCACAAAAGTCCAAGTCAGAAAATCACCACATAGTACCAAGTGATTACTCTTACACCCTACGTACATGGATGTGGGAAGGTGAAAGAACTCTATGCGTGATGATCAAAAAACACAAAATATAAAAAAATACACATAAAACACCACTCTTCGTCATCTAAATCTTTGCTTGGCCCACATTTGTACTATTCTTCATCTGAATGTTAATTTTGCTTAGCCCACATTTGTCTAGACCATTGGGGAAAAAAAAGAAAAGAAGAAGACCACTGGCTAGGTAGGTTACATTAGTTAGATCATCCAGCTCATAGATTAAGTTATCTTGTTGCTGAGGCGGGCCTAAATTTGAAAACAAAGAGATAGCTTAAACATATTTTTTTTTATTTTTTATTTTTTATTTGTTTGCAAAAAGGTGGGAGCACACCACCTGTAATTTTATTGATTTGAAAATGGTTATGTACAGCCATTCAGGTAGCTGCAAATACAAGAAACAACTGCCACACATATCATATAGACCAAGCAAAATGCACAAAATTACAAATAAGAGAAAATAACTAAAGCTTTTTTTTGTTTTTAAGACACGAACTATACAAACATATTTTCCCTAGCTCCAATCATCTCACCGTCATTGCTATTTAGGAAACACCATGGAAGGAAAAATTAAGGAAAGCATTCTATCAGTAAATATATAGAATTCTCTCCTTCCCTTCCTCCAAAGTGCTAGGGTCCAAAAAAGCATCCCTACACCTACTCCGTGTCCAACTCCAAATCCTATCCACATTAATTCCCAATCATATTTCCTTTCAGATTGCAATGTTGACAGAGTGAATGGTGGTGCATTCTCTGCATCTTCACAGTTCTTTGATAGTGGAGGTCCACACAATCCTAAGTTATCTTTGAATGATTCGTTGTTAAATGTAAGAAACTGCTGATTTTGTGGTATTTTTCCCACGAGAAAATTCTGTGAGAGATTCAACACTGCAAGGAATGTTAGCTCTGTTAGCTGCCAAGGGATCTCTCCAGATAATTTATTATGTGAGAGATCTAATGACTCTAGATCCCTTAGATTCTGAAGTGATGTTGGAATTCCACCAGTTAAACCATTGTTGGACATATTGAGCACAAGGAGTGACTTTAGATCCCCAATTGATTTTGGAATATTCCCATGAAATTTGTTCTTGGAGAGATCCACTACAGTGAAGGCAGTAAGGATCTTTACCACTTCCATCATTAGCCCTTTGTTGACTACGGACACTTTGTTTTGATAGTATATGGAACTGATGTTTATCATTTTGCCAAGGACCAAAGATTGGGATTTGTCATCTTCCATCATTGCCTTCCAGCTCTTGAACATATTTGATGGCAAATTACCCTCAAAGCTATTGAAAGAGAGGTCAAAAATTTGTAACAGTGGGAAAGGGTGATTTGTTAGAGGATGCCTAATGGTGCCATGAAATTGGTTGGATCTCAAGACGAGAACACGCAACTGGGACAAAGCTCCCAACCATAAAGGGAAGGTGTCATTCATTTGATTGTTTCCCAAGTTTAATAACTCCAACATTTTGCAATTAGCCAAAGACCTTGGCACTTGGCCCTCTAATTGATTCCCACTGAGATCAAGCGTTTGTATGTTACATCCCTCTTTAAATGTCTGAAGTAAGGTGCCATTGAAAGCATTTCCTTGAAGATTCAACACACACAAGGCATCACCAATCTCACCCAAACATGGTGGAATCTGACCAATGAAGTGATTGTGAGATAAATCAAGGACTGTTAGGGATGTTGCATTGCAAACTGATCGAGGGAATTCACCACCAAGGCTATTGTTTGAAACTGAAAAGAAAAGAATGGAAGGTGGTGGGATAGGAAGTGAGCCTTCTAGCTTGTTGGAGCTAATGTCCAGGATGCTCAAGTCACTCAACAAAAGATGGGGAGACGGTTCTGTTCCCTGTAGAACGTTGTGAGAAAGATTTAGAGAGTTTAAAGACCCATAGCCAACCTCCCATATCCATTTGGGTATTTCACCACCAATTTTATTATTGGAAAGGTCCAATTCACTCAACTGCAATTGATTTCTCAAGAAATTTGGAAATGTGCTGATGTTGCAAGCACGTAACAACAAAGATTGAAACTGGGGGAAGGAAACAAATGTGGAATTACCACTGCCATATTGGACTGACAAGTTGTTATCTGAAAGATCCAGATGGTAAAGGTTTTTGAGGTTTTGAAATAAGCCTAGCTCCACAACACCACTGAAATTATTGGAAGAAAGGTAAAGTAGTTGAAGCTTGGTAAGTTGAAAGATAAATCTGGGTATCATCCCCTGCAATTTATTGCTATCCAAATAGAGGATCTGCAGCTGTGAAGAAGAGGCATTGTGAAACTCGCCAAGTTGACCACTAAGTTGGTTACCTGTGAGGTCCAGCGTATGTAATGATGGGAGTGAAAACAGTGATAATGGAATGGTCCCATTAAGCAAATTATTTGATAACCTGATCACTTTGAGATTCAGAAGTTCATTGCCATTTGAAGAAGGAATTGGGCCGCTCAATTTATTGAATGAAAGATCCAGATATTGCAGTTTGGTAAGGTTCAAAAGCGAGGATGGTAATGATCCTGACAAGTTGCAATTTCTGAGGCCTAAATGAGTCAAGAATTTGAGATTACTGAGAGAATCTAGTAATTTTCCTGAAAATCCAGTGTATGAAAGGATCAATTGCTGTAAAGTATTGTTTTGAGGGAACTCCGGCAAATTGATAGCTACAAGTGGATTGCCTGATATGTCGATGATTTGTAGATTTGGCAGCTGGAAAACACTCTCAGGGAATTTTCCATGCAATCCACAATCTGCAAGGAGCAGGGACGTCCAGGAGGATAAGTTGCCTATGAAATTGGGCACTGCAGAGGAGAGAATGTTTCCACTGAGGTCGAGTTCAGATAAGAAATGGAGCTGTGAAAGGGAAGAAAAGATGGAGCTTGAAAGACCACATTCTTGTAAGATCAACTTTCGGAGACTCCCTGGGAAGCTGGGCACTGCAGAGGAGAGATTGGTATAGCTGAGGTCGAGTTCAGATAAGAAATGGAGCTTTGAAAGGGAAGAATGGATGGAGGCTGAAAGGTCACAACCTTGTAAGATCAACTTGCGGAGACTCCCTGGGAAGCTGGGCACTGCAGAGGATAGATTGTTTACGCTGAGGTCGAGTTCAGATAAGAAATGGAGGTGTGAAAGGGAAGAATAGATGGAACCTGAAGGAAGACAATCTTGTAAGCTCAACTTGCGGAGATTAGGGAGTGGCAAATCTAAGGTCTGGCCCTGCAGTAAGATGTGTACCCAGTCCAGATAGAGTTCACTCAGATTGGACAGGTTTTGGACGACTGCTCCAATGCTTGGGTTTTCGAGTTTCAGGTTTTCAAAGGATGAACCATTCCAATATTCATTGCGAGAAAGATCGAGAGAAACCAAAGTGGTCAAGCGGGAGATTTCCAGTGGGATTTGGCCATAAAAGGACAACCGAGAGAGGTTGAGATGGGTCAAACTGGTGAGCTGGTCAAACCCAGATGGGATTGGAGAGCCATCAAACTCATTGTAAGCGAGGTTGAGCTTCTGCAGGCTCCGAAGACGAAAGAGGCTTTCAAAATCAATCCGACCAGAGATATAGAGCTCACTGAGGTCGAGGCTGATCACGTGACCAGTGGGTCCATCGCACGTGATGCGTTCCCAAGAGCAGCAATCGGTATTGTTTGAATTCCAAGAGGGGAGAGTAGAGAGGCTGTAATCATCAATGAAGTGAAAACGATGCTTGAGGTGGAGTAAAGCAGAGAAGTGATGATGGTTGCATTGTTGGGTAGTGAGAAAGAGAAGAGATGATAAAAAGAAGAGAACGAGAAATGCTGGGTTGTTTTTAGAAGAAAAGAAGAGAGCCATTGGTCAATAATAGATGGGTGTTGGGAGTTTGGGATGTGTAGGAATGGGAAGCGTCAGCTTTATTTATAGACAAAAAGTGAAGAGGTTACTACTGTTAAGACTCGTACGTGTGAAATACGAGAGCCGCTCGTGGTGCCCGTTTGATTTTCCAAATTCCCAGTAAATGGGTAATATATGTGGGGCCCACCATGAAGTATGTGGCTTATCCACACCGTCCATTCATTATGTCAGCTGAATTTAGTTCATTAGAAAACAATTGAGGAAGATCCAAATCTCAAGTGGCCACACCACATGGAAAAGGAAATTTAACACCTACCGTTAAAAACTTCATGGGGCCACTATTTCCTTTGGTGTGGGCCACTTGAGATTTGGATATGAATTATTTTTGGATTCGTTTGCTAAAATGATCTCTTCAAATAGATGAACGGTGTGGATATAATAAATACAACATTTTGATGCCCATGCAACTTTGATCTCATTTGGCGAGCTCGGCGAGCGTCCGCGGAACGGGGATTTCCAGCCAAAGCCTTTCCCAGGAAGTTCCTGAGCTGTGATGCTAAGTGGGCCCCACCGTGATGTCTACGAGAAATCCACACCGTGCATCCATTTTGAGAGATTATTTTAGGATATAAAACCAAAAATGAGATGGATCCAAAAATCAAGTGGGCCACATGGGAGGAAACAGTAGGAATACAGTGACCACGATTTGAAACATTAGTATGGCCAGAAAGTTTCATCTCAGGCAAACTTTTGGGTGTTTTCACTTCATCACAGTGGTAATGACCTTATAAACGGTTTGGATGGCATATAAACATCAAGCTAGATTTGGATTGCATTGTTGGTACTGGTTAGTGGTTGATGTTCTATAAGCCTACCGTAATGTATATTTTTTATACACTTATGTGGACAATACCATAGGAAACAATGGTGATCGACTGCCCACCATACTTTGTGGGTGGTTAAAACATTTCCTAGGGCTCAATGTAATACCCACCATGAGTTTATTTGCCATCAAACCTGTTGATAGGGACCCAATGACCTGGATCAAGGGAAAAACAAATATCAGATTCATCAAAAACTTTTGTAGCCCACAAAAAAATTTTAGCAGTTGAGATTCAACAACTACTGTTCCTCCAATATGGTTCACCAGAGATTTGGATCTACTTCATTTTTTGGCTCATGCTCTAAAATGATATGAGAAAAACTGATGAAAGATGTTAATATACAATGTGTACATCATGGCAGGGCTCATACAATACCGCCTATATATTACAACCGAAAAGAGAGACCGGAGGCGGATCGCCTACGTGCCATGTCACTAGCGAGTGGCTACTGATCGCTGCTATATAGGGCCGATCATGATGTACTTATTTAATCCACACTGTCCATCCATTTTACTAAGATAATTTTAGGGCATGAGCCCAGAAATGAAGGAGATTCAATTCTCATGTGGACCATTTTAGAGGAAACAGTGGTGATTAAAGGGCCACCATTAAAAACTTCTTATGGGTTATATAAGTTTTGGATCAAGCTGGTTTCAATTTTTATCCTTCATCCAGGACTGTGTTCTTATCAACAGTGGATGACAAATGAACATCATGATGAGCATTATGGTGGGCATTCAATTAGCATCCTTTCTTATGGTATGGTCCACCTAAGATTTGGATCCTCTTAATTTATGGGTTCATGACCTAGAAGAAGCTGGAAAATGGATGGATGGCCTTGATATACAATACATAGTTCAAGTTGGGCCCACAGTCATGGCCCCACCCAATCCGGAAACCTCATCCAAACTATGCAATCCATGTCCAAAGATTTTTTTTTTTTTCATTTTTTGTATTTTTATAATATTATTAATTACTAATTATACTTTTAGATATCTATTTAATTCTTTTTAAGTAATTTTATTGAGTGTTGGATATTTTAATTATTTTAGAAAAAATCATAAGGAAAGTGGGAGAGAACTAGCAGAAGGTACATTGACAATAACTAAGGGCTGTACAAGCTAGCTCAAAAAGCTCGCTCGGCTCGGCTTGACTCAACTCGAATGACAACCCGAGGTGAGCCAAGCTTCATACGACCTAGCTTGTTTTAAAAATGAGCCGAGTTGATCATACTGGATCATGACTTGACTTGATATATATATATATAATAATAATAATAATAATAATTGAATATTTGATTTAGGATTTGGATCAAATGTGGGTTGGGTTAGTTAGGTCGGGTGCAGGTTAGGTGCGGGTTAGGTCAGGTTAGAAGCACGCTCAACTCGACTCGACTCAATCCACTAGCTCGCATCGAGCTTGACTCGAAAGGTTTAGCAAATAATCCAAGCTCCATTGGTAAGCTTGAGGCTGAGCTCGAGCTTGAGGAGAGCACGGACTAGTCAAGCCAAGCTTAATTGGCCCACCTCGACTTGACTTAGCTCGATGTACAGCCCTACGATAACTTCGTTAAAGAAGTACCTTAACAAAATTTTAATTTATAAAGGTATCAGGATGTAAATGCCACCTTAATAAGGTGTCATTTTGTAAAAATCTTTTGATATAATTTAAATAAGCTGCATGACAGAAATAGTGAGGATTGAACATCAACAGTTGAAATGATTGTGCAGTATTGAAGTTTTAGATCGGGCTAATACTTTTGTATTCCCAGTAAAAGTGACTTTACGAACAGTATAGATGATATATAAGCATGATAGAACTGGGAAGGTTTCAACGGTAAGCATTTTCCGACCCGCTTTTTCTTGCTGTATGACCCACTTGAGTTTTGGATCTACTTCATATTTTGGTTAATGTCATAACAGAGTCTGGAAAAATGGATGGACAGGGTGGATTTCTCATAAACATCATAGCCGACCCCACTTAGCTTCTGAGTAGGGAACTTTGGGCCACATTTTCCTGTTGTGCTGCCACTTAAAGTTTTGGATCTGCTTCATTTTTGGGCTCATTCCCTAACAAAACCTGGAAAAATGGATGGACGGAGTGCATTTCTCATAAACATCATAGTTTGGCCCTACTTAGCTTCTAAGTATAGGAACTTCTAGCCACAATTTGTCCAAGCAATCCATGCACTGGATTTAGATATTCCGACGGTCCTGATCCTTTTATGCAACATAGATGGATAAGGTGGATTTCTCACAAATTTCACATTGGCCCCACTCAACTTTTGAGCATAGAAACTTCCTGTGACAGGTTGTCCTAAGTAATCTGCATCCCACATTTTGATATTTAGATGGACTAGATCCTTTTAGGCAAGGCATCTACACACTGATAATCAACTGACTACATAAACTGGTATCATTGGTCGTGATCATTCAAGGAAAGCAGCATCAAGTGTCCCATTTACCATATCTATCTTATAAATGCCATCAGTCCATTTTTCTTCAAATGGAACACTTCCACATGCAACACATATACATGCATGAATTTGATATTGCCCATTAGACGTGAGTCCAACATGTTTTAATTTCCAAATGCTCTTGGAATTCCTAACCCAACAATCTCACCGGGTCAAGCAAGCCATGACCATAAGTAGGTCAAGCAGGTGACACCATTTATTCATGCAAAAGTGTCCATGCACCTTTTTCTTTTCTTTTCTTTTCTTTTCTTTTCTTTTTTTTTTTTTTTCCATTTTTAACTATTAACAACCCTCATTTCTCCATTTTTTACTAAGTACATAAATTATAATTAGCAAACACACATAACACATATACATGCAGAACTATATATACAAAACTGGATGAAAACTCCCATAAGCCTCGCCAATGTAAACAATGTAAACATACTGAGTTCAAGCCATGTGTTGTGCCTGGGTTTTGGATTAGGTTGTTTCTGAACTCTGATTTTCACTGGCTCATTTAATGAGCAGAAGGCTCTAATGAGGTTATTGGTCTGGATGATTTTGCTATTGACTAACAGCTTTGATGAAAGATACACTTTGATGTCTCCACACACAAACCTATGGTTGGTATCCATTTCTCATTATGTCCTGTGGTGTGCTCCACTTGAGTTATGGATTTGGTTGGTTTTTCCTCTAGGGGACCCAAATCCAGCACATAACCTGATGGACAGAGTGGATGTTACATATATAATATTATGGCCCTACATAGCTTTTAAGAGTCACACGTATGCCAGTCACTTATCAAAGTAGTCATCATTTTTGCAAATGCATTGTATTACAAGTTAAGTAAACAGAATAGTCATCATCTTGCAGCAAATGCCTTGCCTCGTAAGCGACAATTCCAATCTAACTTGTTATTAAGGTGAAAATGGATGCGAATTGGCCACTGACAAGTTGAGCAGCCAAACTCTCTATGGAAGTGACGTCACTAAGTTATGTGGGTCCCACCATGATGTATGTGTTGTATCCACACTGTCCATCCATTTGGAGATATATCATTTTAGGGCATGATCCAAAGAATGAGGCAGATCCAAAGCTATAGTGGACCCACCAAAGAAAATAGTGGAGAGGGTGACACCCACTGTTGAAACCTTCCTAAGGTCCACCAGGATGTTTATTTGACATCCAACTTGTTCATAACTTAAAACAGACATTAAAGAAGAGAAAAAACAAATATCATCTTGATTAAAAACTTTTGTGGCCCTCAGAAGTTTTTTAATAGTGGGCGACACTCTCTCCACTGTTTTCTTTGGTGGGGTCCACTCAAGCTTTGGATTATGCCCTAAAATAGTCTCTACAAATGGATTGACGGTGTGGATACAAAACATACATCATGGGGGGATCCATACGACTTAGTATCGCAAAAAAAAAAAAAAAAAAAGCTTAGTATAGCGAGTCTTGCAACTCGGGGTGGGGCACACAGAGATGTTTGTGAGAAATCCACCACGTTCATCCATTTTGAGTATTTCTTTTAAGAAATTTGACAAAAAAGAGGTGGATCTAAAACTCAAGTGGGTCACACGAGAGGGAAAATTGGAGGAAAATTTTCCTACCGTTGAAACTTTTCTGGGCTCCACCTTGATGTTTATATGCAATCCAAACCATTTATAAGGTCATTACCACTGGAATGAAGTGAAAATAGTAAAAAAATTTTCCTTAAATAAAAATTTTATCACCCCAAGAATAATTTTATCGCCCCAAGAATGTTTCAACAATTCAGAATGAATCCCCACTATTTCCTCTCATGTAGATACACATCATTTTTTGTAGCATATCCTAAAATGAGCTTCAAAGCGGATGAACGGGGTGGATTTCTCACAAACATATCGGTGGGTCCCACCTAGCATCCTTGTGTAACTTCCCACATAAGGCTTTGGCAGGAAATCCGCGTCCATTATTTGTAGCATATCCTAAAATGATCTCTCAAAGCCGATGAACGGGGTGAATTTCTCACCAAAATCTCAGTGGGCCCCACCTAGCATCCTTGTGCAGTAACTTCCCACATAAGGCTTTGGCCGGAAATCCACGTCCATTAGATGATGGGCCTGATTCTTTAAGGCAAGGCATCTACATGGTCAGGATTGCCTGATCAATGCTCAATCTTACTAGATTGCTAACATGCATGTTCCAAGTAGATGCTATCATAGTGGTGTCTCTATTTTACCATGACTAAAGACTTTAAACCATGATATCTACTTACTTCATATCCCATCGTAGAGTTGTGGTACACATGGTTATGAATGGAAGCTGATCGAGGCAGATTCAAAGCTCAAGTGGACCATATTACATAAAGAAAGCATTGGGGACAATGAAGTCCACCATTGAAACCTTCATACGGTCTACCATTATGTTTATTAGCCATCCAACCTGTTCATAAGGTCACACATATACAGACCTAGATGAAGTAAAACACAAAAATCAGCTTCATCCAACACTCACGTAACCCTAAGAAGTTTTCAAGGGCAGGAGTTCAATCCTAACTGATTTTAGTGGTGTGGTCCACTGGAGCTCTGGATCAGCCTCATTTTTTGACCAATACCCTAAAATGATCTTGAAAAATGTATAGCTGGTGTAGATTAACACAGATCATAAGGTGGACTTCTCACAAATTTCACATTGGCCCCACTCAGCTTTTGCGCATAGAAACTTCCTGTGACAGGTTATCCTAAGTAATCCGCATCCCACATTTTGATATTTAGATGGACCAAATCCTTTTAGGCAAGGCATCTACACACGGATAATCAACTAACTACATGAACTGGTATCATTGGTTGTGATCATTCACGGAAGGCAGCGTCAAGTGTCCCATTTACCATCTCTATCTTATAAGTGCCCCATCAGCCCATTTTTCTTCAAATGGAATACTTCCACACGCAACACATATAAATGCATGAATTTGACATTGTCCATTAGTCGTGGGGCCAACTTGCTTTAATTTCCAAATGCTCCTGGAATTCTTAACCCAACAACCTCACTGGTTCAAGCGAGCAATGACCATAAGCAGGTCAAGCATGTGACACCATTTATTCATGCAAAAGTGTCCATGCACCTTTTTTTGTTTTTCGTTTTTAACTATTGACTATCCTCATTTCTATATTTCTTACTAAGTTCATAAATTATAGTTAGCAAACATGCAACACATATACATGCAGAATTATGTACAAAACTGGATGTAAAACTCCAAATGCTTGGGAAACTTCTTTTAAGTTTAAGCCATGAGCAAAAGACTCTAATGAGGTAATTGGTCTGGGTAATTTACAATTGACTAACAGCTTTGATGAAAGATACACTTTGATGTCTCCACACACAAACCTATAGTTAGTATCCAATTCCTCTTATTTCCTATGGTGTGGTCCACTTGAGTCATAGATCTGGTTAGTGTTTCCTCTTGGGGACCTAAATCCAGCATATAACCTGATGGATAGAGTGGATGTTACATATATAACATTATGACCCCATAGATTCAAAAATCACACGTGTAAATTATGGGAGTCACTCATTAAAGTAGTCACCATCTTTTCAGATTCCTAGACTTATAAACCGTGTAAATTACGAGAGTCACTCATCAGAGTAGTCACCATTCACTATTTTTCCAAATGCCTTGTATTACAAGTCCAGTCTAACTTGTTATTCACGTGGATTTGCCACTGACAGGTTGAGTAGCTAAACTCTACGCCGAAGTGATGTGTGGGTCCTGCCATGATGTATGTGTTGTATCCACACCGTCAATCCATTTGGAGATATCATTTTAGGGCATGATCCAAAGAATAAGGCAAATCCAAAGTTATAGTGGACCCCACCAAATTAAGAAAATAGTAGAGAGAGTGACAACCACCATTGAAACCTTACTAAGGTCCACCGTGATGTTTATTTGAGTTCCAACCTGTTCATAACTTAAAAAAGACATTAAATAATGGAAAAAACAAATATCAGCTTGATCAAAAACTTTTGTGGCCCTTTAATGGTGGGCATTACTCTCTCCACCGTTTTCTTTGGTAGGGCCCACTCAAGCTTTGGAGCTGATTCATTCTTTGGATTATGCTCTAAAATGGTCTCTCCAAATGAATGGACGGTGTAGATACAACATCATGGTGGGACCCACAGAACTTGTTGACATCACTTCAGTAGTGAGCCTCGCTACTCAACCTGTCAGTAGCTAACCCCCGTCCCATGAAAATGAAAGAATGATAGAATTGATCGTCGGTCTCCACACTTTTAGACAAGTGTGCGCAGATTTCTTGGGAAAACCTTTCGCAAAAAGTTCACAAATGCTGGGTGGGGCCCATAGAGATGTTTGTGAGAAATCCACCATGTTCATTGGTTTTGAGTGTTTATTTTAGGAAATTAGACCAAAAATGAGGTGGATCTAAAATTCGAGTGGGTCACATGAGAGGGAAATTTAGGGGAAAATTTTCCTACTGTTGAAACTTTTCCGAGCTCCACCTTGACATAGGGTTGTACATGAGCCAAGCTAGCTTGAAAAGCTCGCTCAGCTTGGCTCGATCTAGCTCGACTTGACTCGACTTGATCGATAATTCGAGGCGAGCCAAGCTTTATATGATCCAGCTCGTTTTGAAAACAAGCCAGGTTCGAACATAGTAGAGCTTAACTCGACCCGACTCGAACCTAGCTCGACTTGAAGCTCGAACTTGGCTCGACTCGAATATATATTATATTATTATATTTAAAAATTTTTAAAATTTAAACTTAATACTATACCTGTCCATCCCTTTGTTACCATTTCCCTTCCTTACCTAACTCGTCGTGCTTGAGCTCCTCTCTCTCTCTCTCTCTGTCTCTCTCTCTCTCTCAGCACTAAAAACAAGGTACCCTGTATAGCTTTATCTAATACACACACACACATTATTAATTGAATATTTGATTTGGGGGTTGGGTCAGTTGGGTCGGGTTGCTAGGTTGAGTCAAGTGTCGGTTGGGTCAGTTGGGTCGGGTTGCTTGGTTGAGTCAAGTGCGGGTTGGGTGCTGGGTTGAGTCGGCTTGGGAGCAGACTCAACTCGACTCGAGGTAAGCTCGCCTCGCCTCGATCCACTAGCTCACCTCGAGCTCAACTCAAAAGGTTTAGTAAACAAGCCAAGCTCCAATGGTAAGCTCGAGGCCAAGCTCGAACTCGAGGAGAACATGGACAAGCCAAGCCAAGATTGACCCACCTTAACTCGACTCGGCTCGATGTATAGCCCTACCTTGATGTTTATATGCAATCCAAACCGTTTATAAGGTCATTACCACTGGGATGAAGTGAAAATAGCAAAAAAAAAAAAAAAACGAAAAAGAAAAAGAAAAAGAATTGCCTTAATTAAAAATCTTAACACCCCAAGAATGTTTCAATGATTCACAATGAATCCCCACCGTTTCCTCTCGTGTAACCCACTTGAGTTTTGGAAACACATCATTTTTTTATCACATTTCCTAAAATGAGCTCTCAAAGAGGATGAATGGGGTGGATTTCTAGCAAACATCTCAGTGGGCCCTACCTGGCCCTACCCAGCATCCTTGCGCAGGAACATGCTTTGGCAAGAAATCCGCATCCAGTAGATGATGGGCCTGATTCTTTAAGACAAGGCATCTACATGGTCAGGATTGCCTGATCAATGCTCAATCTCACGAGATTGCTAACATGCATGTTCCAAGTGGATGCTATCATAGTGGTATCTCTATTCTACCATGACTAAAGGCTTTCAACCATGATATCTACTTACTTCGTATTCTACCATGACTAAAGACTTTCAACCACGATATCTACTTACTTCGAATCCTTTTGTAAAGAAGTTGTGGTACACAATGTCATGAATGGAAACTGATTGAGGCAGATCCAAAACGCAAGTGGATCATATTAAAGAAAGAAAGCACTGGGGATAATGAAGCCCACCATTGAAACCTTCATAGGGCCTACCATTATGATTATTCGCCACACAACCTATTCATAAGGTCACACATGTACAGATCTAGATGAAGGAAAATCCAAAACTCAGCTTGATCCAAAACTCACGTGGCCCCAAGAAGTTTTCAAGGGCAGGAGTTCAATCCTAACTGATTTTAGTGGTGTGGTCCACCGGAGATCAGCCTCTTTTTTTGGCCAATACCCTAAAATGATCTTGAAAATTGTATAGCTGGTGTAGATTGACACATATCATACTGGGTCTCATAGAACTTGGTGACATAACACAGCGTTGAGATTTGCGGCAATATGCTTTGTGAATGAATGTGGAAAGCAGAGGTGTGAATTAAAGCCATATGGAATTATTGAATCTGGACTGCCCATCTCACCTAGAAATCTTAACAACAAAATCCTTGTCTATCATTATTGGATCCTAGCCATCCATTGAGACAACCAACATGGTTAGATCTAGGTTGTCCATCTAACCACCATAACCATGGACCCCAAGCAAATGATTTAGACTCTGCGACAACCACAATAGGATGTTTTTTTTTTTTTTGGGGGGGGGGGGGCAGGGGGGTTAGCTTGTTAGTACACATCCACTTTCAGTGCACTCCCCAAAGGATGTTTGAGCAATTGGATGCAACCCATCTACTTGGATGACATAAACACTAGATCCTTGCCTTTGGGCGGTTAGATTGGATTAAGTCATTAGTTGTAGTTGTTTAGTCTGGACCCTTGGGACACCAATCCATTTACATGACTAAAACAACAATATCTGAAGTTATTCAATTATTTAAAGAGATAAGACCTCCATAAAAGATGATTGGATTGGATAAACTCAAACACCATTGGAAGTCGCCTATTAATTCAATAGTATGGAAAATTATTCAAATAACAATACTTCAATCATCTCATTAACTCCACCATCTCATCCTTAATTATTAACTCTTAAAGTCGCTAATTTATCCTCTTGTGAGGAAAAAGTTGATCATGATGTACGAAAACTATCTAGGGAGGGACTATGGAAAGGTATGTAACATTAATTACTCACTCTGTGGGCCCCAAATTTCTATTGACACTTCAAATTGGACACCTTGGGTACTACCTTTACCAGGACCTAGCTAGAGACGAGTGGCCTTCTTAGGGGCTCTATAGGGTACACCATGATGTGTATGTTTTATCCACACCTTCCATCTGTTTTGACGGTTCATTTTAGGATGTGAAAGCCAAAAAGAGACAAATTGAAGGCTCAAGTGAACCACACAATAGGAAGCAGTGGGGATTAAAAGCCTATCGTTGAAAATTCTTTGTGGCTATAAAAAGTTGTGGATCAAGCTGATATTTATCTTTTCCTTCATCGACCTTATTAATAATTTGGATGGCAAATAAACATCACCATGAGTCCTAGGAAGTTTTCAGTGGTGAGAATTTAATCCCCACTCTGTGTTGTGGCCCACTTGAACTTGGATCTGCTTTCCTTTTAGGTTCATGCCCTAAAATAATCTATCAAAATAGATGGACAGCGCAGATAAAACATATACATCACAGCAAGCCCCACAAAGACCCTAATAGGACCATCCATCTCTAACTAGGTTTTGATAGGGATCGTACTTAATTCGCATCCCTAACTAGGTTTTGGTCGAGATCATACTTAATCATCATCCCTTCAACTTGCTACTTTGCCCTCTTTTGAGGAAAAAGAGGGTCATGATAACATGGAATGATATTAAGGCGGTGATACATCTACCACCTAATAAAACCCACTATATTCATCTCTATAATTAAGCTTCAAGTCATTATTATGTTCCCTACATTGTTGGTCTTCAAGTCACTACTTTTAAGTCGGTTGTCGTAGCCTGAATTCTATTTATGTAGGGACTACTGAAAGGTACCTAACATCCATTTGTCACGGTGTGGGCTCCACTTCTCTATTGACTTTTCAAGTCACCACTTCGTCCCTTTGTGACGAAAAGTTGGCCGTGTTAATATAAAATATATTTAAGTAGGGACCATGGAAAAGTACTTACATTCATTAGCCACTTTATAGGCCCCGCTTTTTATTGACTTTTCAAGTCACTACTTTAGCCTTATCATCATGGAAGAATGAAAAATTATTATCATACTGATCCATCCACCACCTCATAAACCCCATCATATTCCCCTCCACTATTGAGTCTTCAAGTCGCGAAGATGTCCTTTTCACTATTGAGCCCAAGTCTGCTTTAAGTTGGTCTTGCTAGTGTGAATGCTATGTACTTGACATCCATCTATCACATTATGAGGCCTCACTTTTTTATCGACTATTCAAGTCACTATTTTATCCTCTTGTGAGAAAAAAATTGATCATAATAGTGTCAAAGTTATTAAGGTAGAGACCATTAAAAGTTTTAATATCAAGCATCCATCTATCACTTTATGGGTTCCTATTTTTTTCTTGTTGTACCATGTGTTTTGTATTCACATTACTAGTCCTAAGGCTAGATAAGGAGATTTTGGATCCACATCATCACGTAGGATGGGTTCTCAAAAAAGTTCGTACTATGTACGTACGAACTAGTTTGCAGGTGAGCGTTTATATATATATATATATATATATATATATATATATATATATATATATATATATAGCCGCGGATTGCATCGTTGGTACGGGTTACTGGTCGATGTTCTATGAGCCCTCGTCATAATGTATATTTTTTTATACACTTAGGTGGAAACAACGGTGATTGGGTGCCTACTATTAAAAACTTCCTAGAGCCCACTTGACATTTGGATATTCCTTATCCTTATACTCTTGCCCTAAGATGATATGAAAAAATGAGTGGATGGCGTGGATAAATCATATATGGAGCCCATAAAACACCATAAGTGGGTGTCTTTGTAGCAGAGCTGTCAACGGCCCAGATCAGGGATGAGTCTCTGCCCGGATTTTGAACTCTTTCCGGCCGACTGCTATTCAAAATTCTGTTTTTTCAGGCCAGAGCCCGGCCCACTGACACCCATACTAGTGATAGGTTAAAACCTTTCTGGATTAGGTCTCACCCAACGCGGTGTGGTCCTCACCGTGGAGCCCACAGTGATGGACGTATTGTATATGCAGGCCGTCCATCCATATTTCTGCTCCTTTTGAGAGCATTAACACAAAAATTAATAATAATAATAAAAAATAAGCATGTCCAAATCTCAAATGGACTACAGTGTTGATTGAATTCCCACCATTAAAAATTTCCAATGGCCCACTGTAATACCCACCCTGAGTTTATTTGCCATCAAACCTATTGATAAGGACACAATGACTAGATGAAGGGAAAAACAAACATCAGCTTCATCCAAAACTTTTGTAGCCCACCAAATGTTTGTAGCAGTGGATGTTCAACAACTATTGTTCCTCTGGTGTGGTCCACCTAGATTTGGATCTGCTTCATTTTTTGGCTCATGCTCTAAAATGATCAAGAAAAACTGTTGGAAGATGTTGATATACAATACATGTAAGATTTCTATAAAGTGGGCATTATTGATTAACGGTCTGAATTGTCCTAAAGGTTGAAAAATGTGATCGGATAAACTAGTGGGCCCCACTGATACTTCCATAAAATATACGTAAGGGGTGGAATGCTATAGCTGTAATATACACACTGCTATTTCAGCGTAACTAGGATCTGCTTGCGTGTGGAGCCTTTCATAGAGAAGTTTTAATGGTTTCAAACTCTTTTGCTCTCTGCTAGTATTTAGCAGGCTGGGTCCCCAATCCAGCACCATGACAGGAAGATAATTCCATCATATCTTCAGTAAGGAGGTTTATCCGGTATTCGATTTCCACTAACAATACATACAACACGGCTAATAGAGTACCAATAGGATCCTTGCTCTTGCTCGGGTGGCAGAATCCCAGGAGTTTCAACACCTGGTCAAGGGTTCGAGTATCCATAGGTGGTGAAATGTGTGTGCTTGTGTAAAAAATAAAATAAATAAATAAGAGTACCAATACATTACAAAACTCACGATAAGCACTATGGTGGGCATACATCAAGATGGGCCCCACAGTCAGGGCCACACTGAATCCGGAGATCCTCATCCTAACTATGCAATCGGCGTCCAGAGAAAATTGTTGATTTTTTTACTTTTTTGTGATTTTTTATAAAAACATTAATTAATAATTTTATTTTTGGATATCTATTTAATTTTTTAAGCAACTTTATTAATTGGTGGATATTTTATTCATTTTAGAAAAAATATAAGGAAAGTGGAAGAAAACTAACAGAAGTTCCTTGACAATAACTTCATTAATGAAGTGCCTTAACAACGAAAATTTAATTTATAAAGTTATGAGGATGTAAATGCCATGTTAATAAGGTACTATTTTGTAAAATTTATTTGATAGATTTAAATGGACTGCATGACAGAAACATTGAGGATTGAACGTCAACTGTTGAACATTTGTGGGGCTATAGAAGTTTTAGATCAGGCTAATACTTTTGTGTTTTCAGTTCTTCCTAATAAAGGTGACTTTATGAACAGAATCAGTATGTATGGATGACATATAAACACAAGAGACCCAGGGAGGTCTCAACTATAGGCATTTCTCTGCCCACATTTTCCTACTGTGTGGGCAGTTTATCCTTGGCAATCCGCATCCCACATTCTGGTATTCAGATGGACCTGATCCTTTTAGGCAAGGCATATATATACACTATCCTGATTGTCTGGTGATTGGCTTTGATCAGGTGGTCACTACTCTATCTTTGCCCGTCTCACAAATCAGGGCCAGACATGTATCAAGATGTGAATGATTGATAAAGTGAATTATAGTCACCACATTCCGTATACATATATGGGCCCGGCACTTTGAATCAAGGCATCTTCATCATGAGGATTGCCTAGTGAGTGTGTCCGATCTTACACGTGTAGCTTTTTCTGCGTGTTTATTGAGTGCGGAAAGAAGGTGCACTGAACAAATGTATGCATGCATGCATGCAAGCACAAATATGATCTTTTGTCATACATATTATTCATGCACCGTGTCCTACCTTATAAGTTGACTGACGGGATCTTTTTTTTATTTCTCCAGCCAAGGCATCTATGCAGTGACCCTACAGTCTGTAAATTCCATGTTATTATCACGTGTGGAGTCACGTACCGTGCACAAGTGGGGCCTACTTCACCTTTTACCCATGATGTAATGTGGAAGTTGGGCTTAAGCCTTTTAGATGGATGGGATAAACTTTGCCCTATTTCCAAACACTGATAATCAACTAACTACATGAACAGTATCATTGGCCTTGATCATTTAAGGGAGGTGGCATTAAGTATTCCACTTTCCATCTCTGCATTTTTCTTGAAATGGAACACTTCCACACGCAACACGGCACGTATACATGCATGACTTTGACAGTTGCCATTAGATGTGGGGCCAACATGCTTTAATTTTCAACTGCTCTCGGAATTCCTAACACAACAATCTCACCGGGTCAAGCCAGCCATGACCATCAGCAGGTCAAGTATCGTGGCACCTTCTATTTATGCAAAGGAGTCCGTGCACTTTTTTTTTTTAAAACCATTGACTGCCCTCATTTCTCCATTTCTTACCGACTTTATAAATTATAGTTAGCAAACAGTACAAGCTACAAAATAAGATGACAAAGTATCGCACAACTACAGAATCCTTGGGCACGAACGCTATCAGTATCCCATCGTCCGCTACTCCCCTGCCACCAGCCAATGGCTGGTGGTCGGTGCTATGTGGGCCCACCATGATGTATGTGTTTCATTCATGCTGTCCATCTATATTTCTAGATCATTTTATGGTATGAGACTAAAAATGAGGTATATCCCAATCTCAGGTGGACCACATTACAGGAAAATAGTGTTGAATAAACGTGGAACATTAACAACTTTTTGGAGGCCATAAAGGTTTTGGATCAAGCCGATCTTTGTTTTTTTAATTCATCTGGGTCTATATGACCTAATCAACAGATTGGATGTCAAATAAACAATACATTGGGCCTTGGGAGAATTTTAATAGTGGATATCCAATCACTATTGTTTTCATATGGTGTGGTCGACCTAAGATTTATATTCCTCTCTTTTTTGGTATCAAGCCCTAAAATGATCTTTAAAAATGGATGAAACAGATACACCATGGTGGGCTTAGAGAAGTGTCCCATGTTAAAAGTTGGGATGTGTATACGCAGGGGTAAAATCTTTCTCCCTTAAAAAAACAATAATCACTGAACGCATTCTTCATTCGCCGTTAAGCTAGACTGTGCATTCTTCATTCCCCGTTAAGCTAGACTCCCTGAAAAATTTCAACACAAAGGACTCCTATCACTAAAAATTTTCAACGTAAAATCGTGGAGCGCTTTCCTTCTTATGCATTAACAAACACCACTAAACATGGAACATTTTCTAAATTCCGGGTTAAGTACAAAAATTCAACATTAACAAATAGGCCCTCAGCTAGTTAGTAGCTAACCCGCGTCCCATGAAAACGAAAGAATGATGGAATTGATAGCCAGTCTCCACACATGTGCACCGATTTTCTGGGAAAGCCTTTTGCAAAAAGTTCGCAACGATGTCGGGTGGGCCCACAGATATGTTTGTTAGAAATCCATCATGTTCATCCGTTTTGAGTGTTTATTTTAGGAAATTCGACAAAAAATGAGGTGGATCTAAAACTCAAGTGGGTCACACAAGAGGGAAAATTGGGGGAAAATTTTCCTACCATTGAAACTTTTCTGAGCTCTACCTTAATGTTTTATATGCAATCCAAACTGATTATAAGGTCATTACCACTAGGATGAAGTGAAAATACCAAAAAAATTTGCCTTAAATAAAAATTGTATCGCCCAAGAATGTTTCAATGATTGACAATGAATCCCCACTGTTTCCTCTCGTGTAACCCACTTAAGTTTCGGATACACATTATTTTTTGTCGCATTTTCTAAAATGAGCTATCAAAGCAGATGAACGGGGTGGATTTCTCACAAACATCTTAATGGGCCCCACCCAGCATCCTTGCACAAGAACATGCTTTGGCAGGAAATCTGCGTCAATTAGCTAATGGGCCTAATTCTTTAAGGAAGGCATCTACATGGTTAGGATTGCCTGATCAACGCTCAATCTCACTAGATTGCTAACATGCATGTTCCAAGTGGATGCTATCATAGTGGTGTCTCTATTCTACCATGACTAAAGACTTTAAACCATGATATTTACTTCAAATCCTTTTATAAAGAAGTTGTGGTACACAATGTACACAATGACAACCATCGTTGAAGCCTTCCTAGGGCCACCATGATGTTTTTTCATCATTCAACCTGTTCATATTTGGGAAAGAGCGCAACTAAGGGTCACCGCCTATCAATACAGAGATGCTCGACATTACAACTCTAGGGTCAAGATATACAGGTTCCGAGTGGGAGAGCTAGTCCTCTACAAGATTTTTCAAAATACCAAGGAAATTGGCTCAAAGCTCTAGGGCCGAACTGGGAAGGACCCTACAAGGTGGCAAGTATGGTTTGACCAAAGACCTATTAGCTAGAAGATATGGAGGGGCTGCTCTTACCTCATTCATGGAGCGCCGAACATCTAAAGATCTACTACCCCTACGGGATTTCTACAAGTGTTACGACTATGTCCGACCAGCCCGACTTGACAAGGAGCTACATGAGTTCAATTATGAGAAACCTCCCTCAGTCAAAAGGAAAAAGGTCTTCCTTCTCATTTCTACTATTTTATCTGTTGTTATTGCGACCTACGAGATCCACTATGAGAAACCTCCCTCAATCAAAGGGAAAAATGTTCTCATTTTCATTCCTACTATTTTATCTACTATTATCGCGACCTACGAGTTCGACAATGAGAAACTTCCCTCAATCAGAGGAAAAAAGGGTTCTTCTCTTCGTTTTCACTACTGTGGTTACCATTATCGCGACCTACAAACTCGACTATGAGCGACTTCCCTCTGCTGAAGGGAAAAAAAGTCCTCCCTCGATATATTGACCCTATATACTTGACACTAAGTGCCAAAAAGGGGCCACACATGAACAGACCAGCTATACAAGAATTGAATCAACCAATATATATATATATATATATATATTTTTATATATATATATATATATATATATATATATATATATATATATATATATATTCACTGATAATAAGGGAGAGTGTACACAAAAAAAAATGGCAAATACAAGGATAGTGGGTCTATTCCCCCAAAGGCTTCTCAGCCTCGGAAGGGGCAATGACAGGGTCATCTGGAGTGTCATCATCCTAGCAGTACAAATCCAAATCCAGATAACTTTGTTGAATATCTTCTCGGCACCGCTGGAAGCCCAGGTTGAAGATATCCTCCAGCTCGACTGCATGCACCTCGGAAGCTTTAAATGCCTCCACAGCCGCCACCTCACTTGCGGGAACCAAGGATTCAACCTCTGCCACTCTAGCTTTCGCACCAATCACTCGCCTCTCCGTCTCAGAAAGACAGGACTCGACCTTCATCGTTTAGGCTACCAGCTCAACCTTCTCCCACTGTTCCGCAATCAGATGGGTAGTGCAAGCTGCCCTGTCCTCCTTGACGACCCTCAAGGCCATCCGCAGGGCCTCAACCTCTACACAAGTCGCCGCAGCCGCTTCCAGCTTCGGAGCCTAGGCTTGGATCTTGGCCCTGACCACCTCGAGACTCCGACTTGCCTCTTCGAGGCGACCCCTTATCTCGAGGAAAGCATGGTGGGAGGTTAAAACCCTCGTGGCACCCTGCAAAGAAAAATCAATAAAAAGTCAGTCAACCAGAAAGAAAAACACATACGGGGAAAGACAAAAAGCTAGCACACATCTTTTTGTTGGTTAGCATCGACGCCACCCCACCCAGCAGGGGTTCAAGTTTCAGGGCAAGCATGGATCCGACCTCCTCCTCGCTCACGATGCGGCTGTTCCAATGTGCTAGCATCACCATATGCCGAGGAATAGGTGCAGGAGCTGCCGAACCCACAACTCACATGGGTGCCCAACGGCTCGAGCTGCTCCCAGCTCCAATCTTCGGCCCTCTTCCTCTGTTTGAGTAGGGGGCGATTCAAGGTCGACAACCTCCCTCTGGACCAAATTAAAAGGAGAGACTCCCCAAATTGAACCATCTAGGGTAGCCTCTCCCCTCCTCCAACCTCAGCTTCGGTAGCCTCCTCCATAACCCTGGCTGCACGGCTTGGGGAAGGATCTCAAGGGCAAACATCGGACCGCCAACGTCGATCTCCGCAGCCTCAACTAGGCGAACTGAGGATGAGGGGGCATCCTTCCTAGCATTCCTCCTCATCCTCTCTAGCTCGGTTGTGGAAGGGAGCTTTAGCCTTTTCGCCCGAGGACAATCTATCATCTTTGTAAAAGAAGTAAAAAGAGGGGCAATCAACCCTACAAAATAGAAGGAAATAAAGCAACAAATCTTAAAAGCGACATACCCGATGATCCAAGTGATCAGCTTCTTCTAATTCCTCTGATCTCGGCTACACTCCCAACTAAGCCTGACTTAATGGAGCTGTAGCTGGGTAAGATCTGGCTGGCGTTGGGACAAAGAACGACCAGATTCAACAAGAAAAATAAAAGAAACAAGGCCAACAAACGAAGCTGTGGCTCAAGAACTCCGACCTGGTAATGCAAACTTGATAGGGACCTGAGAGCGTAATCTACCCAGCTCCATCGTCGAAGCCTCCCACTCTCCTGAAGCGAAGAACCATTTGTCCTTCCAGCCCTTATTGGAAGAGGGGTCATCAGTGATGAGGGTCTAGCCTTTGTTTGGGTGGGAAAAAAATAATACCAGCTTCGAGAACCTAGGTTACTCTTGGCTCTGTACAAGTACAGGAGCTCGTCTGCGGTCAGCTTGGCATGTTCCAATTGAAGCCAGAGGATATAACTACCAAAAATGGCCCACCACATATTAGGGTTAAGCTGCCAAGAGACAAGCTTGAGGTTGTGCAATACCTCTCACCTGATAGGGTGGAAGGGTAGCTGTAAGCCGCAATAGAAGAAACCAGAATAGATGGCCACCTCCCTCTTGGGAAGATGGTCCGAGAGTTCCCCAATCTCGGGGAGCCACAACACCATTGAGTCAGGGATGTGAAACTCTGACCTGAGGGAAACCAAATTCGCCTCCCGGAGTCTCAATTCGAAGGGGCCCACCTGAAGATGGACCTTCAGACGACGTGGAACCCAGCTCCTCTTGGGGAGGTACAACCTCCTCTTCCTGAGCTGTCATTGCCGAAGATGGCCTGCTTGATGATACATTTAACCAGGAGTCCACACTGTCATGGATAAACTCTCCGTGGAAGGCCCCTGACACATATATCCCCCAGGAATCTTCCGATGACATCACGGAAAGGAAAAAATCAAAATGGGAAAAAAAGAACAATGAGAGGAAAGAAGAATAATACGAAAGCGCATCAAAGGAAAGCCTAAGTGACCGGGCAAAAAGAAAATAAAAGGAAATGGAAAGGTTGACACAGCTCGAACGCCACATGAATTAGTGGGTGAGGAGAATGAGGTCAAACCTTTATTTATAAGGATTTAGGAGGGGGCATTAATGCCCGCATTTATTGTCGAGACATGAAAAGATCCCTTGACACACGATCTCCTCCATATGGCAGCCCATTGTTCACTCTCAACCCTCATTAACTCAACATTGACAGGTGTTAACCTATAAGTCGCTCGAAGGCGAAGCAACGCTCGTCACTCCATGCACGTCCCCTCATACAGAGCCCTGTCATAATATCCTCCTCGATCACATCAACATATGCTGTCTCTTTCTAATTCTCGCATTAAACACCTGACAACAAATCCAAGAAGTACCCATGGAACGAACTGACCTCTCACATATGTTAAGAATCTCCCTCTCATATGTCAAGACAAATCGGCTTACTTCCCGAGCTCATGAACATGGAACTTAGAAGTATAGGGCAACTGTTGTGGGGAGAATTGAGCTAACTTGATATATGAGACACGTGGCAAAAAGATAATTTAAACAAATTCTTTGAAAAACCTAAGAGTTAGAGAAGATAAGCCGAGCAAAGGGACTCGATGACCGAGTTGAAACAATTGACCTGGCTTGAAGATAAGGCTCATCAACAAACCCACAAATCTTGACTACAAGCATCAATCTCGACCTTACACGACTGAGCTCGACCTTGAGGTCAGACCTTGGATGCCAACCTCGACCTCGACCACAAATTCCGACCTTGACCACGGATACTGACTTCGACATCGGAATATAAACATTCGGATAAAATTTCATGCCATATATGAACAGGACTGCCTAGATAGATCCTAACCAAAAATCACGCTAATTGAGGCATAATTAGAGAAATATTTGGGAGCAATTTTCAGCTCCAAGACGGGCCCTCCAGGGTATCCAGTAGATCCACTCAAATATGCAAACAGCCTAGAAAGCCTATAAATACACCCCTTGGATGAAAGGTACATACAAATATATCTCAAATTTATTACACCTATCTTGAGTCCCGCTACCTGACTTAGGCATTAAAGGGTCTTTGGCCACAATCGGCACCCCCAGTATCCCTTTTATTTTGCATAAATTTGCAAGTATCCTACAGCTCACAAGAAGTGAGGCACGATCAACTAGATTTGAGTAACAACAAAGAGCAACACTTAAAAGTCAAATACGCATGACACCATAAGTGCATTACTTTGACAATTTCCATTTGATGTGGGGCCAATACTTTTTAATTTCCAAATGCTCTCTGAATTCCAAGCATAACAATCTCAACATTGCACATAAAATTGAACTATTTTCAAGAAAATAGAAAGTTTGGGTATTCTATGTATTGTTGCTTTACTTGTAAGTAATATATGATATTGGCTTTGGACCGCCCAAAGTTATGGACGATAAGAAATTAAAAATGGTCCACATTCAATATTCATACATTTCAAGGTTAAAACGACAAATCTAAGTAGCTCAAGCACGCTAGGATGATCAGCAGGTCAAGCACGTGGTGCCTTTTTTCCATGCAAAATGGTTCCATGCATCTTTTTTTCTCCTTAGCTATTGACTTCCCTTGTTTCTCTTTTTCTTGGCATCGAATTGTCAGTTAGGTGAGCCCGTCGTCTAGAAAAACTGGCAAAATTTTGGACTGAGATTCCGTAGTGACCCCTTCAGTACCCAAGATGGTTCTGGTCGGTGCTAGAAATGCTTTGTGGCCACCACCATAATACATGTGCTTTATTCAGGCCGACCATTCATTTTCCCAGCTGATTACAGGGCATGAAGTGGCATCAAGTGGCTCACTTTCCATTTATATCTTACAATTACAAAAACCATCAATCCAATTTTCTTAAAGAGCAACACTTGGAGTCAAACATGGCCCGATGCACTTTAATTTCCAAATGCTCTCTGAATTCCAAGCATAACAATCTTAACATGAATTGAGCTATTGAAATTTTCAAGAAAATCTAAAGTTTAATTATTGTTACTATACTTGTAACCAGTCTATGATATTGACTTTCGATCACCACAGTTATGGACGGTAAGGAGAAATTAAGAATGTTCCACATTCAATATTCACACGTTCCATGGTTAGAAGAGGAGAAATTAAGAATGTTCCACATTCAATATTCACACGTTCCATGGTTAGAACAGGAGAAATTAAGAATGGTCCACGTTCAATATTCATACGTTCCATGGTTAGAGACACTCATCTCAGCAGGTCAAGCACGTGATGCCCTTTTTTCAAGCAAAGGGATTCCATGCACCCTTTTTACTCCCTAGCTATTGACTTCACTTGTTTTTCTTTTTTCTTTTTCCTTTTTTCAGTAATGAATTGTCAAGGTCCATTGTCTAGAAGAATCGGAAAAAAAAAAAAAAAAAGAACTTGGGTTCGATAGTAACCCCTTCAATACCCAAGATGGTCTTGCTCAGTACCAGAAATGCTCTATGAGTGCCAGCATGATTCATGCATTTTACCAATCCCATCCAACCATTTTTCCAGGTCATTTTAGGGCATGAAGTGGCATCAAGTGGCCCACTTCCCATTTATATCTTACAACTACAAATATAGTCAATCCAATTTTCTTAAAGAGTAACACTCAGAGTTAAACAAGCATTACGCCTTAAATGCATGACTTTCACAATGGCCATTAGATGTGGAGTGATACCTTTAATTTTCAAATGTCTCTCTGAATTCCAAGTACAACAATCTCAACATTACATGTATAATTGAGCTATTATCAAGAAAATAAAAAGTCTAGGTATTCAGGGTATTGTTGCTTTACTTATACAAGCAGTCTATGATTATTGGCTTTTCGATTGCAAAGTTATGTACAGTCAAGAGAAATTTAAAATGGTCCACATTCAATACTCATACATTCCAAGGTTAGAACCACTAATCTCAACAGCTCAAGCACGCTACGGTGATCAGTGGGTCTAACACATAATGCCTTTTTTTTTTTTTCTCATGCAAAAGGGTCCCATGCACCTTTTATTCTCCTTATCCATTGACTTCACCTGTTTCTCTTTTTCTCAACAACGAATTGTCAGTGAGGTGGGCTCATTTGAAGAACCGGCAAAAAGACTCAGATTCAGTAGTTACCCCTTTAGTACCCAAGATCGTCTTGGTTGGTGCTGGAAATATTGCTTTGTAGGCACCACCATAATGCATGTAGTTTATCCACAACATCTGTCCATTTTTCCAGCTGATTATAGGCCATGAAGTGGCATCAAGTGACCCACTTCTCATTCATATCTTACAATTACAAATACCGTCAATCTAATTTTCTTAAATAGCAGCACTTGAAGTCAAACAGGTGTCACACCGCATATGCATGACTTTGACAGTGGCCATTAGATGTGTCCGGATATGCTTTAATTTCCAATGCTCTCTGAATTCAATATTTATATATAGCTTTCAGGATTAGAACCATTCATCTCAGCAACTCAAGCACGCAAAGGTGATAAACTGGTGATTGAATGCCCACCATTAAATCCTTCCTAAGGTCCACTGCAATGTTATTTGCTATCCAACCTCTTGATTAAGTTAGACAGATATGTATGAAGGGAAAACATAATTGTCATCTTAATCCAAAACTTTATTGCCCCGGTAAGTTCTTAACGGCTGGTGTTCAATTACCATCTTTCCTTTGGTGTGGCCTGCCTGAGATTTGAATCTATCTCATTTTTTGACAATTAGCTGGAAAAATGGATGGACGGTGTGAATAAAACACACATGGTGGTGGGCCATAGAGCACCGACTAATATCCATAATGGCAGGGTCACTACAAAATTAGTAGTTCACGGAAAGCTTTTAACGAACAGTTGCATTTGAGCTCGTTAAAAACCGCATCAAATATCTGGACTGACCATTAGGCTCTGTACTCTATTCCTGCCATGCCTTGAAAAAATCATTCTAGTCAGATAATCCAAACCAGCTAATCAGTGGTATGCAAAAATAGGCAGATAAGATCATTTATAGAAGATGAGTTGGTTTTAGATGTTTATGACCATTCCTATAATTTTTGTGCTGCAGTGGAAGAAAAGTAGCATGGACTTAATGGAAGGCCTAGATGGGTGATGCGAATGCTAATAAGTTCAAATGTAACCATGTGCCTCATGGGAAGGTTCCCATGCATTTAGCCAGTTAAATCTGGGTTAATTAGATCACATGTATGATTTACAAGGGCATCCTTGAGTTGAGTATAGGGTACTAGTAAAAGGGGATTGATTTTGGTACCTACAGTAACATTTGTGTAGCACAGAAATAAAAAATCAACCGAAGCTCAAGAAGATGGAACATGCTAAGAATCGTGCTAATCCAAAACTCACATGGGCCACTCCATATGCAACCATGTGAAAGTATGTTCAAACCTTTAAAATCTAAGTGGTCAGGCCCACTTATGTTTTGATTGGCATTATTTATGGAGATTCCTTTTATCTCAGTTAGGAACATTTCACTGATGGGTTGGATGTCATTTACACACACTATAATGGGTCGCTGTTAAGTACCTAGCCAATACACCAAAAGCCTTTGGACAGATGTTATGCATAAGCTAGGCTATTAAATCAAGGACCCTTTCTCCAACACAAAATCAGGTGGAATGTAGCTGTCAGCAAGATTTCTCCATAACAAAATCAGGTTAGAGCACACTACTTACAACTTTGTTGCTATAAAAAAACTCACATACAAACTTTGGGGCAGGAACCAAACAAAAAAGACTAGGCCCCAGCTATTAGCTATTATATAGGGCTCAAAATAAGAAATATGCACATGCTCCCAAACAACTAAATCCAACTGAACAAACTCAACCACCCTTGTACAATTTTGCTAGTTCTGAACCATAGTGGTATCCTTTAAAAAAAAATAAAAAAAAAAAAGAAAAAAAGAAAAGAAAAAAAGAACCATAGTGGTATGATATATGTTAGATTGTGGGCCTCTACTAGTCTAAAGAGGATATGTAGTTTTCTTGAAGCACTATAGAGATTCCTAATAATGCTTCCTCAACTTACATATATTGCTGGTTTTATTGTGATTTGGACGATCTTTGGTATTCATGTTTAAATAGTTTTGAGAATGTCAATTCTAATGCCATGCTTTGTTGTTCTTAGTCTCACTAGTTGAAATTTGAGTAGCATACTCTTGCTTCAAATGCTTATCCTCTGCTCATATTTTGTTATCGAGACTTGAAGTTATTGAGCTTGATCAGATAATAAACCTTGTTCTTGAATTTGATGAATATTTTATGTAACGTGTGCATGATCAAAATGGAAACCATGTAATACAGAAATGCACTAAATCTTTTCTTTCTTTCTTTGTTTTCTTGTTCTTTTCTTTTCTTTTTTCCTTATTTTATTTTTTTGTTTTGTTGTAAAGGGTATGAGGTTGATATTTGAAGGGGGAAAAAGAAAATGAAAAAGAAAGAATGGTGACCAAAAAATTGGATAATGAAATGATCAAACAAAAATTGTTACCATAGCACTAAATTTGGCTCCCACATTGAAAGCATGCATGGAATATGGTCATGGTTGAATAAATGCAGCAGGAATCATGAAAGCAACAGCTGGTTCCTACATGCATATCAACATCCAGGCAATCCAACTCCAAATACAAAAGCAACAAAATTCTTTTACTAAACAACCTTAGAAAATGAAGTTAGTTTATTCTCCATATTGGTTGAGTGAAAATGCAACTGCTCTGGCTGGTAATGTCACTCAATTAGTTAACTATGCTCCCCTTGAAAATGAAGTTCAACTATTCTCCATACTGCTTACTACCATGGCCATTAAGTTGAAATTACAACTTCTATGTGCTATTTAGATGTCTTGTTTGCTGATCTTTCTTGCAATGATCTCATTTTTTATGCATGTGTTCCTTTAGCTTTTGCTTGTTTCATGATTCTGTAGCTTCCAATGTGATCAGTTTATGCCTTTCTGTTCCTATATTAGTCTTGAAGTGTTGCTTGTTCCTGTTCCCAGCCGACACACCCTGCCAATACCGTTTTTCAAAACCTTGCTTGAGATTCACACTGTTAGCCTGAAAATTACATTCTTTTATTTTGCCCCCTAAAAAGCTTCAAGTTTACAATATCATTCAAGTTTAAATAATATAATCCATGACATAGGATTCCCTATTAAATCACCTCCATCATCACAATTTGATCGGTGTCATTTAGACATATGCTCCATACAAAATGAGAACCACAATTCCGATGGTTCCAATAACTGTACGTGACTGGGTTGAAAGTGTCTAATCTGATCAGAGATTTTCTTTCTTATATATATATATATATATATATATATATATATATATATATATATATATATATATCGAGGAACAGGGGTGTCAGTGGGCCAGGTTATGCTGGGCTAACTCTGTCCAAACATAACCTCAGCCCCGCCCAAGCCTGTGATGAGCCAAAACAGTTTTAAGCTGAGCCTAGCGGAGATTTTTATGCTGGCCCGGAGTCCCGAGTGTTTCTTAGATGGATTAAGGGCTACAAAATAAAATATAAGAATTTTTACATATGGTATATATTATAAAATTGCCCTTGCAAATTTTAATGAGCTTGTCTGGACTGAGCATATGAACCGTTGTACACGGTCCAAACCCAACATGTTTGAGAGATGGGCCTAAATATATGCTTAGCTCAAAGCCCAACAGCCCAGCCCAGCCCATTAACAGCGCCAGAAAAGGCTAGTAATTCAAGTCATAGTATATGTCTCCAACAACTCGAGTGATGAGGCAGAGCACATGATCTGGACCATTTGTTTGGTGGGTCGTACTATGGATTGACAAAATCATGAATTTCTCACCCTAGTCGTCTTATCTATAGCCTTAGAATAAAGGTTTGGAAAAGAATATTGGTGGTGGTCAGATCAATGGGAACAGGTCCACCACAAGGATGGTTATGATTGTTTGATGGATGTGCTTTGGGACAGTGGACAGCAACAAATAAGAAAATTGGAAGAGATCTGATCAATGGTCTGGATCATGGACCACTTTCCCTCCTTTACATTAGGAGTGCAATGGACCTGATGATTAAAGTCCTCAGGTTTTATTTAGTGTTATTATACCGCTAATCTCACTTTCGTGTGTATAGCCTAAACCAATACATGCCTCCAAATGTGTAGATCATGTGACATGTGTGGAACATATGAGCCATTCATCAGTTGGGACCCCCCATGTGGATGCCTTACCACCAGAATCAAAAGGGTCTACTTATAAGTTAGGAGAGCGGATTGCATGTGCCCTGGGCACAGAGATATAGGTGTGCCCGGTGGTGCTGCGTGGGGCCAACAGCCCATCCAAACCGTACTCATATGGTTATCACCACAGATAAACTGCGGGAACAAATATCATCATGATACAAAGCTTGTGTCACCTCAGGCGTTCAATCTTTTATGTTTCATGTGGTATGGTCCGCATGAGTTTTGCATATGCCTGATTTTTAGAGTCATATCCTACTATGTAGATGTGATGCCTTTTATTTTTAGAAAAGGGTCCCATGCATTTTTTTATTTCAGCTATTGACTGCCCTCATTTCACCAGTTTCATGAATCATGGTCAACAAACCTTAAGTTTTATAAGGTACATTGGCAAAGTTTCTGAATACCTTATTTCACACGGCAACGAATTTAAGACAGGTGGGTCCTGCCGTCTGGAAGAAGCCAAATTTGAGGTATTATTTTTATCATTATCATCATCATCATCAATGGCATCTCAAGGCTCCAGCCAATAAGATAATTATTTGAGCTAGTCGTGTACTTAAAAAAGATTAATTGATAGACTTGACTCACAATCACCACATTCTATAAACAAGTTTGCCCATTTGAATATCAGACATGGGCCTGATTCTATTAGGCAAGGCATATAACATTATCGTGATTGACTGATGAGTGGCTTTGATCAACCTAATAAAGATGAGGGCTACTTATCAGGCCGTCACAACTTTTTCTATGCCTTGTTTCACAAACCAGGCCAGGAGGTGTATCAAGATGTGAATGATTTATAGAACTGAGTTAACCACATTCCTTATACATATATATGTGGGTCCGTTCTTTGAGTCAAGGCAGCTTCACCATCAGGATGATATAGTGATGGCTCCAGTCTCACATGTGTGGCTGTTTTCCACAGGTGCGTTGAGTGCCGAATGAAAGTGCAATCATTAGAAAAAGTGCATGCAAGCATGGGGTCCTTGCTCTTGCACCGGTGGTAGATTCACATAAGTTTCAACACAAGGTCAAGGGTTGGAGTACCCATGGGTGGGGAATTAAATCCCACTGCCGTGTGAGTGTGTGGGGATGTGTACATGTGTGTGTAAATAAATATGCACACATGTGTGGGGATGTGTGTGTGTAAAAATAAGTACATGCATGCATGTGTGCACACAGATCATCTTTTGCCATTCTTTTTTTTTTTTTTTTTTTTTTTTTTTGTTATTTATGGATTATCATGTGGATTCACATAAATAAGTTTATGGAATTTGTTTTGTTTTTTGCTTTTTGTTTTTGTTTTGACCAAGGAATGTATGCAATGAACCCATCGACGGTTCCTAAATTCCACATTATGATGCACATCAGAGTGGGGCCTACTTCCCCTTGTATCCATTACGGAATGTGGAACTTTGTGTTAGATGTTTTACATGGATGGGATGAATTAACTTGTCCTATTTCCTATTGCTGATGATCAACTAATTACATGAACAAGTCTCATTGGTTGTGACTACTGAAGAGGTGTGGCATCAAGTGGCCTACTTCCCATCTCTATCTTACAAATACTATTAACCTAATTTTATTTTATTTTTAAAAGCAACCCTTCTTAGTCAAATGTGCATCACAGCACATTTCCATGATTTTGACAATGGCCATTAGATGTGGGCCCAACACCCTCTAATTTCCAACTACTCTCTAAATTCCAAGCACAGTAGTCTCAACCACTCACCAATAATTAAGCTGTTTACAATAAAATAGAAATTCTGTACTGTTGCTATACATATGAGACACCTATGATGAGTGGGCAACAACGACCACCAGGTCAAGCAAGCAACAACCATGATCGGCCCAGGCACGTGATTCCATTTAGTCATACAAAAGGGTCCACGAGCTTTCTTTTAATATATATATATATATATATATATATATATATATATATATATATATATATATATATATATATATATATATATTATCCTTGGAAACCTTAATGAGCTTGTCCAGGCTGGGCTTATGAACTGTCATACACGGTCCAAACCCAGCATGTTCGAGAGATGGGCTAAATTTATGCTTGGCTTAAAAACCCCAACAGAAAAAGCCTAGCCCATTAACCTGTAATAGCATATGTATCTAACAAGTGATGAGGATGGGTCATACTATAGATTGGCAAAATCATGAATTTCTCACCTTAGTCATCTTATGTATATCCTTAGAATAAAGGGTGAGATAAGTTTCCCAATACTTATCTCACACATCAACGAATTTAAGACAGGTGGGTCCAGTAGTCTGGAAGAACCAGCCAAATTTGAGGCATTATTATTATCAATATCATCATCATCATCATTGGCATCTCATGGCTCCAGCCAATAAGATAATTATTTGAACTAGTCGTGGTGTACTTAAAAAGGATTAATTGATAGACTTGACTGACGATGTACCGCATTCTACAAACAAGTTTGCCCATTTGAATATCAGATGGGCCAGATTCTATTAGGCAAGGCATATAACATTATCGTGATTGACTGATGAGTGGCTTTGATCAACCTATTAAAGATGAAGGCCACTTATCAGGCTACTAGGACTTTTTCTATGCCTTGTTTCATAAACTAGCCTAAGAGGTGCATCAAGATATGAATGATTCATAGAAGTGAGTTAACCACATTCTATATATATATATATATATATATATATATATATATATATATACGGGTCAGTTCTTTGAGTCAAGGCAGCTTCACCATCAGAATGATCTAGTGATGGCTTCAATCTCACATGTGTGACTGTTTTCCCCGGGTGTGTTGAGTGCCGAATGAAAGTGCAATAGTTAGAAAAAGTGCATGCATGCTTGGGGTCCTTGCTCTTGCCCCCCCATTGCTAGATACACATAAGTTTCAACACTAGGTCAAGGGTTGGAGTACCCATGGGTGGGAAAATCCCAATGCCGTGTGAGTGTGTGGGGATGTGTACATGTGTGTGTGTGTAAATAAATATGCACACATGTGTGGGGATGTGTGTGTAAAAATAAGTCCATGCATGTGTGCACATAGATCCTCATACTTTATTCATTTTTATTTTTTTTTGTTATTCACAGATTATCATGATGGACTCACATAAATAAGTTTAAGGAATTTTTTTTGTTTTTTGTTTTTATTTTGGCCAAGGAATGTATGCAATGGGCCCATCGACAGTTCCTAAATTTCACATTATGATGTACATCAGAGTGGGGCCTACTTCCCCTTGTATCCATGATGTAATGTCGAACTTTGTGTTAGATGTTTTACATGGATGGGATGAATTAACTTGCCCTATTTCCTAATGATGATGATCAACTAATTACATGAACAAGTCTCATTGGTAGTGACTATTAAAGAGAGGTGGCATCAAGTGGCCTACTTCCCATCTCTATCTTACAAATACTATTAATCCATTTTTATTTTTATTTTTATTTATATTTTTTTAAAGCTGCACTTCTTAGTCAAATCTGCATGACAGCACATTTCCATGATTTTGACAAGGCCATTAGATGTGGGCCCAACACCCTCTAATTTCCAACTACTCTCTAAATTCCCAGCACCGCAGTCTCAACCACTCACCAATAATTAAGCTGTCTACAATAAAATAGAAATTCTCTAAATTCCCAGCACCGCAGTCTCAACCACTCACCAATAATTAAGCTGTCTACAATAAAATAGAAATTCTGTACTGTTACTATACATGTGAGACACCCATGATGAGTGGGCAACAACCATCACCAGGTCAAGCAAGCAACAACCATGACCGGGTCAGGCAAATGATTCCATTTAGTCATGCAAAAGGGTCCACGAGCTTTCTTTATATATATATATATATATATATATATATATATATATATATATATATATATATATATATTATAAAATTATCCTCGGAAACCTTAATGAGATTGTCCAGGCTGGGCTTATATATGAACTGTCATACACAGTCCAAACCCAACATGTTTGAGAGATGGGCTAAATTTATGCTTGGCTCAAAAGCCCAACAGAAAAGCCCAGCCCATTAACACGTAATAGCATATGTCTCCAACAAGTGATGAGGATGGGTCATACTATGGATTGGCAAAATCATGAATTTCTCACCCTAGTCATCTTATCTATATCCTTAGAATAAAGGTTTGGAAAAGAATATTGGCAGCAGTCAGATCAATAGGAACAGGTCCACCACTATGATGGTTATGATTGTTTGATAGATGTGCTCTGGGACAGTGGACAGCAACAAATAAGAAAATTGGAAGAGATCTGATCAATGGTCTGGATCATGGACCACTTTCCCTCCTTTACATTAGGAGTGCAATGGACCTGATGATTAAAGTACTCAGGTTTTATTTAATGTTATTATACCGCTAATATGGCATTCGTGTGTATAGCCTAACCCAATACATGCCTCCAAATGTGTAGATGTGATCATGTGTGGAACATATAAGCCATTCATCTGTTGGGACCCGTCATGTGGATGACCTGCCACCAGAAGAATCAAGCGGGTCTACTTATTTATTAGGAGAGCCGATTGCATGTGCCACAGGCACGGAGATATAGATGTGCCTCGTACTGTGTGGGGCCAACAGCCCATCCAAACCGTACTCATATGGTTATTACCACTCAGATAAACTGCAAGAACAAATATCATCATGATACAAAGCTTCTGTCATCCCAGGCGTTTAATCCTTTCTGTTTCATGTGGTATGGCCCACATGAGTTTTGGATATGCCTGATTTTTAGAATCATATTTTACTGTGGTCTTTAAAAACAGAAGGATGGAGTGGATTTGTCATGGACATCTCTGTGGGCTCCACATAGCCTCAGGCACACCTATATCTCTGTGCCCCAGGGCACATACAATTAGCTCTCATTAGTCAGGCCATTCTGTAATAAACAAAACCACAGCTTTCAAAACGAGGGCAAATCCGTCCACACAAAATGACTTTTTCCGGACGAGGCCCGAACTTCTGCCTCACGTGCTGTGTTAATTTTATGCAATTCTCTCTGTGTGGGGTCCACAGCATCGCGTGTATTCATTACGACCCACACATAACATGAGTCCGTCGGATACCTCAAAAATCCAGATGTCACACCACAGAAAACAATGGACATCTATGAAAAACTTTCAAATTCAAGATGTGATGGCTGGATAGGCATTATTTTTGGGGCTTCCTAATTTCTTGGTTGGGTTATCCTTTTTAATGGGTTGGATTCTCTATATTGTGGGTGTCCCAAGCAGAATTGTAGAATAATTTGTTTTTTAATTATTATTAAACAAATTAACGTTTTGTAGTATCAGCATGAGAAAACGGAAGCCAGTTGCCTATGCCCCTGCACACCCTTCGGAAGCTAGTGGGGCCCACTGAGATGTTGGTGAGAAATCCACTACGTTCATCGGTTTCTCCCGCTCATGTTAGACCGTGATCCAAAAGTCAAGTGGACTAGATTACAGCAAACAGTGGGGATGGAATGCCCACCGTTGAAACATTCACCGGGCTACATAAATTTCGGATTAGGTTAATATTTATGCTTTCATTTGATCACAGTTAGAATTACTTTATGAACGGTTTGGATGGTAGATGAACATCATGGTGGGCCTTAGAAACTTCTCAAATAGCTACCAAGAAGCATTAAATTAGCAAAGGTTCTGATAGGGGAGAAGATTGCATCCTGTCTCTGCCTGGACTCAGGCGTGGCAGGAGCTCTGTGGGCCCACTTTGATATATGCATGCCGATTAGGACTAGCATACTGAGTAAACTGTGGGGCCCACTGTGATTTATGTATTTTATCCACTCCAACCATCCATTTTACTAGATAATTTTAAGGCTTGAGCCTAAAAAATGGAGCATATTCAGAGCTCATGTGGACCACACTACAGAAAACAGTGTGAATTGAACATATACCATTGAAAAATTCTTGAGGGCCACATAAGTTTTGGATCTAGCTGACATTTGTGTTTTCCCTTCATCCATATATGTTTGATCCTATGAACAGGTTGGATGACAAATAAACATCGCTGTTGCCCTTCCGAAGGTTTCAAATGTGGAAATCATTATTCCCACTGCTTCTTGTGAGTGGTCCAGTTGAGTTTTGGATAACGTTTGATTTTGAGTTCAACCCATCAAATGAGATAAAAAAATTGGATGAACAGTGTGGATAAACTAGATACATTCTCTGTGGGCCCAATAGAGTTTACTTAGTACGATGAAAGCACACAGCAATCCAATTCCAGGTATAAGCCGAAAAGCAAGGCAGATCCAAGACTCAAATGGATCTGAATGGACAAGACTGTGTAGCATCTATTGTCCGTCCGCTGCAAGTAAATAAGTCAGTATTCGATTTGGGTCAATGTGATTTTTGGCCTATTCTCCTTTCACAGGAGGGCTAGAAGTATAGATGGTTTGGATTGCGACGCAGTATGCCCCGTGTGCAGCTAATGAGCCGTTAGATAGTCGAAACAGACCAATTGTCTGGATTACAAAACCATGAGCGTCTAGACAGACCAATTGTCTGGATTAGAAAACCATAAGCGTCTAGACAGACCAATTTGTCTAGATTACAAAACCATGAGCCCATTTGGTAATCTATCAGTACAAAATTGCACCATCATCTTGAAGAAATGCTCTGGTGCTCCGACAGCACTATAAGTCTACTAGTTTCATTCGGATACTTGAAAAGTACAGTGCATTGATCTAGACTGTTTATTCAAGTCTAAATCACATTTGATTGGCTAATGTACAAATGGTACACCAATCCAGTACACATTGGGGTTGGAAACAGATTGGCTATAGAAAATAAGGCCAAATTAAGAATGGATTGGATCATCCAATAAGCATAGTTGTTGCATGGTAGCCCATGAAATGGACTATCCAAGTGAACTCAGGCAACTAGCTACACTATGAGTTAAGAAGTGGTGATTGGCCGAGTTGTGCAAGATCAGGATTGGGCTGGGCCGGGCCGGGCCCAACGTATAGACATAAGGCCTTTCCCTAGACTGAGCCCAGCATGGGTCAAAGCCTGAGCGTGAAAAAAGATAGTTAGGGGCTGTCCAACCCAACTTAACCTAAACCAACCTAAACTGGCCTATCACAAGGCTATTTAATGTTCTTACGAACTAAATGATGGTTTAAAAACTGCATGAAGCCCTACTCCCACCAGACAAACAAACGTACAGCTTCAACTGCACCAGAGCTGGGGTGCCTGCACAATGATGGGTGGAGTTTTCTGCCTCTGAACACAATCTGCATCCATTCACCCCTATATGAGAGAGCAAACTACAGGGAGATGTTAGAGTTGGCGTTTCTCAATAGTAGGGAGAAGAGAAAGCAGAAGTGTAGGAAAAAGGTAGCAGCTGGTTGTGACTGAACCCATTTCAGAACAGAGGCCAAAACCGCCGGTAAAGGTTTTGCAGCGATCGGGTAAGCGCCGGTAAGGTTGCGTTGATAAAGCATTTACCGGCAGTCAGGGACCTTTACCGGCTATTGTGATGGACGCCCCTTAATCATCAGTTTTTGCTGCACTAGCAGAAAAATGGTCAAAAGCTATGGATAAAAACTGTTAAAGACATAAGGCTACAATCATAGATATGACTACAGATCAAATACATAGCAATAGAACTTATGGCTTCCAATAATCCGTAGCCATAGAGCAAAGCTTTCTCATCAAAGTATAAAAATAAAAAATAAAAAGAAGAAAGGAAAAAAGAAAAGGTGATGCGGTCTCCTGCCCTGCTAAGTAAAAATAAAATAAAATTGCTGCAGCATGAATGAATGTTGTATCAAGAAACAAATAGGTTTTGCCATCCTTTGTTGCCTGATGCCATTTGCATGCTGCAACTCACCTACTGTAAAGCAGCATATATACCACCAATCTGGACTGTCCAAAACATGGGCCACGTTGTTTTTGAAATGTTGCAACTCATCCACTAGTTGTGTGGCATTCAAGATACCAATCTGGACCATCCACATAATGGGCTCCTTTGTTGGCGAAGCAGTCTAAAATCATCCAACAGAAGCTGGCTGCAAAAGGCTCTTATCAAAGATGGAATCATTTATTGGACCATAGATATCACAAGAGGGAAGCAAAATGTGGGATGGTACAAGTACCAATGGCTTTGAGGATTTTTAGTCACTTACTAGTAAGAAAAATATAATGATGCACCACATTCACATTGAGATAAAATAAATAAATAAATAAATAAATAATAAAATAAAATAAAAAATCAATGTAGTGCAAACATAATTTGTTCAGTATGGGATGAAGTATTACATAATTCTTGGTTTATGGCTTAGTGATTTGTAGTATCTAAGATTAACCCATCAACAGAGTAGATCACACTCCCAACTTAAACTAATTTTAAAGGTTTTATAGTATAAAAAGGGTACAAATTTAAATGATTAGCAAGATGTGAGCCTTTGAACATAATGAAATTTCTGTGAATTGTGATAATGTTTTTCTTGGAAAATGGTTCTCCTACCTTTCAACAAAGAGGATCTGAAAAAAATGGGTATGATTTGAGGAAACAAATAGAAAACTACTAGAGTTTTATGTCAAAGATGTTCCTGACAGTGTAAGAGGGAGTAGAAAATATATATATATAACTTCCTTATTTTGTCTCCAGAAAAGAATAATGTGAAGGAAAAAACATGGGTTGGATTGCTTCTCTTGGTTTTGTATCTCGAGTCTTTCACTTGTCTCAACTTAACTTACCATTGCATAAGCTTAGCTTTGCAGGTTGTGTTCATAAAAAGAAAAAAAGAAAAAAAGGAACCAAAGCCAAACATGATTAGATGGAGTAAACTGAAATGAACATAACAAGGAACTAGATTCAGTAGGCACTGAGTTTTCAGCAGATGGCTTGAAGGTGGATAAAACAATGAGCCAGGGCTACATAATGAAGCTCATTACAATGTACATAGGACATACTGAATCTATCCAACTAAAGTTTGAAACGGCAATCACCATATCATCATTGCAAGACCAATGAGAAAACAATAGAGATTGGACATTGGAATAAAAAATATGCCCATCCTCTTTTAGAACAATCAAAGAACCAAGATGGCATGGCAGTTGGAACAGTTATTTTAGCCTAATGCTGATTGTCTACAACCAGTCATAGGTAGTCAGCCTTTAACAGTGTCAAAGGTAGTCAGCCTAATGCTGCAAAAGAATTTGGTCAGCACCCAGCTGAGCATGACAGATAAAATACTCATCAATGTATTAACAGTAAGGTTCTAAAAAGCGATTATACGAGTGAAGCACTCAGCTGCTGCAAGGGAATGGAAACGAACCTGTTATTTGGGAGATTCTTCAAGGGAAGCACTCAGCTTAACCAGTCAGTTCAAACCTACAAAACATATCTTAGCCATTAGCGACTGTTCCAGGTTATTCCATAGATACATATGCTCCAAATATCAATCTTATGGTAAAAGATGATTACAAACTTGTAAAAAAAAAAAAGTTCCACATGAATTTATATCCGAAAGAAAGAAAGAAAGACGACTTTTAGTTATCATGAAACACAATGGAACCACATGTTCCCACTTCCAGCATTCTGAAAACTTCCACATGATTTCATTAAGAAAATTTTAGATTTAACCAAGACTTGAAAAAAGGAAGGAAAAAAAATAAAAATCAATTTAGTCACAATTCAGTTGAGACTTGTTCAAGATTCAGTCCACTTGACTAGTCAAAACTCATAAAACTTGAAAAAAAGAAAACTTGATGAAACTCGACAAAACTTGAATCTGCTCGCAATGTCTCAAAAACAAGAAAACCCAAATAGGAAATAGAGATTAAAACATTACAAAGAACAAAAACCTCACTTAGAAGTTAGAACCATAGATTTTCTATCAACTGTTTCATGTTTTATTTCTTCATCATCCAAACATCTCTTCCACTCCATGAAAAATTCTACTATCACCCAAATAAAGAACACTGAGTGAACTGCTATACTGATAACTAGTAGTATCATATCCATGAAAGCTTATGAGCATGCAAGAACCCAGTTTAAAGCAAGAGATGTTTTCAAAACAGCACAAAAAATCAAATGACTGCAAAAACCCAAGTCCCTAACATTAAGGAAAATGCTGTGAGCCTGTGATAATATCTGAATAAAACTTGTGGAAAAATAAGAACCCGATTCAAGTAAGAAAGAAATTCTGCATCAACTGTAGAAAAATCAGAAGATTAGAGAAACCCATGTCAGAAATATTAAGAAAACTTCTGTATATATAACCTTTACTCACATCTCCATCAAAGCTTATGTAAAAGCAAGATGAACTCAATCCAAATAAGACAGAAAAGACTCAGAAACTATAGGAGAAAAAAAAATCAAAAGATTAAAGTGTAAATGGGTGTGGCTTGAAATAAGCAAAACCAAAACAACCCAGGTTCAGTCCATTTACACCCAAGTGGCAACTTTGAGGAAATGAAACAGAACAGTTGTACTTTCAAATTTTAGTAGACCTAAAACCATAGGGTAGAGCAGTGGAGGTAGAGGTGGAGAAGTAAGGCAATATGAAGTAGTAAAGTAGCTCACGATTCAAAGTTCTTCACATGATATGCCAACTTGGTCCGGACTAAATCAAGGGGATAAGTGAAAAGAACTGCTGTTCCTCCAGCAACTGACAGTCAAATACACGAATCTTCACCTGTTTTTAGGCCTGGTTATGTTTGTGGTGGCTCCCACCCGATGAATGGCCCAGATCTCAGTCACATATGCCACATTGGCATGTGTTTTGCACAACCACCACTTGAAAAAAAAAAAAAAAAAAAAGCTTGAAAACCAATATAAAGAGGAACTTACACTACGTTGTGATCCTGATGTTGATTGTGGCCATGATGTTAGCAATGCCCTTTTTGATGTTGAAGAAGCTGATGATCAGATTGGTGAAGAGTGACCGGATCGGAAGTGCAATAAACACGGAAAAAATAGTCAGTTCCATTGTAAGATCACCCCAATTTGGTCTTTCTAAGGCCAGATGATGGTTGTTAAAATGATCGGCTTGACGATCCAATCTTGTTCCATTTGGCTGAGAGGATTATCATCGCTGCAACCAAATAATGCAAATTATTCGTGGAATATAAATTATTTCCCAAATAATGCAAATTATTAGAATCGCATTTGAACCGACATGTTAACGTTCTTCTTTTATTTCCCAAAGAAAGAAGATTTTGTGCAATATAAATTATTCATTGCAGTGTATATGGATTTTAACTTGAAACTAGCAAGCTCTGAAAGCAGGGTAAAAGCTGTTCAAGGGAAAATAAAAGATTAGACAATGGCAAAAAGACACTGTTACCTTTTTCTGGTGATGATGATAAATTTTAGAAACACATTGCATAAGAGAAAATAGATACTTGTTTGAACAAGTAAGTTCATCCACATGATATTTGTAACAAGAGGTTTCCTGAGAAAACAGATAACAAACTGTTATTCATCAAAATTATAAAGAGCAAAGGCTGGGAATGATTAAAAACACAATCAATATCCTCATCCTAATATCATATAGGCTCAGAATCCTGCAAAATGCAACACATAGAAGGAAAATTTGTCAATCTACTTCCATGAAACAACAATTTTCATCTAGCATAGAAAAGTGAATAAGATAACAATGATAAACAACTACAGTAGAAAAGTGAATAAGATAACAATGATAAGCACAATGATCAATGCAAGTCATAGTATAGAAACTAACAAAAAGAAAACCAAATTGAAGAATGGTGCAAAGTTCATGGACCAAATAGATCACCAAAAAATGAATTTTGCATGGACCAAAAAGTTAGAGAAAGAAAAAAAAAGAAAAAGAAAATAAATGAGAAAGAGCAAAACAAGCTTACCATCTCTAAAGAGTTACATTCCAACAGAGAAGCACAAGGATAGAAGCAGAATTGCCAAATCAGGTAACCATACTTGACCTGACCAATTCCAACCAGAGGGTCAGCCCAAGCCCAATCCAGCTTAAAGAGGACCTAACTGCAATTTTATATTCATGAAGAAGTAGCACACATTAGCAGTTAAAATTAGCTCACACTCCAAATCACCATTCATTGTGTTTCAGACCGCCAAACAATGATTGTTGATTTGTCGGGAAGTTGTCCCGTGCGGTCCCACTTTGCAATGTGGTGAAAACAAGCTGGCTGATTCCAGAATGTGATGAGACATGTTCAGAGTCAGTTCAAAGAACACAAGAGCTACAGATATTCTTATAGAATTCTCTAAATACAAACTATCTACTACATAGCTTGTAATGATACACATATCTGATAAATTACAACTTTTAGCTGTTCAGAAATCCAGATTGTCCAAATTGCTGACCCAATTGTGGATGAAGCTATACATCACTGTCAGATCTTGTGGGTTTGGTGGTATCATAGGTCCCCACAAAAGAAAAGAAAACTAAAGGAAAAGCAATATAGCTTTTGATTACTTGCTGTCACCAACAAAGTCAGTGAAAACCACATCATCTTCAATTAAAAAACAATCAGTTGGTAGCCAAATATCAAGTTATGAGCTTACCTAGCAATATCAAGAGCAAATCTCAGAGCTTTAGAAGGCTGTAAACGTCCTTTCTTTTGAAGGTAATTCGCCAAATCTCCCTGAAATCCACCCAAGTACAAGAATCCATATGGTTTAATGACGTACATAAATGTTACCTAGACAATGCAGTCTTCAAAATAATATTTTGAAGTGATGCCATATGTATTATCAACATCGATGTAAACAAGTAAAATGTATGGCGAAACTGCAATAGAATGGAATTATGGGACAACTCAAAGAAATAAAAAAATTTAGATCACAAATCAACAACCAAACTTTTATAGCAGACTGCAGCAAACAAGTGTGCTATTAGAAAATTTCCATATGAATGCAAAGATGCTTACTTTTGGATGGTACTCTGAAACAATCATCATGGGTATATTCTGAGTAGCAGCTCCCACAAACTGAACCATATTAGGATGCCAAACCTTTTCTAACAATGTCAGCTCATTTTTGAAAGCATTTCTGTTCCCAAAAAAAAAAAAAGGACATGAGAGAGGGGGGTGGAACTAATCAGTGCAGCCAAGTGACTCTGTGCATTTGGTTTATCAACAAATTGATAACAGATCAGAAACAATTGAAAAATAACAGAAACACACTAATTCAGTTGCACACCATGTAGAACATGATTTGAGAAAGTGGAAACAACATAAAACATTTAAGTAATAATTTTTTAATGATAACTCAATGGTATTTCGCACCAAATTAGATTGATCAATCATGAAATTTCATGATGTTTCTTGTTGAAACCAGATACAGCATTAAGTAACAATTTTTGAATTGCAAACATCCAGTTTAATCTAGAAGAAATAACAGAGAGAAATAATGTAATGAGGAAATAGCACTCAAATTGCCATTCTTGGAGACCCAACTTGAAAGTAACATAACTACAATTTCAAGTCCATACCTTCATATCAACACAATGCATACAAATAACTTGAAATCACAATTTTGTTATTTAAACTTTATTTGATGAATAATCATGGTTGAATTCAATACTCCACACAAACACACCCTAAAAACCAAAATCGTAATTTCCTTTCTTGGCATTCACATCGACAGTTTCGGCTCCATATTGCAATCACATAAATTGTAAGTCAGACATCCGAACGAGCATAATTCTGCATTTTGAGTGCTACTTCCACCTTATGAATACTATGAAACATCATTAATTTTCCTTATTTGCTATCGACTAATATGAATGTTTGCAGTACATTTTGCATGTGCATACAAATGTAGCCTCAAGGTTTCTATAACAAGAATGTGAATTGTGGAAGTTCTCCATAAGAAGAATGTGAAATGTGGAATAAAATGTATCATGATCCTCGACACTGGGACATGCATACAGTTTGTAGAAATGCGGGCACATGGTCCACTGATCCAGGCCGTTGGTCTGTTGGGCTCCACTGTAGACAGACAAGAAAAACCTGGCCACCAATCTTGGCCTTAATTTTTTAGTTGAATGTGGACAGTTGATGCATTTCTCTTCCTACCCATCTACTTGCATGCCACCAAAATTCAAGGTTGGGAATATCCTATCAAGGAGATTTCACAGTCCATCAACAGTAGGGCCCAACAGACCAATGGTTTGGATCACCGAACCATGGGTCCCATTTGCACAGATACTTCTCATACAGTACCTATCTGAGATTACCTGATTTTTAGGCCACAAGACCTAAACAATGTAGTATTACTGGTGTGTGCCCTGGAAGCCAATTTGATGATCTTATTCAGTGAATTGATGATCTTGTGTCCTTTTAAGACTTTTTCTTAGTTCACAAGAAAACATGTGGGCCATCAAGCACATGTGTGGGATATTTGAGCCGCACATCTGGTGGACTCTACCATGCAGATGGCTGGCCCTAATATCAGGCCAGTCCACTCATCAGGCCTCACATGTATGAATGTGAAACATATCTGTGTGCGCCACCTGATGAGTCGATTGGCCCAACTTTCGGAGTAAGTCATCTATTTAGTGAGGCCCACCTAATGCCCAGGTTGTGCATATGTCTACAGAGCTGTGTGTGGGCATAGCAAAGCACCCAAAATAGTTTGTTGTATTGCAGACATATGTGCATCAATTAGAAACACACTAGCTCGTTCTTGGACTTGCATTTCTTGTTGAATAGAATTTATTCTCGATACGGTGAGTGAATTAGTAGCTCTGAACTCTTGCAGTCACTTCCAAATGCACTTTTAGGAAAAAAAAAAAAAAAAACGTTCCTTCTTTATTGCTTACTAAGAAATAAAACTTGCAAATGTAAAGTATAGAAAATAAAATTAAAAAAAATGAATCTGATGGTATCCAAACCACCATAAGGAATAAGTAAATTAATCAGAATGCTAGAGTGCCTATCCATAGCAGTACTTGATAGGTACCTAGCTATATGCTACTGTAGGCAAATATTCAAACAAAATCCATAGGAGCAGTGATGAAAATCTCCATTCTGTTTAGATTGTGAAAAAATAATCAGGTTTCAAGGAATATCTTGAAATTTTGCATTAAGCTCTATCATACCCATACCCACAAGCCACCATACATCTTTTAATATCATATGCCATTATGCATACACCATTATACATTACACACCGAGTTAAAAGCAATGACAATGTTGTGGGCCCCATCATGATGTATGCGGTTTATCCACGCCGTCCATCTATTTTTTCATATCCCAGGTCATGAGCCTAAAATGAGTTGGATAAAATCTCAAGCAGACCACACCACAGGAAACAATGGTGATTGAACTCCCACCATTAAAAATTTCTTAGGGGCCACAAATGTTTTGGATCAAGCTGATACTTCTGTTTTCCCTGCATCCATGTCTGTTTGACCTAAACAACAAGTTAGATGGCAGATAAATATTACAATGGGCCCTAAGAAAATTTTAACGCTGGGTGTTCAATCACCCCAATTTTCCCTTGCCAATAGCTCTCTGTATCATACCGGAAAAGATCTGCTACAAACGGTTGCATGGGGCATAACACAAATGAGATTGTTAGCATGCACATGCTCAGGCCCACAAGTACGAATTCAGTGAGAACAAATACCTGCGAAGCCCCCCAATCAACGGTGCTCCCCTGTTTTGGCCAATCAACACATGGGGCCCACACCATGATGCACGGTTCATGTTATCATACAAGCTTTAGCCGATTCTATTTAGATTGTGAGAAATTAAATAACAGTAAATTTGTTAGGGATTAGACAATACAAATCCCTAAAAAGAGATTCGACAATGCAAATCCCGAACTAGGGATTTGACAACACACATCCCTAATTAGGAATTTGTTATACAAATCCCTAAGTAGGGATTCGACAATGCATATCCCTAATCAAGTATTCTAAATTGCAGAAAGCAACAACGAGAAGGAAAAAAACCTTAAATCATACCTGAGAACCCGAGATTTAAGACCAGAAGAAGGTCGGACTGCAGCAGAGGGCCGAGGAGATAGAGATATAGAGGACTGGGGTTTTGACAGAGAGAGAGAGAGAGAGAGAGAGAGAGAGAGAGAGAGAGAGAGAGAGAGAGAGAAGGAGAGGCAGGGAGGGAGAAGGAGAGGCAGGGAGAGAGAAAGAGAGAAAGAGAGAGTCGGCTGGGCCAGCACAAATGATTTAGGGCATCCCCTTTTTTTCTTTTTATTGGGCCCATTTACCTGCGGCCGGTAAAACTGGCCGCCGGTGAAGGGTAACCCCAACCGATACCTATGGGTCTTTTTCTTGTAGTGAGTGTCAGACACCTGGACAGCACACTATGGTGATTGACCTACTTCTAATAACAATGTAGTTTCCTACTAATTACAGAAGCTTGTGGGTATACCAAAGACAAAAGCGAATCTGCCTTCTGTACTGCAATCTCTGGGATGCATAAAGCAAACTGTAATGCCTGTTTTTGGAAACAAGAGAGGGCAAATTGTGGTTATTATAACGAGAAAAATATTAGAGTGCGGCACTGTATACCTTTTTTAGTCTTTATAAAATTGAGGCATCTTATGCATGCCATTATATATTTCTCCCATTTTGATAAGATCTTCTCCTTTGGATATAATTATCTCTGTTCCAAGAAATAGAAGACAACACTAAAACCTTTTGGGAAAAACAAAATGAACTTTGTTTATTGAAGGTTAATCAGGGTACTAGTTTATTATGCTCTAGTTATTTCATGTTATGGAATATTGATACATGTAAGAACTAATTCCCTAATTTTTTTAATAACTACAATTCAGTTACCACATAAAGTTTGCTTTCACTGCTAATATCCCCACTTTGTTACTCTTCATTGTTTTTCTCTTTGGTTTTGCATAGCAGATATTTGGCATAAAACCTTGGTGAAAAGCTTTTTATCTCTTAACATGCTCATTTGCAGCTAGGGATAGAAAACCTTTAGGAAATCCTTTATAAAAATAAAAAAAAAAAAAAAAAAAAATACTTTCTTTTGGAGATTTTTCAAAGAATATAAAATCAAGGTATTGTAGGCCTACTAACATGATGAAGTTTTTCATCTCTTGGCGATGGGCATCCTTGGCTTCATATGTATTAAATCTCTTGTTTTAATTAGCTGACGGTAGCATTACACCTGAGGACTTTCTAATCTTGCAGTACTATGGACAAGGCCCGTCTAAGGCTTGCTTCAGCAAAAGCTGTCCAGTGCTGGTCAAAAGTACTGGGATAAAAAAATACCAATTGACGTCTTTTATTTGACTTTAAGATATCACATTCTAGAGCTTTTCTTTCATGCAAAAGTTTGTTAGAAATGTTTGTTTACTTGGCATTGTATTCCTGTTCTTAGTATGAAGATAAAATCTGTGTACTGTTCCATTGCCTTTTGTTGTCTAAAAGCAGATGATGTTTGCTTATCCAGAGATTGTGATATCTTTCCCACTAGTGGCAGCTGATTTTGTCTTGGCACATAGCTAGGGTGTCAACCCACAAGCTAGAAAGCTATTCCTTAGCAAAGTACACCAATATATATAGGAAAGGCTTCTGGATGCGAAGTATGCTTGTGGCTTCTTATTCAGCATAACTGGATCCCATCCACTCAAGTTTAAACAGGTAAGTATTTGTTATAATTTATTCTATAGACCAATCACTTGGAAAAGTTTCTCTATTCTTCATTTCACTGAATGTTGTAACTTTTCATGCCTATATGAATGGGCTTGAAGTTTCTTATACTAGATAATGTCTTTGTTGTATCTTTGTCATATTGATTCCATTGGACAAAGATAACTTAATGGAAGTTACTCAAATGCATTACCAACTGAAGGCACGCCAACTTTCTATGCAACATGATGTGAAAGTATTCTTACATATTTGGTCCATACACTTGCACATCATCCTTCATAACCTAATGTTGATGAATGCAAAGAGGTTCAAGCATTTGAATGATCAATTTACTTGTATCCTTTCTCTTCTCTGTTTTATTCGTTTCTCTGTACAAATTACTGGTCTTTTAATTGCTATAAATGAGGATTCTACCATGGGATGGTGTCTTACTCACATCATCCTTCATATACCACCATGTTGTATATGTAAGATCAAATCTGTCCATCAGTTGTATTCCTCCTTTCTTTGCCCTGCACCCAAAAATCATTTAAACCCACAACTCAGATGTCCCACACCACAGGGAACAATGAAAATGGGACCCCAACCATAGGCTAGTGTTTGTGTGGTTAGCATGGAATGTATCTTGCATCAAATCTGTTCATCAGGTGGGACTCACTTGGATCAAAACTCAGGTGGGCCACAACGCTCAAACTTAATGGCTTTAGGCGCAATTCACATTGTTCTATACAGGTGATCTTTTTCGTGTACACCTGATGGAGGGAATGGATTTCAAATAGACAACATTGCATTATGCCTAGAGAGCCTGAGTATTTTATGCAATGTGTGAAACAGGCATTGCAAATGATTTTGTCCCTCATCTACATATTTATCTCCTCTTTTTTCTCCCATCCACGTATCTCACCCAACACATTTCTATAATAGGATTATTCTCGAATGTGGTTTGTGGGGTCCAGTGTGGTGTAGGACCCATATCTAATCTGTCCATAAGGTGCACCCCTTCAACTTCACCCTACACCTAAAGATCATGAGTGTGGGAAAGCCCATCCATTGAAACATTTAAAGCAGAGCATGAGGCCCAACATAACTATTATACGCCATTCAATCCGTTCGGAAGATACATCCTAGTTGGATGAATGGACACGACAAAAATAAGGCCATTCCAAAACAAAAGCGGGAACGTGAAATTACAAGTACGATGGTTGATCATGTTTTTGATAACTGAGCTCAACAGGTTTTGATATTTCATGTTTATTAAATTTTCATTTATTTATTTATTTATACATTACAAGTATGATGATTGATCATGTGTTGGTGGGACTTAGTTCATTCATTGAAGGCCAGCTGCAAGATTAGAAGTTTAAACTGTCCTCTCACTTTAACTAAAAGTCGGGTTTTTTTTTTTTTTTAAATGGGGATGATGGTTCATGGATCTAAACCGTTTGTCGGTTTGGACTGACATTGGATGGACCACTACCAAAAGACATTTAGGTTGTAACATATTATAAACAAATTTGGAAATTTTTTTAGTTGGATGTGTGTTGTTGTTGCATTTTTCTTGGTTTAACCATTTTTTTTTTTTGCAATACAAAACCCTTACAACAATAATTTGAAGTCCTGACATGTATCATTGAATCATTGGCCCACCTACAGCTCAAAAGCTAAGCATACATGAATGTCCTCTTTCCAATACCATATAAATTGTGGCCAGTCAACAGGATAACATGAATGAACAAAAAGTCCATGCCATTCAAATTAGGTACTGTTGTGAACGAGGTGTAGCTTGGAAGAAATCACACAGATCATAAGATACTAGCATTTTGATTTGGCCTACCAAATTCAGCTACTTGCCATTTTCTTTCTAATCCGACATTTCATTATAACTCGAGGAAATATTATGATTATCTGATAAGTGCAATTTTCAGGTTATACTCCTTCATAATGGTGCAACATTTTAAATATTTAATGATGAGTTTCTTTTTCAAAATAATAATAATAATAATAATAAATTAGATAATTGTAATTTTTATAATGAATTTTTAATTATAAAGTATAAATATTAATTTTAATAAATTTCCCTAAAAATTCTAAAATTATTTATTTTTAAAATCATGGAAGTGTTTCTAGCTATCATTGAATGTACCACGCGCATTGCATTATGAGTAGATGAGCATGATTTTTGGGGCAGGTCACATTTGCATTAGTTTAGCAACTCAAGAACTCGACTTAGCTCCACGCCTTGCCGGGAAGTAGTAGACCTGGTCTTTACCTGACTTGACTCGATATTTGTAGAAAGTTATGGTCTGTGTATATAATGATTTGGGCCTTGGGCCATTCTGTGCATGTGCATCATTACTGTAATTGAACTTCAACACATTTTAAGTTTCATCTTATTCATTCCAGCATCCATTTGATCTATTTGGTTTTCTTTTAAAATGAATGATTTACTTGGAAGTGATAAAAAAAATACTCACATCTCAACATATTATAACTTGCTGCATCTCATTGTTACTGTGTATTTTTTTGCATTACCCAAGTTCCTTCCATTGAAATCAGTTATCATCTACCTCTCTGCTCTGTAGCATAGTTCCTGGATCATGACAAGCAAAGTATTAGAGTGTGGCAACATATGCCGTCTTTAGCCTTTACAAAAATGAGCCATCTTATGCATCCTATATGTTTCTCCCATTTAGATAAGATCTCATCATTTAGATATATTTATCTCTGTTCCCTGAAGTAGAAGATAACTTTAAAACCTCTTGGGTATAACAAAATGAACTTTATTTATTGAAGATCAGTCAGGGTATGACTAGTTTATTATCCTTTAGTTATTTCATGTTATGAAATATTAATACATGTAACAACTAATTCTCTAAAATTGTTATGATTTTCTGCAATCCAGTTACCATATAAAGTTTGCTTTCACTGCTAATATCCTCACTTTTTTCCTCTTCTTCTCTCTGATTTTGCATTGCAGGTATTTGGCATTAAAACCTTCATGAAAAGCTTTTTACCATTTAAAGATGCTCATCTGCACCCATGGATAGAAAACACATTGGAAATCCTAAAGACCATACTTTCTTTTGGAGAGATTTCAAAGGATACAAAATCAAGGTATTGTGGGTCTACTATCATGAATAACAATTTCACCTCTTGGCGATTTCCATCCTTGCTTTCATTTTACATTTGTAATTTGCATATGAATTATCTCTTGTTTTAAGTAGCTGGAAGTAGAATTATACCAGAGGACTTTCTCATCTTGCAGTACTGTGGACAAGACCCATCAAAGGCTCGCTTCAGTAAAAGTTGTCATGTGATTGTCGAAGTACATGTATAAAAAATACCAATTGATGTCTTTTATTTGACTTTAAGATCATCAACATGAGCTTCTTTTTTTCATGCGGAAGTTTGTTGGAAATGATTGTTTACTTTGCATTGTATTCCCATTCTTAGTATTAAAATAAAATGTATTGATTGCTCCATTGCCTTTTGTCATCTAAAACCAGATGATGTTTGCTTATACAGAGATTTTAATATCTTTCTCACTAATTGCAACTGACTTTATCTTGGTGTGCAGGATGTTTACCCACAAGCTAGGAAGCTATTCCACAGCAAAGTACTCCAATATATAAAGGAAAGGCTTCTGGATGCGTAGTATGCTTGTGGCTTCTTATTCAACATAATTGGATCCCATCCACTTGAGTTTAAAGCGGTTAGTATTTGTCATAATTTATTCTATAAACCAATCACTTCGCAAAGTTTCTCTATTCTGCATTTCACTGAATGTTATGCCTTTTCTAGCCTGTATGAATGGGGATGAAGTTTCTTATACTAGCTAATGTCTTTGTATCTTTGCCAAATTGATTCCACAGGATAAACATAACCTAATGGAACTTGTTCAAATGTGTCACCGACTGAAGGCATGCCAACTTTCTATGCAACATGATATGAACTCGTCCTCCACTCATCTAGAAAATATTCTCACATATTTTTTCCTTGCACTTGCACATCATCCTTAATGTCCTAATGTTGATGAATGCAAGGAGGTTCAAACGTTTGAATCAATTTACTGGTGTCCTTACTCTTCTTTGTTGCATTTGTTGCTCTGTACAATTTACTTGTCTTTTAATTTCTCTAAATGAGGATTCTACATGGGATGGTGTCTTGATTGAATACAATCCAATATCCAGTTACATTTAAATCTGTGTGCTTATAATTCTCTGTTCTGTGTATGCAACTTGGGAAAATTGCACAGACATAGGTGTTGGGTGTCACATATTGATAGAAGTGTTTGAGCCCAATTTTCAATCACCATTGTATATGCCAAAATACAAATGCCACAAAGGATTTCAGTATTTTACAGAAGTTGCTTTTGAGAACAAGAAATGGATTCTAGTGTTAAGTGAGCATCTGTGTGTTGGAATGCTTTCTGCATCCGTAATGCTTCTTGTCTCTTTTAGAAAAGCTTTCTACCTGTAAAAAATAAATGAACTTAAAATTACAGATTTGCAGATACAGTTGTGCTTTTGATATAAAAGACATTGTATTGGTTCAATATTATATTCTCGAATATACTTAATAGTAATGTTTATACACGTCAATAGGTGATAGATTATACATGAGGGGGCTTCGTAACTTGTTGTTGTTGTTATCATTATTATTTTATTTGCCATCGTCTGTTATATTATTCTGGTTTGACTTCTGTTTTCTAGGATTTGGAAGGTTATCTTAAAAGACTGCATGGTGTAAGATCATGTTCATTAGCTTTAATTGGCTTTGTCATAGAAACATTAACAGTTATATACAAGCTACTTACATTTGATACAATAAGTTCTTACAAGTATATATGCAGTTTGGGCATGCTGCCTTATGTCCCGATCTGTGTAAATCAAATATAACTTGCATATACATAAATAGGTCATAAATTATATGCAAGGGTGCTGCATCAATTATTATTATAATTGTACATAATGGCTTGTAAATAATTTCAAGGGTGCTTTTGTCTGTCATATTATTGATGTAGTCTTTGCAGATTTGGATGCTTTAAATATCTTTAAGAAATACATATTATGTATAAGTTTCATATCACTAGCTTTAATTGGTTTTATTCATAAAACATTAGCTATTAAATACAAGCTACTTACATTTGGTATTGTGAATACTTACCATTATATGCATCTTAATCATTTGGTCAGAGTAGACTTCCCTTACTCTGCCTGAGGTAGGATTATGAATCTTACCCTTCTCATAGATGCCAATTGACTGGCATGTGCTTGATCTGGATTGCTCATCTGCTGGGACCCACGGCCTTCATGCATGTGTCATGGCCTGATGACTAGTTCAGGGTGCTCATCTGGTAGGCCAACGGATTAAATAATTGACACTTAAGGTCATTATCCAGCGTATGTGTAGTACACCTAATGACCAGGTGAGCCATTTTATCTGTTCACACCAGTTACGAGGTGGGACCCAAATGATGAATGGACTGATCTTGTACAGGTGGCAAATTGGCATGTGTTGGGGATTAGGAATAAAACATCCAATCTCACAAGTAGCCGTAAGAGTCAGGGTACATGGTTTTGAGAATGCAATTTCCATTATACATCTTGTACATTGTTGTCGCTACAGGTCAGACAAGGAGGAAAAAAGTTAGACACCCGGTGCCTCAAGGTGAAATAAGAATCCTTCTAAGAAGTACAAAAATCGTATATTGTGGGGTTTTTTACCCTTTCTTTAAAATCAAGTTTTTTTTTTGCTTAGCGAATTCTGAAATTTGTGACATGCTTTCACCTTATAGATTCAGGAGGAAAAAGACTACAAATAAAAAGGTAAAAGTAACCATAGTGGAATATAAAAAAGCAACATTGGTGTTGATGCTAGCAATTATGCTAAAAGAAGAGCTACCCCTGACTTATCAGATTCTCACCCCAACACCAGTCCCGAAGTTGATGAAGTTAATTCAGGTAAAGCTACTGCCACTTTCGAAATCAATGGTGTTTTCTAGTTCTCCTAGGGAAATGAAAAATACCCACAAGATGATAGTTTCATCCATTGGCTTATTGTTATCTGTAGTGGGAGCCAAATTCAATACATACACTGCTGTCTTTACTCTTGCAAACTCACTGAGTGCCATCTGCTCTATGTTGTGGCTATGATATTTTGTTACATGCCCTTTAAATCCTCATATAGAAATGAACATAGTACTCCCCCCTGTAATAAGAGTGCAGCTGATAAATTTTCTTAAAACATTGACTTAGCTGCCTCTTAAAAAATTTATGAGTGGCACTAACATATCATTTTGTTCAAGGATTGAATGATTTAGATTATGGTCTTAAGATTCATACTAGTCAGGTCATGGTTGCAAATTGGATGAGTCAAATCAAATTCGGTGAGACCCAACCCAGTTTTACACCCCGAGTCATCAACCTTGAGTCAAGTGAATCATGACTCGACTTAGGGCCAAATGAGTTGATCTGGATCACTGACTCTTTTAAACATGGTAGAGATCTTCTCTATTCTTTTGGTTTCTCATGCCCTGCTTTTTTCGAATTAAATGATTCTGCTGAAGAACAAGCATCTCCTTCAGAAGCCGCAGAGGAGGAGGAACTGGAGGCCTCGAAAGACCCAAAAGAATCAAACAGAGAAGAGAAAATGGATTCTTCCTATAGAGGGGCGGTAAGAGAATCGGATGATGAACCCCTTGTAATCTCTCTTTGCCTTCTCATCTTTGAACTAGATTGCTTGGCATCTAACTAGTCCTTTCCCCTTGAATTTTGTTATCTTGCCTCCAATGTGGAGCATGTGGAAGCTATGAGGAGCAAAAATAACATAAAGCTTGGAGATTGGCCTTCTCTTTAAAAACTCAAATGTTGGATTTGGCTTTGTTGCCATTGTCCCAACCATGGGCCATCGATCTGAGATGCTGAAGGAAGATGAAAGTTGTGGTACCTACAATATATCTATATATATATATATATATTGCTAATAAACTACAGTAACACAAATGTGATATGGGCCATGTACATGTAATTTCCTCGGTTAATGTATGTAGTATGCCTATGTAACCGTGTTTCATGTAGAATAGCTTAACCACCCATCTTGGATAGGTTGTAACTAAAAAATTACATTCATCCAACAATCCTAACCATATGATTTGTGCCTTCAAGTGGACCGTTGAACAGAATCAGCTTATGTGTGACTTCGGACTATTCAATTGGTAAATGTTGCTTCCCCTTGGATTTTTTTTACTGTCTTTGTCTGCAGTAAGTCCATTGATCCAGTTGTTAACATCATTTAATCAGTTTGGGTTTCAGTCATGGTGCATCCAAGAAGCGGTTAATTAATTGGATGGCCAGGATAAGGTGCATTGGCTAGATTAGTAAATATTGAATTTCCATGTGTAGTTCATTCATTATCAGTTGCATTTTGCTTATACTCCGGGAGGATTGGTTGGAAATAAGCTCAATTGTATTTTTATTCTGTCATGGACACCTTTATTTGAAATGTCTGACAACTGGGGGCTTTCCAAAGTGAGCTTGGTGTGAAAGGATTGTCTCCACCTTCGAGTGTCACCATACAACTTAGGCCTAAAATTTGTTAGGACCTATCCTTAATATAAATGATGAATTATGCAGCATCCTGAGTACAAAAAAATAAATAAAAATGTCTATGCTCCCATTTGGGTTCATTATTTGGTGATCCCCAACTTTTGATATTAAGCTTCCACTATAAATGAGCAGTGCACTAGAAATTTCTTAGTTTTGGATGGTCCAAACCCTACAATTGGTAGCATGATATCTATGTAACTTGGGAGGCTTCTGGGCGATGGTGCGTCCATTATGGGTCCCACATCATCATCAGAATGTGGTGGGATATAACAATACCTCATGATGGGACTCACAGAACTTAGTGACTTCAACACACCAATCAGGTCGGTGGTGTGTGACTTCTGGTCCTTGCCCGAGTGGTAGACTCCGAGGAGTTTCAACACGAGGTCATGGCGAAACCCATAGGTGGTGAAATCCCACTACGGCGTGCATGGGTATGTGGCGGGTGCATGTGTTATAAAAATAAAAAATAAAAAAAGATCAGTGGTGTGTGGTACACCAGCCAATCCGCTTCCATTTTAGCTAGGACATGTGGCTCACCTAATGAGTGGGCCGGCCCGACTTATGTGCTAGGAGGTGAGCACGCCATGCTTGACTTAATAAATGGGTAAAAATATCTCACACATACGATACTTTTGCACGTGTACGGCAAAGGACCCTTGGAAGGAGAGAGTGGATTAAGTGTAAGCAATTTGGTTTTTAGGACTAAATACTAGAACTTGACTTGCAAGTGGTGGTGTAATATGCTAAAGAATTGAATAGGGCAATGCCTTGGACCCATTGGTATGTAATTAGCAAGGTTATATTTGAATTAGAAGCTATGAATTCATCCTTTTGTCACACAATCAAAGCAAACAATCCAGTTGTAGGTAGTATAGGTCTACTGTCATCCAGCATCAGCCTCTTGCTTTTCCTCTACTTGGGCAGTCTCTATGCCCTGTTTATGTAGGTGTGCCTCATTCATGCTACTGGGTGTGGGTGATAGATTCTAATCTGCAGTCTAGCAATTTGTTGTTCTTATGATATGCTGTGTTTCCTGCATTGCTCTACCCTTACTGCCTCTAAAGTTGTTTGCTACATTAAGTGACAATTAAAAATCTATGCGTTGGGTTGTTAGGTGACTTGTGCAAGATTCAGTTTTAAGCTTTTATGCAGCTTTATGATTTAAGTGTGGGTTCCAGAAGCATATGTCAGGCCAGTCATCTATAAGGTGGGATTCATTACTGGTAGTACCGGTTGCAGACAGGTAATGCTGGTTATATATATCCAGAGGCAGTAGTCTTTACTTTCTGTTGATCCCTGCTTTCTTTGGATCCCTTTGGATTAGCTCCATCATGGTAGAGGTCCTGTGGGGCGAGGGGCCTGTTATGTCTCTGTTTCGATGCAAGCAAAGCTGTATGACTTCTTTTTATATTTATTTACTGCCAAACCATGGATGGGATGGTTAGGATTTTCTGATAAAATTGATTCTTTAGAACCCTAAGCAATAGATGATGGGCCTAATAGATGGATAGCTCACTGCTGAATAGGCCCACTTTCCCATAAATTATGTTGACTGTCCACTAAATAATTATTGTTCAGATGGTGTGAATCGTCTTATTGGTGGGATTTTTACACGGTGGCCTAATAAATGTGTTCTGGACCTACTGCACAGCCCATATTGCTTGGTTAGACTGGCCAGGTGTCCTTTGCGAGTAGAAAACTGCATGTTATGGTGCCTTGAGAGTAGATGATGATTTCCACACTTCTTTTTGGCATCAAAAACGTCCAACTCAAAAGTCACCACATAGTAACAAGTGATTACTCTTACACCCCACGTACATAGATGTGGGAAGGTGAAAGAACTGTGTGTGTGATGATCGATAAATGCAAAATATAAAAATATGCATAAAACACCACTCTGTCTGAATGTTTACTTAGCCCACATTTGTCTAGACCATTGGGAAAAAAAAAAAAAAAAAGACCACTGGCTAGGTAGGCTACATTGGTTAGATCATCCAGCTCATAGATTAAGTTATCTTGTTGCTGAGGTGGGCCAAAATTTGAAAACAAAGAGATAGATGAGACATTTTTTATATTTTTATATTTTTTGTATTTGTATTTGTTTGCAGAAAAGTGGGAGCACACCACCTGTAATTTTATTGATTTGAAAATGGTTATGTACAGCATTTAGGTAGGTGCAAATACAAGAAACAACTGCCACACGTATCATATAAACCAAGAAAAATATACAAAATTTCAAAAACGAGAAAACAACTAAAGCTTTTATTTTATTTTATTGTAGACATGAACTATACAAACATATTTACCCTAGCTCCAATCATCTCACCGTCGTTGCTATTTAGGAAACACCATGGAAGGAAAAATTAAGGAAAGCATTCCATCAACAAATATATAGAATTCTTTCCTTCCCTTCCTCCAAAGTGCTAGGGTCCATAAAAGAATCCCTAAACTTGCTCCGTATCCAACTCCAAATCCTATACACATTAATTCCCAATCATATTTCTTTTCAGACTGCAATGTTGACAAAGCGGACGGTGGTGCACTCTCTGCATCTTCGCATTTGTTTGATAGTGGAGGTCCACACAATCCCAAGTTCTCTTTGAATGATTCACTGTTAAATGTAAGAAACTGCCGGCTTTGTGGTATTTTTCCCATGAGGAAATTCTGTGAGAGATTCAACACTGCAAGGAATGTTAGATCTGTTAGCTGCCAAGGGATCTCTCCAGACAATTTATTATGTGAGAGATCTAATGACTCTAGATCCCTTAAATTCTGAAGTGATGTTGGAATTCCGCCGGTTAAATCATTGTTGGACATATTGAGCACAAGGAGGGACTTTAGATCCCCAATTGATTTTGGGATATCTCCATGAAATTTGTTCTCCGAGAGATCCACTACAGTAAAGGCCGTAAGGATCTTTACTAGTTCAATCTGTAGCCCTTTGATGACTAGAGACACTTTGTTTTGATAGTAAATGGAACTTCCGTTTACCATTTTGCTAAGGACCAAAGTTTGGGATTTGTCCTCATCCATCATTGCCTTCCAACTCTTGAACATATTTGATGGAAAATTACCCTCAAAGCTATTGAAAGAGAGGTCGAAAATTTGTAAGAGAGGGAAAGGGTGATTTGTTAGAGGATGCCCAATGTTGCCATGAAATTGGTTGGATCTCAAGACGAGAACACGCAACTGGAACAAAGTTCCCAACCAAAAAGGGAAGGTGTCATGTATTTGATTGTTGCCTAGATTTAATACCTCCAACATTTTGCAATTAGCCAAAGACCTAGGCACTTGGCCCTCTAATTGATTCCAACTGAGATCAAGCGTTTGTATGTTACATCCCTCTTTAAATGTCTGAAGTAAGGTGCTATTGAAAGCATTTCCTTGAAGATTCAACACACCAAGGCTATCACCAATCTCATCCAAACATAGTGGAATTCGACCGACGAAGTGATTGTAAGACAAATCAAGGACTATTAGGGATGTTGCATTGCAAACTGATCGAGGGATTTCACCACCAAGCCTATTGTTTGAAACTGAAAAGAAATAGATGAAGGGTGGTGGGATAGGAAGTGAGCCTTCTAGCTTGTTGGAGCTAAGGTCAAGGAATATCAAGTCACTCAACAAAAGATGGGGAGATGGTTCCATTCCCTGCAGAACATTGTGAGAAAGATTTAAAGAGTATATAGACCCATTGCCAACCTCCCATATCCATTTGGGTATTTCACCACTAATTTTATTGTAGGAAAGGTCCAGTTCCATCAACTGCACTTGATTTCTCAAGAAATTTGGAAATGTGCTGATGTTGCAAGAACGTAAAAACAAAGATTGAAACTGGGGGATGGAAACAAATGTGGAATTACCACTGCCATATTGGACTGACAAGTTGTTATCTGAAAGATCCAGAGAGTTAAGATTTTTGAGGTTTTGAAATAAGCCTAGCTCCACAACACCACTGAAATTATTGGAAGAAATGTCTAGGTCTTCAAGCTTGATAAGTTGAAAGATATATCTGGGTATCATCCCCTGCAATTTATTGGATGAAAGATAGAGGAACTCCAGCTGTGAAGAAGAGGCATTGTGAAACTCGCCAAGTTGACCACTAAGTTGGTTACCTGAGAGAACCAACATATACAATGATGGGAGTGAAAGCAATGATGATGGAATGGTCCCATTAAGCAAATTATTCCCTAAGCTGATCTGATTGAGATTCAGAAGCTCGTTTCCATATGAAGAAGGAATTGGGCCGCTCAATTTATTGGATGAAAGATCCAGATATTGCAGTTTGGTAAGGTTCAAAAGTGAGGATGGTAATGATCCTGACAAGTTGCAATTTCTGAGGTCTAATTTACTCAAGAATTTGAGATTACCGAGAGAATCTGGTAACTTTCCTGATAATCCAGTGTCTGAAAGGATCAATTGCCGTAGAGTATTGTTTTGAGGGAACTCCGGCAAATTGATAGCTACAAGTGGATTGCCTGATATTTCAATGTTTTGTAGATTTGGCAGCTGGAAAACACTCTCAGGGAATTTTCCATGCAATCCACACTCTGGAAGGAACAGGGACGTCAAGGAGGATAAGTTCCCTATGAAATTGGGGACTGCAGAGGAGAGATTGTTTCCACTGAGGTCGAGTTCGGATAGGAAATGGAGCTGTGAAAGGGAAGAAAAGATGGAGCTTGAAAGATCACATTCTTGTAAGATCAACTTGCGGAGACTCCCTGGGAAGCTGGGCACTGCAGAGGAGAGATTGTTTCCGCTGAGGTCGAGTTCAGATAAGAAATGGAGCTGTGAAAGGGAAGAATAGTTGGAACCTGAAAGAAGACAAGATCGTAAGCTCAACTTGCGGAGAGTAGGGAGTGGCAAATCTAAGGTCTGGCCCTGCAGTAAGATGTGTACCAAGTCCAGATAGAGTTCACTCAGATTGGACAGGTTTTGGACGACTGCTCCAATGCTTGGGTTTTCGAGTTTCAGGTATTGATATCCAGAACCATTGTTATATTGATTGAAAGAAAGATCGAGAGAAACCAAAGTGGTCAAGCGGGAGATTTCCAGTGGGATTTGGCCATAAAAGGATAACCAAGAGAGGTTGAGATGGGTCAAACTGGTGAGCTGGTCAAACCCAGATGGGATTGGAGAGCCATCAAAATCATTGTAAGCGAGGTTGAGCTTCTGCAGGCTTCGAAGGCGAAAGAGGCTTTCAAAATCAATCCGACCAGAGATATGGAGCTCACTGAGGTCGAGGCTGATCACGTGACCAGTGGGTCCATCGCACGTGATGCCTTCCCAAGAGCAGCAATCGGCATTGTTTGAATTCCAAGAGGGGAGAGTAGAGAGGGTGGAAGTAGTGAAGTTAAAACGATGCTTGAGGTGGGCAGAGAAGTGATGATGGCTGCATTGTTGGGTATTGAGAAAGAGAAGAGATGATAAAAAGAAGAGAATGAGAAATGATGGGTTTTTAGAAGCAAAGAGGAGAGCCATTAGGTGAGAACATAGACCCAGGCCAAACCAAGATCCAAGCCCGGCTTAACAAACTAAACAAGTGTATAGCCCTACCTTGATGTTTATGTCTGATCCAAGCCCGTTTATAAGGTCATTACCCTTTGGGATGAAGTGAAATGGCAAAAAAAAAAAAAAGAAAAAGAAAAAGAATTGCCTTAATTAAAAATCTTAACACCCCAAGAATGTTTCAATGATTCACAATGAATCCCCACCGTTTCCTCTCGTGTAACCCACTTAAGTTTTGGATACACATCATTTTTTTATCACATTTCCTAAAATGAGCTCTCAAAGAGGATGAATGGGGTGGATTTCTAGCAAACATCTCAGTGGGCCCTACCTGGCCCTACCCAGCATCCTTGTGTAGGAACATGCTTTGCAAGAAATCCGCATCCAGTAGATGATGGGCCTGATTCTTTAAGACAAGGCATCTACATGGTCAGGATTGCCTGATCAATGCTCAATCTCACGAGATTGCTAACATGCATGTTCCAAGTGGATGCTATCATAGTGGTATCTCTATTCTACCATGACTAAAGACTTTCAACCATGATATCTACTTACTTCGTATTCTACCATGACTAAGGACTTTCAACCACGATATCTACTTACTTCGAATCCTTTTGTAAAGAAGTTGTGGTACACAATGTCATGAATGGAAACTGATTGAGGCAGATCCAAAACTCAAGTGGATCATATTAAAGAAAGAAAGCACTGGGGATAATGAAGCCCACCATTGAAACCTTCATAGGGCCTGCCATTATGATTATTCGCCACACAACCTATTCATAAGGTCACACATGTACAGATCTAGATGAAGGAAAATCCAAAACTCACGTGGCCCCAAGAAGTTTTCAAGGGCAGGAGTTCAATCCTAACTGATTTTAGTGGTGTGGTCCACTGGAGATCAGCCTCATTTTTTGGCCAATACCCTAAAATGATCTTGAAAATTGTATAGCTGGTGTAGATTGACACATATCATACTGGGTCTCATAGAACTTGGTGACATAACACAGCGTTGAGATTTGCGGCAATATGCTTTGTGAATGAATGTGGAAAGCAGAGGTGTGAATTAAAGCCATATGGAATTATTGAATCTGGACTGCCCATCTCACCTAGAAATCTTAACAACAAAATCCTTGTCTATCATTATTGGATCCTAGCCATCCATTGAGACAACCAACATGGTTAGATCTAGGTTGTCCATCTAACCACCATAACCATGGACCCCAAGCAAATGATTTAGACTCCGAGACAACCACAAAGGATGTTTTTTTTTTTTTGGGGCGGGGGGGTTAGCTTGTTAGTACACATCCACTTTCAGTGCACTCCCCAAAGGATGTTTGAGCAACTGGATGCAACCCATCTACTTGGATGACATAAACACTAGATCCTTGCCTTTGGGCGGTTAGATTGGATTAAGTCATTAGTTGTAGTTGTCTAGTCCGGACCCTTGGGACACCAATACATTTACATGACTAAAACAACAATATTTGAAGTTATTCAATTATTTAAAGAGATAAGACCGCCATAAAAGATGATTGGATTGGATAAACTCAGACACCATTGGAAGTCGCCTATTAATTCAATAGTATGGAAAATTATTCAAATAACAATACTTCAATCATCTCATTAAATCCACCATCTCATCCTTAATTATTAACTCTTAAAGTCGCTAATTTATCCTCTTGTGAGGAAAAAGTTGATCATGATAGTACGAAAACTATCTAGGGAGGGACTATGGAAAGGTATGTAACATTCATTACTCACTCTGTGGGCCCCAAATTTCTATTGACACTTCAAATTAGACACATTGGGTACTACCTTTACCAGGACCTAGCTAGAGACGAGTGGCCTTCTTAGGGGCTCTATAGGGCACACCGTGATGTATATGTTTTATCCACACCTTCCATCTGTTTTGACGGATCATTTTAGGATGTGAAAGCAAAAAAGAGACAAATTGAAGGCTCAAGTGAACCACACAATAGGAAGCAGTGGGGATTAAAAGCCTATCGTTGAAAATTCTTTGGGGCTATAAAAAGTTGTGGATCAAGCTGATATTTATCTTTTCCTTCATCGACCTTATTAATAATTTGGATGGCAAATAAACATCACCATGAGTCCTAGGAAGTTTTCAGTGGTGAGAATTTAATCCCCACTTTGTGTTGTGGCTCACTTGAACTTGGATCTGCTTTCCTTTTAGGTTCATGCCCTAAAATAATCTATCAAAACAGATGGACAGCGCAGATAAAACATATACATCACAGCAGGCCCCACAAAGACCCTAATAGGATCATCCATTTCTAACTAGGTTTTGATAGGGATCGTACTTAATTCGCATCCCTAACTAGGTTTTGGTCGAGACCATACTTAATCATCATCCCTTCAACTTGCTACTTTGCCCTCTTTTGAGGAAAAAGAGGGTCATGATAACATGGAATGATATTAAGGCGGTGATCCATCTACCACCTAATAAAACCCACCATATTCATCTTTATAATTAAGCTTCAAGTCATTATTATGTTTCCTACATTATTGGTCTTCAAGTCACTACTTTTAAGTCGGTTGTCGTAGCCTGAATTCTATTTATGTAGGGACTACTGAAAGGTACCTAACATCCATTTGTCACGGTGTGGGCTCCACTTCTCTATTGACTTTTCAAGTCACCACTTCGTCCCTTTGTGACGAAAAGTTGGCCGTGTTAATATAAAATATATTTAAGTAGGGACCATGGAAAAGTACTTACATTCATTAGCCACTTTATAGGCCCCGCTTTTTATTGACTTTTCAAGTCACTACTTTAGCCTTATCATCATGGAAGAATGAAAATTTATTATCATACTGATCCATCCACCACCTCATAAACCCCATCATATTCCCCTCCACTATTGAGTCTTCAAGTCGCTAAGATGTCCTTTTCACTATTGAGCCCAAGTCTGCTTTAAGTTGGTCTTGCTAGTGTGAATGCTATGTACTTGACATCCATCTATCACATTATGAGGCCTCACTTTTTTATTGACTATTCAAGCACTATTTTATCCTCTTGTGAGAAAAAAATTGATCATAATAGTGCCAAAGTTATTAAGGTAGAGACCATTAAAAGTTTTAATATCAAGCATCCATCTATCACTTTATGGGCTCCTATTTTTTTCTTGTTGTACCATGTGTTTTGTATTCACATTACTAGTCCTAAGGCTAGATAAGGAGATTTTGGATCCACATCATCACGTAGGATGGGTTCTCAAAAAAGTTCGTACATAGTATGTACGAACTGGTTTGCAGGTGAGTGTTTATATATATATATATATATATATATATATATAGCTGCGGATTGCATCGTTGGTACTGGTTACTGGTCGATGTTCTATGAGCCCTCGTCATAATGTATATTTTTTTATACACTAAGGTGGAAACAACGGTGATTGGGTGCCTACTATTAAAAACTTCCTAGAGCCCACTTGACATTTGGATATTCCTTATTCTTATACTCTTGCCCTAAGATGATATGAAAAAATGAGTGGATGGCGTGGATAAATCATATATGGAGCCCATAAAACACCATAAGTGGGTGTCTTTGTAGCAGAGCTGTCAACGGGCCAGATCAGGGATGAGTCTCTGCCCGGATTTTGAACTCTTTCCGGCCGACTGCTATTCAAAATTCTGTATTTTCAGGCCAGAGCCCGGCCCACTGACCACCCATACTTTGTGATAGGTTAAAACCTTTCTGGATTAGGTGCGCCCTGGTCTCACCCAACGCGGTGTGGTCCTCACCGTGGAGCCCACGGTGATGGACGTATTGTATATGCAGGCCGTCCATCCATATTTCTGCTCCTTTTGAGAGCATTAACACAAAAATTAATAATAATAATAATAAATAAGCATGTCCAAATCTCAAATGGACTACAGTGTTGATTGAATTCCCACCATTAAAAATTTCCAATGGCCCACTATAATACCCACCCTGAGTTTATTTGCCATCAAACCTATTGATAAGGACACAATGACTGGATGAAGGGAAAAACAAATATCAGCTTCATCCAAAACTTTTGTAGCCCACCAAATGTTTGTAGCAGTGGATGTTCAACAACTATTGTTCCTCCGGTGTGGTCCACCTAGATTTGGATCTGCTTCATTTTTTGGCTCATGCTCTAAAATGATCAGGAAAAACTGTTGGAAGATGTTGATATACAATACATGTAAGATTTCTATAAAGTGGGCAGTATTGATTAACGGTCTGAATTGTCCTAAAGGTTGAAAAATGTGATCGGATAAACTAGTGGGCCCCACTGATACTTCCATAAAATATACGTAAGGGGTGGAATGCCATAGCTGTGATATACACACTGCTATTTCAGCGTAACTAGGGTCTGCTTGCGTGTGGAGCCTTTCATAGAGAAGTTTTAATGATTTCAAACTCTTTTGCTCTCTGCTAGTATTTAGCAGGCTGGGTCCCCAATCTAGCACCATGACAGGAAGATAATTCCATCATATCTTCAGTAAGGGGGTTTATCCGGTATTCGATTTCCACTAACAATACATACACCACGGCTAATAGAGTACCAATAGGATCCTTGCTCTTGCTCGGGTGGCAGAATCCCAGGAGTTTCAACACCTGGTCAAGGGTTCGAGTATCCATAGGTGGTGAAATGTGTGTGCTTGTTTAAAAAATAAAATAAATAAATAAATAAGAGTACCAATACATTACAAAACTCACGATAACCATTATGGTGGGCATACATCAAGATGGGCCCCACGGTCAGGGCCACACTGAATCCGGAGATCCTCATCCTAACTATGCAATCGGCGTCCAGAGAAAATTGTTGATTTCTTTTCTTTTTTGTGATTTTTCATAAAAACATTAATTAATAATTTTATTTTTGGATATCTATTTAATTTTTTAAGCAACTTTATTAATTGGTGGATATTTTATTCATTTTAGAAAAAATATAAGGAAAGTGGAAGAAAACTAACAGAATTACCTTAGACAATAACTTCATTAATGAAGTGCCTTAACGAAAATTTAATTTATCAAGTTATGAGGATGAAAATGCCATGTTGATAAGGTACTATTTTGTAAAATTTATTTGATAGATTTAAATGGGCTGCATGACAGAAACATTGAGGATTGAACATCAACTGTTGAACATTTGTGGGGCTATAGAAGTTTTAGATCAGGCTAATACTTTTGTGTTTTCAGTTCTTCCTAATAAGGGTGACTTTATGAACAGAATCAGTATGTATGGATGACATATAAACACAAGAGACCTAGGCAGGTCTCAACTATAGGCATTTCTCTGCCCACATTTTCCTACTGTGTGGGCAGGTTATCCTTGGCAATCCGCATCCCACATTCTGGTATTCAGATGGACCTGATCCTTTTAGGCAAGGCATATATATACACTATCCTGATTGTCTGGTGATTGGATTTGATCAGGTGGTCACTACTCTATCTTTGCTCCAGTCTCACAAATCAGGGCCAAACATGTATCAAGATGTGAATGATTGATAAAGTGAATTATAGTCACCACATTCCGTATACATATATGGGCCCGGCTCTTTGAATCAAGGCATCTTCATCATGAGGATTGCCTAGTGAGTGTGTCCGATCTTACACGTGTAACTTTTTCTGTGTGTTTATTGAGTGCGGAAAGAAGGTGCACTGAACATATGTATGCATGCATGCATGCAAGCACAAATATGATCTTTTGTCATACATATTATTCATGCACCGTGTCCTACCTTATAAGTTGACTGACGGGATCTTTTTTTGTTTCTCCAGCCAAGGCATCTATGCAGTGACCCTACAGTCTGTAAATTCCATGTTATTATCACGTGTGGAGTCATGTACCGTGCACAAGTGGGGCCTACTTCACCTTTTACCCATGATGTAATGTGGAAGTTGGGCTTAGGCCTTTTAGATGGATGGGATAAACTTTGCCCTATTTCCAAACACTGATAATCAACTAACTACATGAACGGGTATCATTGGCCTTGATCATTTAACGGAGGTGGCATTAAGTATCCCACTTTCCATCTCTAGTGCATTTTTCTTGAAACGGAACACTTCCACACGCAACACGGCACGTATACATGCATGACTTTGACAGTTGCCATTAGATGTGGGGCCAACATGCTTTAATTTTCAACTGCTCTCGGAATTCCTAACACAACAATCTCACCGGGTCAAGTCAGCCATGACCATCAGCAGGTCAAGTATTGTGGCACCTTCTATTTATGCAAAGGAGTCCGTGCACTTTTTTTTTTTTTTTTTAAACCATTGACTGCCCTCATTTCTCCATTTCTTACCAACTTTATAAATTATAGTTAGCAAACAGTACAAGCTACAAAATAAGATGACAAAGTGTCGCACAACTACAGAATCCTTGGGCACGAACGTTGTCAGTATCCCATCGTCCGCTACTCCCCTGCCACCAGCCAATGGCTGGTGGTCGGTGCTATGTGGGCCCACCATGATGTATGTGTTTCATTCATGCCGTCCATCTATATTTCTAGATCATTTTATGGTATGAGACTAAAAATGAGGTATATCCCAATCTCAGGTGGACCACATTACAGGAAAATAGTGTTGAATAAACGTGGAACATTAACAACTTTTTGGAGGCCATAAAAGTTTTGGATCAAGCCGATCTTTGTTTTTTTAATTCATCTGGGTCTATATGACCTAATCAATAGATTGGATGTCAAATAAACAGTACATTGGGCCTTAGGAGAATTTTAATGGTGGATATCCAATCACTATTGTTTTCATATGGTGTGGTCCACCTAAGATTTATATTCCTCTCTTTTTTGGTATCAAGCCCTAAAATGATCTTTAAAAATGGATGAAACAGATACACCATGGTGGGCTTAGAGAAGTGTCCCATGTTAAAAGTTGGGATGTGTATACGCAGGGATAAAATCTTTCTCCCTTAAAAAAACAATAATCACTGAACGCATTCTTCATTCCCTGTTAAGCTAGACTGTGCATTCTTCATTCCCCGTTAAGCTAGACTCCCTGAAAAATTTCAACACAAAGGACTCCTATCATTGAAAATTTTCAATGTAAAATTGTGGAGCGCTTTCCTTCTTATGCGTTAACAAACACCACTAAACATGAAACATTTTCCAAATTCCGGGTTAAGTACAAAAATTCAACATTAACAAATAGGCCCTCGGCTAGTTAGTACCTAACCCGCGTCCCATGAAAATGAAAGAATGATGGAATTGATAGCCAGTCTCCACACATGTGCACCGATTTTCTGGGAAAGCCTTTCGCAGAAAGTTCGCAACAATGCCGGGTGGGCCCACAGATATGTTTGTTAGAAATTCACCATGTTCATCCGCTTTGAGTGTTTATTTTAGGAAATTCGACAAAAAATGAGGTGGATCTAAAACTCAAGTGGGTCACATAGGAGGGAAAATTGGGGGAAAATTTTCCTACCGTTGAAACTTTTCTGAGCTCTACCTTAATGTTTTATATGCAATCCAAACCATTTATAAGGTCATTACCACTGGGATGAAGTGAAAATACCAAAAAAATTTGCCTTAAATAAAAATTGGATCGCCCAAGAATGTTTCAATGATTGACAATGAATCCCCACTGTTTCCTCTCGTGTAACCCACTTAAGTTTCGGATACACATTATTTTTTGTCGCATTTTCTAAAATGAGCTATCAAAGCAGATGAATAGGGTGGATTTCTTACAAACATCTTAATGGGCCCCACCCAGCATCCTTGCACAAGAACATGCTTTGGCAGGAAATCTGCGTCAATTAGCTAATGGGCCTAATTCTTTAAGGAAGGCATCTACATGGTTAGGATTGCCTGATCAACGCTCAATCTCACTAGATTGCTAACATGCATGTTCCAAGTGGATGCTATCATAGTGGTGTCTCTATTCTACCATGACTAAAGACTTTAAACCATGATATTTACTTCAAATCCTTTTATAAAGAAGTTGTGGTACACAATGTACACAATGACAACCATTGTTGAAGCCTTCCTAGGGCCACCATGATGTTTTTTTACCATCCAACCTGTTCATAACTGGGAAAGAGTGCAACTAAGGGTCACCGCCTATCAATACAGAGATACTCGACATTACAACTCTAGGGTCAAGATACACAGGTTCTGAGCGGGAGAGCTAGTCCTCTGCAAGATTTTTCAAAATACCAAGGAACTTGGCTCAAAGCTCTAGGGCTGAACTGGGAAGGACCCTACAAGGTGGCCAGTATGGTTCGACCAAAGACCTATCAGCTAGAAGATATGAAGGGGCTGCTCTTACCTCATTCGTGGAGCACCGAACATCTAAAGATCTACTACCCTTACGGGATTTCTACAAGTGTTACGACTATGTCCGACCAGCCCGACTTGACAAGGAGCTACATGAGTTCAATTATGAGAAACCTCCCTCAGTCAAAAGGAAAAAGGTCTTCCTTCTCATTTCTACTATTTTATCTGTTGTTATTGCGACCTACGAGATCCACTATGAGAAACCTCCCTCAATCAAAGGGAAAAATGTTCTCATTTTCATTCCTACTATTTTATCTACTATTATCGTGACCTACGAGTTCGACAATGAGAAACTTCCCTCAATCAGAGGAAAAAAGGGTTCTTCTCTTCGTTTTCACTACTGTGGTTACCATTATCGCGACCTACAAACTCGACTATGAGCGACTTCCCTCTGCTGAAGGGAAAAAAAGTCCTCCCTCGATATATTGACCCTATATACTTGACACTAAGTGCCAAAAAGGGGCCACACATGAACAGACCAACTATACAAGAATTGAATCAACCAATATATATATATATATATATTCACTGATAATAAGGGAGAGTGTACACAAAAAGAAATGGCAAATACAAGGATAGTGGGTCTATTCCCCCAAAGGCTTCTCAGCCTCGGAAGGGGCAATGACAGGGTCATCTGGAGTGTCATCATCCTAGCAGTACAAATCCAAATCCAGATAACTTTGTTGAATATCTTCTCGGCACCGCTGGAAGCCCAGGTTGAAGATATCCTCCAGCTCGACTGCATGCACCTCGGAAGCTTTAAATGCCTCCACAGCCGCCACCTCACTTGCGGGAACCAAGGATTCGACCTCTGCCACTCTAGCTTTCGCACCAGTCACTCGCCTCTCCGTCTCAGAAAGGCAGGACTCGACCTTCATCGTTTAGGCTGCCAGCTCAACCTTCTCCCACTGTTCCGCAATCAGATGGGTAGTGCAAGCGGCCCTGTCCTCCTCGACGACCCTCAAGGCCATCCGCAGGGCCTCAACCTCTACACAAGTCGCCGCAGCCGCTTCCAACTTCGGAGCCTAGGCTTGGATCTTGGCCCTGACCACCTCGAGACTCCGAAAGGCGACCCCTTATCTCGAGGAAAGCATGGTGGGAGGTTAAAACCCTCGTGGCACCCTGCAAAGAAAAAACAATAAAAAGTCAGTCAACCAGAAAGAAAAACACATACAGGGAAAGACAAAAAGCTAGCACACATTCTTATGTTGGTTAGCATCGACGCCACCCCACCTAGCAGGGGTTTAGGTTTCAGGGCAAGCATGGATCCGACCTCCTCCTCGCTCACGATGCGGCTGTTCCAATGTGCTAGCATCACCATATGCCGGGGAATAGGTGCAGGAGCACCGAACCCACAACTCACATGGGTGCCCAACGGCCCGAGCTGCTCCCAGCTCCAATCTTCGGCCCTCTTCCTCTGTTTGAGTAGGGGGCGATTCAAGGTCGACAACCTCCCTCTGGACCAAATTAAAAGGAGAGACTCCCCAAATTGAACCATCTAGGGTAGCCTCTCCCCTCCTCCAACCTCAGCTTCGGTAGCCTCCTCCATAACCCTGGCTGCACGGCTTGGGGAAGGATCTCAAGGGCAAACATCGGACCGCCAACGTCGATCTCCGCAGCCTCAACTAGGTGAACTGAGGATGAGGGGGCATCCTTCCTAGCATTCCTCCTCATCCGCTCTAGCTCGATTGTGGAAGGGAGCTTTAGCCTTTTCGCCCGAGGACAATCTATCATCTTTGTAAAAGAAGTAAAAAGAGGGGCAATCAACCCTACAAAATAGAAGGAAATAAAGCAACAAATCTTAAAAGCAACATACCCGACGATCCGAGTGATCAGCTTCTTCTAATTCCTCTGATCTCGGCTACACTCCTGACCGAGCCTGACTTAATGGAGCTGTAGCTGGGTAAGATTTGGCTGGCGCTGGGACAAAGAACGACCAGATTCAACAAGAAAACTAAAAGAAATAAGGCCAACAAACGAAGCTATGGCTCAAGAACTCCGACCTGGTAATGCAAACTTGATAGGGACCTGAGAGCGTAACCTACCCAGCTCCATCGTCGAAGCCTCCCACTCTCCTGAAGCGAAGAACCGTTTGTCCTTCTAGCCCTTATTGGAAGAGGGGTTATCAGTGATGAGGGTCTAGCCTTTGTTTGGGTGGGAAAAAAATAATACCAGCTTCAAGAACCTAGGTTGCTCTTGGCTCTGTACAAGTATAGGAGCTCGTCTGCGGTCAGCTCGGCATGTTCCAATTGAAGCCAGAGGATATAACTACCAAAAATGGCCCACCACATATTAGGGTTAAGCTGCCAAGAGACAAGCTTGAGGTGGTGCAATACCTCTCACCTAATAGGGTGGAAGGGTAGCCGCAAGCTGCAATAGAAGAAACCAGAATAGATGGCCACCTCCCTCTCGGGAAGATGGTCCGAGAGTTCCCCAATCTCGAGGAGCCACAACACCATTGAGTCGGGGATGTGAAACTCTGACCTGAGGAAAACCAAATTCGCCTCCCGAAGTCTCAATCCGAAGGGGCCCACCTGAAGATGGACCTTCAGAAGACGTGGAGCCCACCTCCTCTTGGGGAGGTACAACCTCCTCTTCCTGAGCTGTCGTTGCCGAAGATGGCCTGCTCGATGATAAATTTAACTAGGAGTCCACACTGTCATGGATAAACTCTACGTGGAAGGCCCCTGACACATATATCCCCCAGGAATCTTCCGACGACATCACGGAAAGGAAAAAATCAAAATGGGAAAAAAAGAACAATGAGAGGAAAGAAGAATAATACGAAAGCGCATCAAAGGAAAGCCTAAGTGACTGGGCAAAAAGAAAATAAAAGGAAATGGAAAGGTTGACACAGCTCGAACGCCACATGAATTAGTGGGTGAAGAGAATGAGGTCAAACCTTTATTTATAAGGATTTGGGAGGGGGCATTAATGCCCGCATTTATTGTCGAGACATGAAAAGATCCCTTGACACATGATCTCCTCCATATGACAGCCCATTGTTCACTCTCAACCCTCATTAACTCAACAATGACAGGTGTTAACCTATAAGTCGCTCGAAGGCGAAGCAACGCTCGTCACTCCGTGCACGTCCCCTCATACAGAGCCCTGTCATAATATCCTCCTCGATCACATCAACATATGCTGTCTCTTTCTAATTCTCGCATTAAACACCTGACAACAAATCCAAGAAGTACCCATGGAACGAACTGACCTCTCACATATGTTAAGAATCTCCCGCTCATATGTTAAGACAAATCGGCTTACTTCCCGAGCTCATAAACATGGAACTTAGAAGTATGGGGTAACTGTTGTGGGGAGAATCGAGCTAACGTGATATATGAGACACGTGGCAAAAAGATAATCTAAACAAATTCTTTGAAAAACCTAAGAGTTAGAGAAGATAAGCCGAGCAAAGGGACTCGATGACCGAGTTGAAACAATTGACTTGGCTTGAAGATAAGGCTCATCAACAAACCCACAGATCTTGACTACAAGCATCAATCTCGACATTACACGACTGAGCTCGACCTCGAGGTCAGACCTTGGATGCCAACCTCGACCTCGACCACAAATTCCGACCTTGACCACGGATACCGACTTTGACATCGGAATATAAACATCTAGATAAAATTTCGTGCCATTTATGAATAGGACTGCCCAGATAGATCCTAACCAAAAATCACGCTAATTGAGGCATAATTAGAGAAATATTTGAGACCAATTTTCAACTCCAAGACGAGCCCTCCAGCGTATCCAGCAGATCCACTCAAATATGCAAATAGCCTAGAAAGCCTATAAATGCACCCCTTGGATGAAAGGTACATACAAATATATCTCAAATTTATTACACCTATCTTGAGTCCCCCTACCTGACTTAGGCATTAAAGGGTCTCCGGCCACAATCGGCGCCCCCATTATCCCTTTTATTTTGCATAAATTTGCAAGTATCCTACAGCTCACAAGAAGTGAGGTACGATCAACTAGATTTGAGTAACAACAAAGAGCAACACTTAAAAGTCAAATACGCATGACACCATAAGTGCATTACTTTGACAATTTCCATTTGATGTGGGGCCAATACTTTTTAATTTCCAAATGCTCTCTGAATTCCAAGCATAACAATCTCAACATTGCACATAAAATTGAACTATTTTCAAGAAAATAGAAAGTTTGGGTATTCTATGTATTGTTGCTTTGCTTGTAAGTAATATATGATATTGGCTTTCAACTGCCCAAAGTTATGGACGATAAGAAGAAATTAAAAATGGTCCACATTCAATATTCATACATTTCAAGGTTAAAACGACAAATCTAAGTAGCTCAAGCACGCTAGGATGATCAGCAGGTCAAGCACGTGGTGCCTTTTTTCATGCAAAATGGTTCCATGCATCTTTTTTTCTCCTTAGCTATTGACTTCCCTTGTTTCTCTTTTTCTTGGCATCGAATTGTCAGTTAGGTGAGTCGGTCGTCTAGAAAAACTGGCAAAATTTTGGACTGAGATTCCGTAGTGACCCCTTTAGTACCCAAGATGGTTCTGGTCGGTGCTAGAAATGCTTTGTGGCCACCACCATAATGCATGTGCTTTATTCAGGCCGTCCATTCATTTTCCCAGCTGATTACAGGGCATGAAGTGGCATCAAGTGGCTCACTTTCCATTTATATCTTGCAATTACAAACACCATCAATCCAATTTTCTTAAAGAGCAACACTTGGAGTCAAACATGGCCCGATGCACTTTAATTTCCAAATGCTCTCTGAATTCCAAGCATAACAATCTCAACATGAATTGAGCTATTGAAATTTTCAAGAAAATCTAAAGTTTAATTATTGTTACTATACTTGTAACCAGTCTATGATATTGACTTTCGATCACCACAGTTATGGACGGTAAGGAGAAATTAAGAATGTTCCACATTCAATATTCACACGTTCCATGGTTAGAACAGGAGAAATTAAGAATGGTCCACGTTCAATATTCATACGTTCCATGGTTAGAGACACTCATCTCAGCAGGTCAAGCACGTGATGCCCTTTTTTCAAGCAAAGGGATTCCATGCACCCTTTTTACTCCCTAGCTATTGACTTCACTTGTTTTTCTTTTTTCTTTTTCCTTTTTTCAGTAATGAATTGTCAAGGTCCATTGTCTAGAAGAATCGGAAAAAAAAAAAAAAAAAGAACTTGGGTTCGATAGTAACCCCTTCAATACCCAAGATGGTCTTGCTCAGTACCAGAAATGCTCTATGAGTGCCAGCATGATTCATGCATTTTACCAATCCCATCCAACCATTTTTCCAGGTCATTTTAGGGCATCAAGTGGCATCAAGTGGCCCACTTCCCATTTATATCTTACAACTACAAATAGTCAATCCAATTTTCTTAAAGAGTAACACTCGGAGTTAAACAAGCATTACGCCTTAAATGCATGACTTTCACAATGGCCATTAGATGTGGAGTGATACCTTTAATTTTCAAATGTCTCTCTGAATTCCAAGTACAACAATCTCAACATTACATGTATGATTGAGCTATTATCAAGAAAATAAAAAGTCTAGGTATTCAGGGTATTGTTGCTTTACTTATACAAGCAGTCTATGATTATTGGCTTTTCGATTGCAAAGTTATGTACAGTCAGGAGAAATTTAAAATGGTCCACATTCAATACTCATACATTCCAAGGTTAGAACCACTAATCTCAACAGCTCAAGCTCGCTATGGTGATCAGTGGGTCTAACACATAATGCCTTCTTTTTTTTTTCATGCAAAAGGGTCCCATGCACCTTTTATTCTCCTTATCCATTGACTTCACCTGTCTCTCTTTTTCTCAACAACGATTTGTCAGTGAGGTGGGCTCATTTGAAGAACCGGCAAAAAGACTCAGATTCAGTAGTTACCCCTTCAGTACCCAAGATCGTCTTGGTTGGTGCTGGAAATATTGCTTTGTAGGCACCACCATAATGCATGTAGTTTATCCACAACATCTGTCCATTTTTCCAGCTGATTATAGGCCATGAAGTGGCATCAAGTGACCCACTTCTCATTCATATCTTACAATTACAAATACCGTCAATCTAATTTTCTTAAGTAGCAGCACTTGAAGTCAAACAGGTGTCACACCGTATATGCATGACTTTGACAGTGGCCATTAGATGCGTCCGGATATGCTTTAATTTCCAATGCTCTCTGAATTCAATATTTATATATAGCTTTCAGGATTAGAACCATTCATCTCAGCAACTCAAGCACGCAAAGGTGATAAACTGGTGATTGAATGCCCACCATTAAATACTTCCTAAGGTCCACTGCTATGTTATTTGCTATCCAACCTCTTGATTAAGTTAGACAGATATGTATGAAGGGAAAACATAATTGTCATCTTAATCCAAAACTTTATTGCCCCGGTAAGTTCTTAACGGCTGGTGTTCAATTACCATCTTTCCTTTGGTGTGGCCTGCCTGAGATTTGAATCTATCTCATTTTTTGACAATTAGCTGGAAAAATGGTTGGACGGTGTGAATAAAACACACATGGTGGTGGGCCATAGAGCACCGACTAATATCCATAATGGCAGGGTCACTACAAAATTAGTAGTTCACGGAAAGCTTTTAACGCACAGTTGCATTTGAGCTCGTTAAAAACCGCATCAAATATCTGGACTGACCATTAGGCTTTGTACTCTATTCCTGCCATGCCTTGAAAAAATCATTCTAGTCAGATAATCCAAACCAGCTAATCAGTGGTATGCAAAAATAGGCAGATAAGATCATTTATAGAAGATGAGTTGGTTTTAGATGTTTATGACCATTCCTATAATTTTTGTGCTGCAGTGGAAGAAAAGTAGCATGGACTTAATGGAAGGCCTAGATGGGTGATGCGAATGCTAAGAAGTTCAAATGTAACCATGTGCCTCATGGGAAGGTTCCCATGCATTTAGCCAGTTAAATCTGGGTTAATTAGATCACATGTATGATTTACAAGGGCATCCTTTAGTTGAGTATAGGGTACTAGTAAAAGGGGATTGATTTTGGTACCTACAGTACCATTTGTGTAGCACAGAAATAAAAAATCAACTGAAGCCCAAGAAGATGGAACATGCTAAGAATCGTGCTAATCCAAAACTCACATGGGCCGCTCCATATGCAACCATGTGAAAGTATGTTCAAACCTTTAAAATCTAAGTGGTGCGGCCCACTTATGTTTTGATTGGCATTATTTATGGAGATTCCTTTTATCTCAGTTAGGAACATTTCACTGATGGGTTGGATGTCATTTACACACATTATAATGGGTCGCTGTTAAGTACCTAGCCAATACACCAAAAGCCTTTGGACAGATGTTATGCATAAGCTAGGCTATTAAATCAAGGACCCTTTCTCCAACACAAAATCAGGTGGAATGTAGCTGTCAGCAAGATTTCTCCATAACAAAATCAGGTTAGAGCACACTACTTACAACTTTGTTGCTATAAAATAACTCACATACAAACTTTGGGGCAGGCACCAAACAAAAAAGACTAGGCCCCAGCTATTAGCTATTATATAGGGCTCAAAATAAGAAATATGCACATGCTCCCAAACAACTAAATCCAACTGAACAAACTCAACCACCCTTGTACAATTTTGCTAGTTCTGAACCATAGTGGTATCCTTTAAAAAAAAGAAAAAAAAAAAAAGAAAAAGAACCATAGTGGTATGATATATGTTAGATTGTGGGCCTCTACTAGTCTAAAGAGGATATGTAGTTTTCTTGAAGCACTATAGAGATTCCTAATAATGCTTCCTCAACTTACATATATTGCTGGTTTTATTGTGATTTGGACGATCTTTGGTATTCATGTTTAAATAGTTTTGAGAATGTCAATTCTAATGCCATGCTTTGTTGTTCTTAGTCTCACTAGTTGAAACTTGAGTAGCATACTCTTGCTTCAAATGCTTATCCTCTGCTCATATTTTGTTATCGACACTTGAAGTTATTGAGCTTGATCAGATAATAAACCTTGTTCTTGAATTTGATGAATATGTTATGTAACGTGTGCATGATCAAAATGGAAACCATGTAATACAGAAATGCACTAAATCTTTTCTTTCTTTCTTTGTTTTCTTTTTCTTTTCTTTTCTTTTTTCCTTATTTTATTTTTTTGTTTTGTTGTAAAGGGTATGAGGTTGATATTTGAAGGGGGAAAAAAGAAAATGAAAAAGAAAGAATGGTGACCAAAAAATTGGATAATGAAATGATTAAACAAAAATTGTTACCATAGCACTAAATTTGGCTCCCACATTGAAAGCATGCATGGAATATGGTCATGGTTGAATAAATGCAGCAGGAATCATGAAAGCAACAGCTGGTTCCTACATGCATATCAACATCCAGGCAATCCAACTCCAAATACAAAAGCAACAAAATTCTTTTACTAAACAACCCCAGAAAATGAAGTTAGTTTATTCTCCATATTGGTTGAGTGAAAATGCAACTGCTCTGGTTGGTGATGTCACTCAATTAGTTAACTATGCTCCCCTTGAAAATGAAGTTCAACTATTCTCCATACTGGTTACTACCATGGCCATTAAGTTGAAATTACAACTTCTATGTGCTATTTAGATATCTTGTTTGCTGATCTTTCTTGCAATGATCTCATTTTTTATGCATGTGTTCCTTTAGCTTTTGCTTGTTTCATGATTCTATAGCTTCCAATGTGATCAGTTTATGCCTTTCTGTTCCTATATTAGTCTTGAAGTGTTGCTTGTTCCTGTTCCCAGCCGACACACCCTGCCAAAACCGTTTTTCAAAACCTTACTTGAGATTCACACTGTGAGCCTGAAAATTACATTCTTTTATTTTGCCCCCGAAAAAGCTTCAAGTTTACAATATCATTCAAGTTTAAATAATATAATCCATGACATAGGATTCCCTATTAAATCACCTCCATCATCACAATTTGATCGGTGTCATTTTAGACATATGCTCCGTACAAAATGAGAACCACAATTCCGACGGTTCCAATAACTGTATGTGACCGGGTTGAAAGTGTCTAATCTGAGAGATTTTCTTTCTTATATATATATACACACACACATACGGAAACGCTCACCTGCGAACCAGTTCGTACGTGTTACATACGAACTTTTTTGAGAACCCATCATACGTGATGTGGATCCAAAATCTGAACCGTTCATGTGAAGCAGCACCTCGTAAAACCCCCCAGGATCAAGTTTTACTTTGATCTAGAACTTTGATGGGCCATGAAAAATTAAAACAGTTTCCTCCCTTGATTTGCATTTCTCTTTGCTATGGCCCACCAGAATTTTAGATTAGGGTGAAAATTTCACACGTGAGGTTTCATGGGATTCCGCATCACATGGACCGTTTAGATTAGACACCCATGACACGTGTGCAAAGGTGCGCACGTGCGTAGGTGCGCGGGGGAGCATGACTCTATATATATATATATGGAGGAACAGGGGTGTCAGTGGGCCAGGTTATGCTGGGCTAACTGTGTCCAAACATAACCTCAGCCCCGCCCAAGCCTGTGATGAGCCAAAACAGTTTTAAGCTGAGCCCAGCGGAGATTTTTATGCTGGCCCTTAGTCCGAGTGTTTCTCAGATGGATTAAGGGCTACAAAATAAAATATAAGAATTTTTACATATGGTATATATTATAAAATTCCCCTCGCAAATTTTAATGAGCTTGTCTGGACTGAGCATATGAACCGTTGTACACGGTCCAAACCCAGCATGTTTGAGAGATGGGCCTAAATATATGCTTAGCTCAAAGCCCAACAGCCCAGCCCAGCCCATTAACAGCGCCAGAAAAGGCTAGTAATTCAAGTGATAGTATATGCCTCCAACAACTCGAGTGATGAGGCAGAGCACATGATCTGGACCATTTGTTTGGTGGGTCGTACTATGGATTGACAAAATCATGAATTTCTCACCCTAGTCGTCTTATCTATAGCCTTAGAATAAAGGTTTGGAAAAGAATACTGGCGGTGGTCAGATCAATAGGAACAGGTCCACCACTAGGATGGTTATGATTGTTTGATGGATGTGCTTTGGGACAGTGGACAGCAACAAATAAGAAAATTGGAAGAGATCCGATCAATGGTCTGGATCATGGACCACTTTCCCTCCTTTACATTAGGAGTGCAATGGACCTGATGATTAAAGTCCTCAGGTTTTATTTAGTGTTATTATACCGCTAATCTCACTTTCCCCAATACATGCCTCCAAATGTGTAGATGTGACATGTGTGGAACATATGAACTAGCCATTCATCAGTTGGGACCCGGCATGTGGATGCCTTACCACCATAATCAAAAGGGTCTACTTATAAGTTAGGAGAGCGGATTGCATGTGCCCCAGGCACAGAGATATAGTGTGCCTGGTGCTGGGTGGGGCCAACAGCCCATCCAAACCGTATTCATATGGTTATTAACACTCAGATAAACTGCAGGAACAAATATCATCATGATACAAAGCTTGTGTCACCCCAGGTGTTCAATCTTTTATGTTTCATGTGGTATGGTCCACATGAGTTTTGGATATGCCTGATTTTTAGAATCATATCCTACTGTGTAGATGTGATGCCTTTTATTTTTAGAAAAGGGTTCCATGCACTTTTTTATTTCAGCTATTGACTGCCCTCATTTCTCCAATTTTAACCAGTTTCGTGTATCATGGTCAAGAAACCTTAAGTATTATAAGGTACATTGGCAAAGTTTCCCGATACTTATCTCACACGGCAACGAATTTAAGACGGGTGGGTCCAGTTGGCCAGGAGAACCAGCCAAATTTGAGGCATTATTATTATCAATATCATCATCATCATCATTGGCATCTCACGGCTCCAGCCAATATGATAATTATTTGAGCTAGTCGTGTACTTAAAAAGATTAATTGATAGACTTGACTGACGATCGCCACATTCTACAAACAAGTTTGCCCATTTGAATATCAGATGGGCCAGATTCTATTAGGCCAGGCATATAACATTATCGCGATTGACTGATGAGTGGCTTTGATCAACCTAATAAAGATGAGGGCCACTTATCAGGCCGTCACGACTTTTTCTATGCCTTGTTTCACAAACCAGGCCAAGATGTATCAAGATGTGAATGATTCATAGAAGTGAGTTAACCACATTCCGTGTGTGTGTGTGTGTGTGTGTGTGTGTGTGTGTGGGTCCTTTCTTTGAGTCAAGGCAGCTTCACCATCAGGATGATCTAGTGATGGCTCCTGTCTCACATGTGTGAATGTTTTCCACAGTTGCGTTGAGTGCTGAATGAAAGTGCAATCCTTAGAAAAAGTGGATGCATGTGTGGGGTCCTTGCTCTTGCCACCAATGGTAGGTCAAGGGTTGGATTACCCATGGGTGGGGAAATCCCACGGCCGTGTGAGTGTGTGGGGATGTGTACATGTGTGCGTGTGTAAATAAATATGCACACATGTGTGGGGATGTGTGTGTGTAAAAATAAGTGCATGCTTGTGTGCACGCAGATCATCTTTTGCCCTTCATTTTTTTATTTTTGTTATTTACGGATTATCATGATGGACTCACATAAACAAGTTTATGGAATTCGTTTTGGTTTTTGTTTTTTGTTTTTGTTTTGGCCAAGGAATGTATGCAATGGGCCCGTCGACAGTTCCTAAATTCCACATTATGATGCACATCAGAGTGGGGCCTACTTCCCCTTGTATCCATGATGTGATGTGTAAACTTTGTGTTAGATGTTTTACATGGATGGGATGAATTAACTTGCCCTATTTCCTAATGCTGATGATCAACTAATTACATGAACAAGTTTCATTGGCAGTGACTACTAAAGAGAGGTGGCATCAAGTGGCCTACTTCCCATCTCTATCTTACAAATACTATTAATCCAATTATTATTATTATTATTATTATTTATTATTATTATTTTTTAAAGCAGCCCTTCTTAGTCAAATGTGCATCACAGCACATTTCCATGATTTTGACGAGGCCATTAGATGTGGGCCCAACACCCTCTAATTTCCAACTACTCTTTAAATTCCAAGCACAGCAGTCTCAACCACTCACCAATAATTAAGCTGTTTACAATAAAATAGAAATTCTGTATTGTCGTTATACATATGAGACACCCATGATGAGTGGGTAACAACCATCACCAGGTCAAGCAAGCAACAACCATGACCGGGTCAGGCAAATGATTCCATTTAGTCATGCAAAAGGGTCCATGAGCTTTCTTTTCATATATATTATAAAATTATCCTTGGAAACCTTAATGAACTTGTCCAGGCTGGGCTTATCTATGAACTGTCATACACGGTCCAAACCCAACATGTTTGGGAGAGAGGCAAAATTTATGCTTGGCTCAAAAGCCCAACAGAAAAGCCCAGCCCATTAACACGTAATAGTATACGTCTCCAACAAGTGATGAGGATGGGTCATACTATGGATTGGCAAAATCATGAATCTCTCACCCTAGTCATCTTGTCTATATCCTTAGAATAAAGGTTTGAAAAGAATATTGGCAGCAGTTAGATCAATAGGAACAGGTCCACCGCTAGGATGGTTATGATTGTTTGATAGATGTGCTCTGGGACAGTGGACAGCAACAAATTAGAAAATTGGAAGAGATCTGATCAATGGTCTGGATCATGGACCACTTTCCCTCCATTACATTAAGAGTACAATGGAACTTATGATTAAAGTACTTAGGTTTTATTTAATGTTATTATACAGCTAATGTGGCATTCGTGTGAATAGCCTAACCCAATACATGCCTCCAAATGTGTAGATGTGACATATGTGGAACATACGAGCCATTCATCAGTTGGGACCCGACATGTAGATGACTTCCCACCAGAATCAAGCCCATTTACTAAGACCTTGGTATCAATTCCCTAGTGGGCCGGGGTGGATAACAGTGATGTGTAAGCTGACATTGGGAAGTACTAACAAGCTATAAAAAAAAACCGATCTACTTATTTTTTATTGCATGTGCCCTAGGCACAGAGATATAGGTGTGCCCGGTGCTGTGTGGGGCCAACGGTCCATCCAAACCGTATTCATATGGTTATTACCACTCAGATAAACTGCAGGAACAAATATCATCATGATACAAAGCTTCTGTCACCCCAGGCGTTCAATCCTTTCTTTTTCATGTAGTATGGTCCAGATGAGTTTTGGATATACCTGATTTTTAGAATCATATCTTACTGTGGTCTTTAAAAACAGAAGGATGGAGTGGATTTGTCATGGACATCTCTGCGGGCCCCACATAGCCTCAAGCACACCTATATCTCTCTGTGCCCCAGGGCACATACAATTAGGTCTCAGTAGTCAGGCCATACTGGGAAACGGATTGGCTACTCCCCCTGACACCAGCCCCAGAGCTGGTGGTCGGTGCTCTGTGGGCCCATCATAATGTATGTGTTTCATCCATTCCGTCTATCTATTTTTCTAGATCAATTTATGGTAATACACAAAAAATGAGGTATATCTCAATCTCAAGTGGACCACATTACAGGAAACAGTGTTGAATGAACTTCGACCGTTAAAAACTTTTTAGGGGCCATAAAAGTATTGGATCAAGTTTATCTTTGGTTTCTCCCTTCATCTGGGTCTTTATGACCTAATAAACGGATTGGATTTCAAATAAACAGTACATCAGGCTTTAGGAGGATTTAAATGATGGATATCCAATCACTATTTTTTTTTCCTGTGGTGTGATCCATTTGAGATTTATATCCCTCTCATTTTTCGGATAAAGTCATAAAATGATATTTTAAAATGGATTAACGGAATGGATGAAACACATACATCATGGTGCGTTTCCGCCATACTGTGGTAAACAAAACCACACCTTTCAAAATGAGGGCAAATCCGTCCGCACAAAATAGACTTTTCCGGACGAGGCCCGATCCTCTGCCTCACGACGCAGTCGTATGTTATGCAATTATCCGTGGGGTCCACGGCATCGCGTGTATTCATTCCGACCCACACATCACATGAGTCCGGCGGATGCCTTAAAAATCAAGATACCACACCGCAGAAAACAATGGACATTTGTTAATGCAAAAATCTAATTGTCCCTCTTTCTCGCCGTCGAGTGTCTGCACAGGAAGAAGAGAAAGGAGACCCTAGCTAGAGCAGGGGACCCTCCGATGCCAAAGTCAGGCCAGGAATCTAGGTCTTATTGTATTGAGGGAGTTCAGGAGAGTGTTTTTTGCGTACCTTTCATCCTTGGAGTCTCTCGTATTTATAAGAGAAGGAGGATCCCGCTGTATGGGGGTTCTTTCCTGATATTTTAGAGATTTGATTAAGATGGTGTTTTGTTTACAGATACTTCCCGATCTCGAGATTTTCCGGACCGGAGATCCTTCTACAAGATTCTCGAGACGGTGTTTAAGATCACACCGTCTCTCCTTTACTTGGCTCGGCCTCAATAGATTCGTAATCTCGGCTGGCTTACATAGGAGACTTTTTGCTTACTATCGGACGAAACTGGGTCGGTTCAGGACCGATGTTTTCCTTCTATCCGATAGTCGATACTACAACCAACCATACATGGGTTGTTTTTATAATCGGTCAGGTGGCTTTCTGATTTGGAACCTTTAATAGGTCTCTTTAGACATTGCTGCCTCATTAATAGAGTCAACTTGATGTGCCCATACTCGCCTAAGGCTCTCGACTCTCAACTTTTGTCGGGATTCATTTCCGACAAATCAGAACAAGTCTCTCCTTTGGCTTTATTTTGCTCGACCCGAACTATTGGCTCGGATCTTTCAGTCAGTTTTAGCAAAGTTGGTCCATAAAATAATTGAGTCTCCGGATTTATCATATTACTTTTCCCAACAGTAAGCCCCCTACTTCTTGTGTCAGTTATATTGGCACTAAGGAGTACTATATTGCAGACCGAGATTATGATAGGGTATTTATTACTTCTTGTATCGTTCTTGACGTACGATAGATCGTTACTCGAGGTCGCACGAGTGAATAGCCGTCAAGTCGTTTCGTCCGCTTATGAGCGCTAAACATGTGGTGAAGATGTTACTTGCGTCAGTCGGCGTGCGCCATACATCGGGGGGGAGTCGAAATAAGCATCGATTTGACTCCTCTTTAAATGTTGTTGCCACGTAGCTCGGCTATAAAAAGAGGAGCGGGATCGACTTTCGCACTTTCGTCTGCCGAATTCGTTTTCCTCTCCCACTCTCCCTTCTCTCTTCTCAGCTGTGTTTGTGGTCTGCCAGTCTTCTCCGTGCCTTCTTTCTCCTCCTCAATTGTGTGCTTATCGTCTTTCCGGTGAGTCTTATCTTTTCCTCTTTTCTTTTCGACGTTTAGTGACTATGCATCCTTCAAATCCCCAGGGGGAGATATCTGGTGATGAGGGCGAAACAGAGTATTTTTTGGAATGTTTTAGAATCGCCTTCCTTACTGGTGGAAATGACGATGAGTGCCAATGAGGCTTTCCAGCTCACTGCTAGGATGTCCAGTAGGACTCCAGCGGAACGCTCTGCCCTGGAGGGCCCCTCTGTCTTGAGACATGCCCTTGTAGGCCTACCCCATTTTTCCCAAGGAATGACTTAGAGGAAAAGGAGGAAGAATTAGGAACCTCTGAGTCGGCTCTTCCTAGGAGACTGATGAGGGCCGAGTTTGGGGGAACCACTGAGTCGGTCCCCCTACGGAGATCGGCTCGATTTGCTGAGTCGGTAGCTGAAGAAGGAGAGACTGCCGAGAGTGAGGAGGTCAGAGATGAACAAAATGGGCCGATTCCCTCAGTTTTGACCGAGATGGACTTAAATAGGATCCGAATAGGGTATCATGTCCCTGACTCAGTAATTCTTCAACTTCCGCTTCCGGATGAACTGTCCGACCATCCCCCTCATGGGATCGTCGCAATTTTTCAAGTCGCCATGCAATGTGGCTTGCGTCTACCCTTACAATCTATTGTTCGGAATTTTCTTTCCCGGCTTAGAATTGCTCCTAGGCAAATAGTCCCGAATGGGTGGAGGAACTTGTTTAGATGTGCAGTGTTGTGGGCTGAGGCTGATCAGCCCCCACTGATTGTGGACGAGTTCCTCTATCTATACCAAGTTCGGCCGAATACTTCGCAGCCCAGCTGGTATTTTTTGAGTGCTTAGCGGAACAAGGGTGGTTCTTTGATAATCGACCCTCTTACCTCTAACAAGTACTGGAGAGAGAGGTGGTTCTGGGCATGTGGTCGCTGGAAAACTACCAAGCCTAGGCTGTTCGAATCCCTCGTTCTCCGGGTGTTCTCTAAAGCAAGTGACTCGGCACGCCTTTTTCCTCGTCTTGTTTTGATAAACTCCTCTTGAGTTTAACGGAATGTCTTCTGCAGATATCTCCAAGAGAAAGCCAAAGCTAGCAGCTAACGCTTTAGCTTGGATCAGAGACCTGTGGACGTTGAGCCTGGAAGACAGGTCTTGGAAGTCCCTCTTATAGCCGGAGCGTCTTCTTCTCTCGGGCTTAGACTCGTCCGTGACAGGTAACTTTTAATTACTCAGGCACATCCTTCTTAAATTTTTCTGATTATGTGTTTTATCTGACACAAAAATGGCCGAAGCTCGACCCCTCCTGAGGCAGTCGAAGTGAAAGGCTCCCCCCATGTCAGTCCTTTTGTCGGATCCTCGGCCCTCGAAGAAGGCTAAGACTGCTCCATGGGTCGCGGAGCCTTCTGCCCTAGTTGCCACTACCTCGGCCGTCCTGCCCGTCGTCGATCTTTCTGACCCCGAAGAGAGGGCGGAAGATGTTCCTGTCGAGTCCTGGGCGACTCTCGAGCTAGGACCGGTTGCCGAACGAGTCTCGGGGTGAAGAGAGGAGCAGAGAGGAGAGAGTTCAAGGAAGGAGTCGGCTTCACAGAAGCAATCCTCCTTCTGTCGGGCCGTGACAGATATGGTGCCTTGGGCTGTTTCTACCGGGAGCGAAAGAGAATTCACTTCCATCTTCGAAGCTCCTGGGAGTCGGATACTCTCCCATGCTGCAAAGCTCTTGCTTCAGGTGGGATTTCAAATTTTATTCTCTAGCTTCTTGTTTCTTTTGGCTTTTATCGGACTTAGTGGTGTTTTTTATTGTGTAGCTCGCTCCTTGCCTACTGAGAGCCAGCGTAGACCTGACTGAGGCTGAGAAGGCTCATAAAAATGTGGCGGACGTCGAAGCAGCTCAGAGACGGGTAGCAAAGGCAGAAGCTCAACTTGAGATCGCCTCGACTAGGATCGACCGCTTGACTGCCGAGTTGAGCTTGACTCGGAAGGTGACTGAAGACGCTAGAGCTGAATGTGCTCGGATGACTCAGCTACTGAAAGGGGGCTACTTCGCCTGGCTCGTGACGCCTTCGAGGATAAGCTAACCCGGCTGAAGGCCGATACAAAAACAGTGCTCGAGGTGGCCAAGAAAGAGGCGAGAGAGAAAGGCCATAAAAGACTTCCTTGAGTCTCTGGAATTCGAGGACGAGAGATATCGCCTATACGCGAGCGGGTACCAAGCTTGCATCCAAGTGGTGAAGCAATTTTTTCCCGACCTTAACCTCTCGAAATTTGAGGATATGCCTCTCGAGGAACCGGCGACTGAAGCGGTTGAGCCTGACGATGTTGCGGGTGGTTTCAGGGTTGAGCCTGAAGCGACTCAGGCTCCAGAGGTCATTTCGAATGACCCTTGAGAGCCCCGTAGCTCGGTTTTTGGTACCATCATCGGCTCTATTTTTGACACTGACACCAGCTTCGCTGGGAACTCGATTTTTGGTACCATCATCGGCTCTATTTGTGGCACTAACACCGGCTCCGGGCAAGCTCGAGGGATCCATCATCCATATGACGTAAAGCAGGGTCGGGATTTACGTCAGAATCGGCCCGAAACAAAAGCGTCCTCGTTTGTGGAGGAAGTAATGCGGGCCCGACTACCGGAACGTTTCTGTCTTCCGCAAATTATGCCTTTCATGGGTAAAACCGACCTAACTGAGCACGTCGAATGCTTCCGAACGTACATGGAACTACGTGATGCCTCGGATACCGTGATGTGCCGGGCCTTCTCCCTCACATTAGCTGACGTAACCCGACTTTGGTTCAAACAACTGAAACCAAAGTCTATCCGAACCTTCACAGAACTTAGTGACGCCTTCCTTACTAATTTTATTGGCGGGAAAAAGAAGTTGAAACCTCCAGCACATCTGAACAACATAGTCCAGAAGGAGGGAGAATTATTGAAAGATTATATCAAACGATTTAACTTCGAATCGCTCCAAGTTCGGAAACATTCGGAAGAGATAACACTCAACTCCATCATGCAAGGTGTAAGGGATAAACCGTTTTTGGCATCCTTAGACAAGAATCCACCCGAAACTTTGGCAAAGTTCATGATTCGATCAGATAAATACACAGACGTTGAAGAAACGTGAAACTTGCGCGAGGCCATCTACAATGCAAAAACCACGGCCAAAGGGTCGGCCAAAAATGAGGTTGACTCGGCCGGAGGGAAAAAGCGTAAAGACGACCGAGCGCGCGATGAACACAAGTCAGGCAAGCGACCCGACCGAATGTTTTCTACATACACCCCGCTTAACAAACCTTGAGAACAGGTGTTGATGGAAATCAAAAGTGAAGGATTCGTAAGTTGGCCGAATAAGCTTCGGAGTAATCCAAATCGGTGGAATAAGGACAAGTACTGTCACTATCATCGTGATCACGGTCATAGTACAAGTGATTGTTATCACTTGAAGGAGGAGATCGAAAGGCTTATCTGAGAAAGTCGGCTCAAAGAACGTGTCGAGGGAATAGGAACAACGGAAGAAATCTGGACGATAGTCAAAGGACCCCTGTGCGGAGGCGACTCAAACAACGCCCGAAAAAAACCACGCCAGAAGCCTCAGCTGACCTGTGTCCGACATTCTGATCATAGATCGGCCTTCAGAAGAAAAGAAGAAGGAAAAGTACTGTATCTCGTTCACTGATGAAGATGACTGAGGGATCCATCATCCACATGACGATGCATTGGTCGTTACTCTGACCATTGCAAACCGAAGGGTGTTCCGCATTCTCGTCGACACAGGGTCATCGGATGACGTGTTATTCACTCAGGCGTTCGATAGGATGGGTGTTGAACGATCGGCGTTACGACCGGTTCGTACCTCGTTGGTCGGATTCTCGGGGGGACAGATACTCCCGGAGGGGATCATTTCACTGCCGCTCACAACCGGGAATCGTCCGCACCAAGTGACAACAATGGTTGATTTCCTGATAGTCGACCAATCGTCCGTATACAACGCTATACTCGGTCGATCCTCTCTGAGTATCCTCCAGGCTATCGTATCTACATACCACCTCTCCATGAAATTCCCGACTGAGTCGGGAGTAGGAGTCGTCAAAGGATATCAGAAGGACGCGAGACGTTGCTACATGACAGCTGTAAAAATACCCACCGAGAAAGCTCCAGTTGAAGTATCAATGATCGAGTCGCTAGACCACCGGGTCGAGACGCATGAACGAGGGCAGCCAGTTGAATATCTTGTCTCGGTGCCCTTGGTCGAGACAGACGAGTCTAAAACAGTGCAAGTTGGCTCGTCTCTGCGACCACCCTTGAGAGATAATTTGATAGCCCTGCTTCGACGATATGCTGACGTATTTGTTTGGAGCAATGAAGATATGCAAGGAATCGACCCGTTAGTAATCACTCATCGACTCAAACACGCCCTTAGCACAAAAGCCCAACAGCCAAGCCCAACTATTAACAGTGCCAGAAAAGGCTAGTAATTCAAGTGATAGTATATGCCTCCAACAACTCGAGTGATGAGGCAGAGCACATGATCTGGACCATTTGTTTGGTGGGTCGTACTATGGATTGACAAAATCATGAATTTCTCACCCTAGTTGTCTTATCTATAGCCTTAGAATAAAGGTTTGGAAAAGAATACCGGCGGTGGTTAGATCAATAGGAACAGGTCCACCACTAGGATGGTTATGATTGTTTGATGGATGTGCTTTGGGACAGTGGACAGCAACAAATAAGAAAATTGGAAGAGATCTGATCAATGGTCTGGATCATGGACCACTTTCCCTCCTTTACATTAGGAGTGCAATGGACCTGATGATTAAAGTCCTCAGGTTTTATTTAGTGTTATTATACCGCTAATCTCACTTTCCCCAATACATGCCTCCAAATGTGTAGATGTGACATGTGTGGAACATATGAGCTAGCCATTCATCAGTTGGGACCCGGCATGTGGATGCCTTACCACCATAATCAAAAGGGTCTACTTATAAGTTAGGAGAGCGGATTGCATGTGCCCCAGGCACAGAGATATAGTGTGCCCGGTGCTGGGTGGGGCCAACAGCCCATCCAAACCGTATTCATATGGTTATTAACACTTAGATAAACTGCAGGAACAAATATCATCATGATACAAAGCTTGTGTCACCCCAGGCATTCAATCTTTTATGTTTCATGTGGTATGGTCCACATGAGTTTTGGATATGCCTGATTTTTAGAATCATATCCTACTGTGTAGATGTGATGCCTTTTATTTTTAGAAAAGGGTTCCATGCACTTTTTTATTTCAGCTATTGACTGCCCTCATTTCTCCAATTTTAACCAGTTTCGTGTATCATGGTCAAGAAACCTTAAGTATTATAAGGTACATTGGCAAAGTTTCCTGATACTTATCTCACACGGCAACGAATTTAAGACGGGTGGGTCCAGTTGGCCGGGAGAACCAGCCAAATTTGAGGCATTATTATTATCAATATCATCATCATCATCGTTGGCATCTCACGGCTCCAGCCAATATGATAATTATTTGAGCTAGTCATGTACTTAAAAAGGATTAATTGATAGACTTGACTGACGATCGCCACATTCTACAAACAAGTTTGCCCATTTGAATATCAGATGGGCCAGATTCTATTAGGCAAGGCATACTTTTTCTATGCCTTGTTTCGCAAACCAGGCCAAGATGTATCAAGATGTGAATGATTCATAGAAGTGAGTTAACCACATTCCGTGTGTGTGTGTGTGTGTGTGTGTGTGTGGGTCCTTTCTTTGAGTCAAGGCAGCTTCACCATCAGGATGATCTAGTGATGGCTCCTGTCTCACATGTGTGAATGTTTTCCACAGTTGCGTTGAGTGCTGAATGAAAGTGCAATCCTTAGAAAAAGTGGATGCATGTGTGGGGTCCTTGCTCTTGCCACCAATGGTAGATTCACATAAGTTTGAACACTAGGTCAAGGGTTGGATTACCCATGGGTGGGGAAATCCCACGGCCGTGTGAGTGTGTGGGGATGTGTACATGTGTGCGTGTGTAAATAAATATGCACACATGTGTGGGGATGTGTGTGTAAAAATAAGTGCATGCTTGTGTGCACGCAGATCATCTTTTGCCCTTCATTTTTATTTATTTTTTTTTGGTTATTTACGGATTATCATGATGGACTCACATAAATAAGTTTATGGAATTCGTTTTGGTTTTTGTTTTTGTTTTGGCCAAGGAATGTATGCAATGGGACCATCGACAGTTCCTAAATTCCACATTATGATGCACATCAGAGTGGGACCTACTTCCACTTGTATGCATGATGTGATGTGGAAACTTTGTGTTAGATGTTTTACATGGATGGGATGAATTAACTCGCCCTATTTCCTAATGCTGATGATCAACTAATTACATGAACAAGTCTCATTGGTAGTGACTACTTCCCATCTCTATCTTACAAATACTATTAATCCAATTATTATTATTATTATTATTTTTTTTAAAAGCAGCACTTCCTAGTCAAATGTGCATCACAGCACATTTCCATGATTTTGACAACGGCCATTAGATGTGGGCCCAACACCCTCTAATTTCCAACTACTCTCAGAATTCCAAGCACAACAGTCTCAACAACTCACCAATAATTAAGCTGTTTACAATAAAATAGAAATTCTATACTGTTGCTATACATATGAGACAATAATTAAGCTGTTTACAATAAAATAGAAATTCTATACTGTTGCTATACATATGAGACACCCATGATGAGTGGACAACAACCATCACCAGGTCAAGCAAGCAACAACCATGACCGGGCGAGACAAGTGATTCCATTTAGTCATGCAAAAGGGTCCACGAGCTTTCTTTATATATATATATATATATATATATATATGGTATATATTATAAAATTATCCTTGGAAACCTTAACGAGCTTGTCCAGGCTGGGCTTATGAACTGTCATACGTGGTCCAAACCCAGCATGTTTGAGAGATGGGCTAAATTTATGCGTGGCTCAAAAGCCCAACAGAAAAGCTCAGACCATTAACACGTAATAGTATATGTCTCCAACAAGTGATGAGGATGGGTCATACTATGGATTGGCAAAATCATGAATTTCTCACCCTAGTCATCTTATCTATATCCTTAGAATAAAGGTTTGGAAAAGAATATTGGCAGCAGTCAGATCAATAGGAACGGTCCACCACTAAGATGGTTATGATTGTTTGATAGATGTGCCCTGGGACAGTGAACAGCAACAAATAAGAAAATTGGAAGAAATCAGATCAATGGTCTAGATCATGGACCACTTTCCCTCCTTTACATTAGGAGTGCAACGGACCTGATGATTAAAGTACTCAGGTTTTATTTAATGTTATTATACCGCTAATATGGCATTCGTGTGTATAGCCTAACCCATTACATGCCTCCAAATGTGTAGATGTGATCATGTGTGGAACATATAAGTTATTCATCTGTTGGGACCCGTCATGTGGATGACTTGCCACCAGAAGAATCAAGCGGGTCTACTTATCTATTAGGAGAGCCGATTGCATGTGCCACAGGCACGGAGATATAGATGTGCCCGGTACTGTGTGGGGCCAACAGCCCATCCAAACCTTACTCATATGGTTATTACCACTCAGATAAACTGCAAGAACAAATATCATCATGATACAAAGCTTCTGTCACCCCAGGCGTTCAATCCTTTCTGTTTCATGTGATATGGCCTAGATGAGTTTTGTATATGCCTAATTTTTAGAATCATATCTTACTGTGGTCTTTAAAAACAGAAGGATGGAGTGGATTTGTCATGGACATCTCTGTGGGCCCCACATAGCCTCAGGGACACCTATATCTCTGTGCCCCAGGGCACATACAATTAGCTCTCATTAGTCAGGCCGTACTGTAACAGACAAAACCACAGCTTTCAAAACGAGGGCAAATCCGTCCGCACAAAATGGACTTTTCCGGACGAGGCCCGATCTTCTGCCTCACGTGCTGTGTTAATGTTATGCAATTCTCTCTGTGTGGGGTCTACAGCATCGCGTGTATTCATTACGACCCACACATCACATGAGTCCGTCGGATGCCTCAAAAATCCAGATACCACACCACAGAAAACAATGGACATCTATGAAAAACTTTCAAATTCAAGATGTTATGGCTGGATCGGCATTATTTTTGGGGCTTCCTAATTTCTTGGTTGGGTTATCCTTTTGAATGGGTTGGATTCTCTATATTGTGGGTGTCCCAAGCAGAATTGTAAAATAATTTGTTTTTTAATTATTATTAAACAAATTAACGTTTTGTAGTATCAGCATGAGAAAACGGAAGCCAGTTGCCTATGCCCCTGCAAACCCTTCGGAAGCTAGTGGGGCCCACCGAGATGTCGGTGAGAAATCCACTACTTTTATTGGTTTCTCCGGCTCATATTAGAGCATGATCCAAAAGCTGAGGCAGATCCAAAAGTCAAGTCGACCAGATTACAGGAAACAGTGGGGATGGAATGCCTACTGTTGAAACCTTCACCGGGCTACATAAATTTCGGATTAGATTAATATTTATGCTTTCATATGATCACAGTTAGAATTACTTTATGATCGGTTTGGATGGTAGATGAACATCATGGTGAGCCTTAGAAACTTCTCAAATAGCTACCAAGAAGCATTAAATAAGCAAAGGTTTTGATATGGGAGAAGATTGCATCCTGTCCCTGCCTGGACTCTGGCTGGTAGGAGCTCTGTGGGCCCACTTTGATATATATGCATGCCTTCTTTGCCAGATAATTTTGCAAGCGGATTAGGACTAGCATACTGAGTAAACACTGTGGGGCCCACTGTGATTTATGTATTTTATCCACTCCAACCATCCATTTTACTAGATAATTTTAAGGCTTGAGCCTAAAAAATGGAGCATATTCAAAGCTCATGTGGACCATACTACAGAAAACAGTGTGAATTGAACATAAACCATTGAAAAATTCTCGAGGGCTACATAAGTTTTGGATCTAGCTGACATTTATGTTTTCCCTTCATTCATATCTATTTGATTTTATGAACAGGTTGGATGACAAATAAACATCTTTGTTGGCCTTAGGAAGGTTTCAATTCTAGAAATCATTATTCCCACTGCTTCCTGTGGTGTGGTCCAGTTGAGTTTTGGATAATGTTTGATTTTAAGCTCAACCCATCAAATGAGATAGAAAATTGGATGAATGGCTTGGATAAACTAGATACATTCTCTGTGGGCCCAACAGAGTTTACTTAGTACCATAAAAGCACGCAGCAATCCAATTCCAGGTATGAACCGAAAAGCAAGGCAGATCCAAGACTCAAATGGACCTGAATGGACAAGACTGTGTAGCATCCATTGTCGGTGCGCTGCAAGTAAATAAGTCAGTACTTGATTTGGGTCAGTGCGATTTTTGGCCTATTCTTCTTTCACAGGAGGGCTAGAAGTATAGATGGTTTGGATTGCTATGCAGTATGCCCCGTGTGCAGCTAATGAGCCGTTAGATAGTCGAAACAGACCAATGGTCTGGATTACAAAACCATGAGCGTCTAAACAGACCAATTTGTCTAGATTACAGAACCATGAGCCCCATTTGGTAATCCAGCACTACAAAATTGCACCGTTGTCTTGAAGAAATGCTTGACAGCACTATAAGTTAGAGTGCTACTAGTTCCATTCGGATACTTGAAAAGTACAATGTATTGATCCAGACTGTTCATTTAAGTCTAAATCACATTTGATTGGCTACGGTACAAATGGTACACCAATCCAAAACACATCGGGGTTGGAAACAGATTGGCTATAGAAAATAAGGTCGAATTAAGAATGAATTGGATCATCCAATAAGCGTAGTTGTTGCATTGTAGCCCATGAAATGGACTATCCAAGTGAACTCAGGCAACTACCTACACTATGAGTTAAGAGGTGGCGATGATTGCCGAGTTTGGGCTAGATCAGGATTGGGCCGGGCCGGGCCCAACATATAGACATAAGGCCTGTGCCTAGCCTGAGCCCAGCATGGGTCGAAGCCTTAGCGTGAAAAAAGATAGTTAGGGGCTGTACAACCCAACGCAACGCAAACTGGCCTGTCACAAGGCTAGCTATTTAATGTTCTTACTTCTTACCAACTAAATGATGGTTTAAAAACTGAATGAAGCCCTACTCCCAGTCTGCATCCATTCACCCCCGTATAACAATCCTGAGAGAATAAACTACAGCGAGATGTTAGAGTTGGCGATTCTCAACAGCAGGGAGAAGAGAAAGCAGAAGTGTAGGAAAAGGGGAGCAGCTGGTTGTGACTGAACTCACATCAAAACAGAGGCCACAGTGTCAGACACCTGGACAGCACACTATGGTGATTGACCTACTTCTAATAACAATGTAGTTTCCTACTGATTACAGAAGCTTATGGGTACACAGGAGACAAAAGCAAATCTGCCTGTTGTACTGCAATCTCTGGGATGCACAACGCAAACTACAATGCCTGTTTTTGAAACCGGAGAGGGAGAAATTTTGGTTATTATAACGAGAAAAATATTAGAGTGAGGCAGTGTATGCCTTTTTTGAGTCTTTATAAAATTGAGGCATCTTATGCATTCCATTATATATTTCTCCCATTTTGATAAGATCTTCTCCTTTGGATATAATTATCTCTGTTCCAAGAAATAGAAGACAACACTTAAACATTTTTGGGAAAAACAAAATGAACTTTGTTTATTGAAAGTTAGTCAGGGTACAGCTAGCTTATTATGCTCTAGTTATTTCATGTTATGGAATATTAATACATGTAAGAACTAATTCCCTTTTTTTTATTTATTATTATTATTTTTAATGATTTTCTGCAATCCAGTTACCATGTAAAGTTTTCTTTCACTGCTAATATCCCCAATTTGTTACCCTTCATTGTTTTTATCTTTGGTTTTGCATAGCAGATATTGCGCATAAAACCTTGGTGAAAAGCTTTTTTATCTCTTAACATGCTCATCTGCGGCCAGGGATAGAAAACCTTTAGGAAATCCTAAAACACACACTTTCTTTTGGAGATATTTCAAAGAATATAAAATCAAGGTATTGTAGGCCTACTAACATGATGAAAATTTTCATCTTTTAGCGATGGGCATCCTTGCCTTCATATGTATTAAATCTCTTGTTTTAAGTAGCTGATGGTAGCATTATACCTGAGGACTTTCTCATCTTGCAGTACTATGGACAAGGCCCGTCAAAGGTTTGCTTCAGCAAAAGCTGTCCTGTGCTGGTCAAAGTACTGGGATAAAAAAATACCAATTGAGGTCTTTTATTTGACTTTAAGATATCACATTCTAGAGCTTTTCTTTCATGCAAAAGTTTGTTAGAAATGTTTGTTTACTTGGCATTGTATTCCTGTTCTTAGTATGAAGATAAAATGTGTGTATTGTTCCATTGCCTTTTGTTGTCTAAAAGCAGATAATGTTTGCTTTGTTCTATCCAGGTGATCTTTTTCATGTACACCTGATGGAGGGAATGAATTTCAAATAGACAACATTTCATATGCCTAAAGAGCCTAAGTGTTTTATGCGATGTGTAAAACAGGCGTTGTAAACCATTTTGTCCCTCATCTATGTATTTAGCTCCTCTTTTTTCTCCCATCTACATTTCTCACCCAACACATTTCTATAATAGGATTATTCTAGAATGCGATTTGTGGGGTCCAGTGTGGTGTAGGACCCATATCTAATCCGTCCATAAGGTGCACCCATTCAACTTCACCCCTATACCTGAAGATCATGAGTGTGGGAAGCCCAACCATTAAAACATCTTAATTAGGCAGATCATGAGGCCCAACATATCTATTATACGCCATTCAATCCATTCAGAAGATACATCCTAGTTGGATGAATGGGCATGACAAAAATAAGGCCATTACAAAACAAAAGCCGTAACGTTACATTACAAGTACGATGGTTGATCAATTTTTTTTATAACTGAGCTCAACAGGTTTTGATATTTCATGTTTATTAAATTTTCGTTATTTATTTATTTATACATTACAAGTATGATGGTTGATCATGTGTGGGTGGGACTTAGTTCATTCATTGAATAGAAATAGCATTGAACGCCACCTGACAAGACTAAAAGTTTAGACTATCCTCAACTTTAACTGAAAGTTGGGTTTTTTTTTTTTGTATAAATGGGGATCATGGTTCATGGACTAAACCGTTTGTCGGTTTGGACTGACATTGGATGGACCACTCCCAAAAGACATTTAGGTTGGAACATATTATCAACAAATGCGGTACTTTTTTTAGTTGGATGTGTGTTGTTGTTGATTTTTTCTTGGTTTAACTGTTTTTTTTTTTTTTTTTTGGCAAGACACAACCCTTACTGCAATATTTTGCAGTCCTGACATGTATCATTGAATCATTGCCCACCTACTGCTCAAAAGCTAAGCATACATGAATGTCCTCTTTCCAATACCATATAAATTGTGGCTAGTCAAAAGAATAACATGAATGAACAAACAGTCCATGTCATACAAATTAGGAGCTGTTGTGAATGAGGTGTGGCTTGGAAATCACATGGATCATAAGATACTAACATTTTGATTTGGCATGCCAAATTCAGCTACTTGGCATTTTCTTTCTAACCGTACATTTCATGGTAACTCGAGGAAATATTTGGATTATCTGATAAGTGCAATTTTCAGGTTATACTCCTTCATAATGGTACAACATTTTAAATATTTAATGATGAGTTTCTTTTTCAAAAAAAAAAAAAAACATTTTAAATATTAAATTTCCCTAAAAATTCTAAAATTAATTGTTTTTAAAATTGTGGAACAGTTTCTAGCTATCATTGAATGTACCATGCGCATTGCATTATGAGTGGATGAGCATGATTTTTGGGGCAGGTCACATTCGTCGTAGTTCAGAAACTCAAGAACTCTACCTGGCTCCTTGCCTAGTCGGGAAATAGTAAACCTAGTCTTTACTTGACTTGATATTCTTAGAAATTTAAGGTCTATGTATATAGTGATTTGGGCCTTGGACCTTACTCTGCATGTGCATCATTACTGTAATTGAACTTGAGCATATTTTAAGTTTCATCTTATTCATTCCAGCATCCATTCAATCTATTTGGTTTTCTTTTAAAATGGATGATTTAATGGGAAGTGATAAATAAATAAATAAATAAAAACTCACATCTTAACATATTGTAACTTGCTGCATCTCACTGTTACCGTGTGTTTTTTTTTTTTTGCATTACCCAGGTTCCTTCCATTGTCGTAAGTTATCATCTACCTCCCTGTTTTGTAGCATTGTTCCTGGATCATGATGAGCAAAAGATTAGAGTGCCGAAACGTATGCCATCTTTAGCCATTACAAAAGTGAGCCATCTTATGCACCTTATTGTATGTTTCTCCCCATTTAGATAAGATATTCTCATTTAGATATATTTATCTCTATTCCCTGAAGTAGAAGATAACTCTAAAACCTCTTGGGTAGAACAAAGTGAACTTTGTTTATTGAAGGTCAGTCAGGGTATGACTAGTTTATTATTCTCTAGTTATTTCATGTTATGAAATATTAATACATGTAACAACTAATTCTCTAAAATTGTTAAGATTTTCTGCAATCCAGTTACCATATAAAGTTTGCTTTCACTGCTAATATCCTCACTTTGTTCCTCTTCATTGTTTTTCTCTCTGATTTTGCAGTGCAGGTATTTGGCATTAAAACCTTCATGAAAAGCTTTTTTCCATTTAAAGATGCTCATCTGCACCCATGTATAGAAAACATATTGGAAATCCTAAAGACCATGCTTTCTTTTGGAGAGATCTCGAAGGATACAAAATCAAGGTATTGTAGGTCTACTATCACAAATAACAATTTCATCTCTTGGCGATTGCCATCCTTGCCTTCATTTTACATTTGTAATTTGCATATGAATTATCTCTTGTTTTAAGTAGTTGGAAGTAGAATTATACCAGGGGACTTTCTCATCTTGCAGTACTGTGGAAAAGACCCATCAAAGGCTCACATAAGTAAAAGTTGACATGTGCCTGTCAAAGTACTTGGATGAAAAAATACCAATTGATGTCTTTTATTTGACTTAAAGATCATCACAAGAGCTTTTTTTTTCTTTTTTTTTTCATGCGGAAGTTTGTTGCAAATGGTTATTTACTTAGCATTGTATTCCCATTCTTAGTACAAAAATAAAATGTGTTGATTAATTGTTCCTTTGCCTTTTGTCATCTAAAAACAGATGATGTTTGCTTATACAGAGATTTTAACATCTTTCCCACTAGTTGCAACTGACTTTATCTTGGCATGCAGGATGTCTAAACCCCAAGCTAGGAAGCTATTTTTCAGCAAAGTACACCAATATATAAAGGAAAGGCTTCTGTATGCGAAGTATGCTTGTGGCTTCTTATTCAACATAACTGGATCCCATCCACTTGAGTTTAAAGAGGTAAGTATTTGTTATAATTTATTCTATAGACCAATCACTTCGCAAAGTTTCTCGATGCTACATTTCACTAAATGCTGTGCCTTTTCTCTATTTGTTATAATGTCTTTGTATCTTTGTCATATTGATTCCGCAGGACAAACATAACCTAATGGAATTTGTTCAAATGTGTCACCGACTGAAGGCACACCAACTTTCCATGCAACGTGATGTGAACTCGTCTTCCAATTATCTGGAAAATATTCTCACATAATGTTGATGAATGCAAGGAGTTTCAAGCATTTGCTCCTTGCACTTGCACATCATCCTTCATGTCCTAATGTTGATGAATGCAAGGAGTTTCAAACATTTGAATCAATTTACCGGTATCCATACTCCTCTGTTGCATTTGTTTCTATGTACAATTTACTTGTCTTTTAATTGCTCTAAATGAGGATTCTACAAGCCTATATCCAGTTACATTTAGATCTGTGTTTATATATATATTTCCCAGTTCTGTGTATGCAACTTGGGAAAATTATGCAGGCATAGGTGCTAGGTGTTGCATATTGATAGAAGCGTCTGAGCCTAATTTTCAATGGCCATTATATATGCCAAAATACAAGGACAAAAAATGATTTCTGGATTTTAAAGAAGTTGCTTTTGAGAACAAGAAATGGATTTTAGTGTTGAGTGAGCATCTGTTTGTAAGAATGCTTTCCACATTTGCCTATGTAGTTATGCTTTTGGTATAAAAGACATTGTTTTTTTTTTTTTTTTTTTTTATATAATGTTCTAGAATTACTTAACACTAATGATTTTACAGGTAAATAGGTCATACATTATACGTGAGATGCATTGTAGCCTGTCCTCGATGTTGTTGTTTTTTTTTTTTTTTTTCTTTGGTGACTCTATTGATTGAGAACAATGCTATACACAAATTTGGGTGGGTGCCACAAAATTTTTTTTGTCCCTCATCTATCATATAACTCCACAGAAGAAGTAAAACATTATAGAGAAGACAAAATAGAAAACAATCTAAAACCACTAAAAAAAGGCAAGAACAAATCATAGTTGTCCACAACAAACCTCCCGTGCTTAACTGCACTGGAACAGCAGCATCCAAATTGCATAGAACCCAATTCAACATCCTCTGCTTTATCCAACATCCTCTGTTGTCTCTCAAAATAGACCCCACACTGCAGCTGCAAGATCAGGACAAAGCAATAGGAATTGGAGCATCCAACTTCATGGTAGCTTTAGTGTGCTATTGTCTGTTATATGATTCTGGTAGTTGTTGGCTTTTATTTTCTAGGATTTGGGAGGTTTTCTTAAAAGTTTACATGGTGTAAGATTATGTTCATTAGTGGCGTTGTCGTAGAAACATTAGCAATTAGATGCAAGCTACTTACATTTGATACTAGAAGTACTCACAAATATATGCATTTTGGGCATGCCGCCTTGTGTCCCACATGATTTGTGTAAATCAAATATAAGTAGCTTGCATATATATAAATAGGTCATAAATTATATGCAAGGATTCTGCCTCAATTATTATTATAATTATACAAAATAGCTTGTAAACAATTTTAAGGTAGATAGTCTTTGGCGTCTATTTTCTCGGATTTGGATGTGTTAAATATCTTCAAGGAATACATATTATGTATAAGTTTGGGATCACAAGCTTTAATCAGTTTTATTCATTAAAAAAATTGCAATCAGATTCAAGCTACTTGCATATGGTACTGTGAATACTTACAATTATATGCATCTTAGTCATTTGGCCTTCCGGCCCCCATGAATTTTGCTGCATTGATACATGGCACTAGAAAAAAATATATGCTCCTAAGGTCACGTTGATTTTGAAATGCAAATGCATGTCAGAGTATACTTCCCTTACTCTGCCTGAAAATGCAAGGTTAACCTGTGTCCTTGAGCCAACCTAGCCACCTCTGTTCCTTCTGGACCAGCCATCTTCTTTTTTTCTTTTTTCTTTTTTCCTTTTGCCAATGTAAGCTCTGTATTTTTTTTAATGGCAATTGCATTTGTTTCTTTTTGTGCTGATGCACGGATGTGAAGGTGGGCAATCAGGTGTTTCCCAATAAGGGAAAAGGAAAGTCTTTCTACGATTCTATCTTTTCAAGTATAATGGGAAAGGTACTGATGGTATGTTTGGTCGGGTATGCAAATCCACATGTTCTTGTCATAAGCTATTTATCTGATTCAAGGTTTTGGTTTTATGTTCTACATTATGTGCCATTTCATGTTACTATATTCTTAACTTCCTGTTTAAGTTTTCTCACTCATCAGTTGATGGTAGCGTTCAAACAATATTGACTGGCCAAATAATTTCCTAGATAAACAGTAAGTGTTTTGTTTGACATTATGATTTTGTGGAACTTACAACATATAAGCATTTCCTAAAAAAAGAAAAAAAAAAAAAAAAAGAAGATATGTAGTGCGTGTTCTGTTACGTACAATAGTTGTCAGTATTGGAGAACCTTGGGTAACAATATTTAATCAATCACATCTTTATGTGTTGGTTGGAGATGTCTCTCTTTTCCACCTTTTATTCTTAGACAAAGTTCTGTTACTAGTTAAAGATTACTGCTCCCAATTCCCAAGACAGAAAATGCGCTACTGCCAAATCATGATTGAAATAATAGTAGGACCTTGTTTCCACTTCAATCATGTTGTGCCAGAAAAGGCTGGAAAGCAGAAGATTGCTCAGTGTGGGGCCGTCTTCCTTGTTGCCTAAACCGAGGGTGTTAAATATGCTTGAGAAGCCTTGTCAAGCACGACTTGGGGGCACACTCGAACACACCCTGAAACATTATAATCTTGAACTCCTGGTTCTTTTAATTGGGATGGCTCGATTTTATTTTTTTATTTTTTTGGTTTTTGTTTTTTTGTTGTTGTTGTTGTTGTTTTGTGTGTGTGTGTGTGTAGGGGTAGCTCAACTTCATGGCTTCTTAGCATGGAAGTTAAAAATTTTGAGATAATAGGAAGCTGAGTTGTTAGGATGAACTTGTTTAATATCATATTTATAGTAAACTCTACCATTCTTACCTGCAGGTTTTATGAAGGTGTTGTGCAATCTTATAACCCAGGAAAGAAGAAACATGTGGTAAACTATGAGACTTGTGTACTTCTCTTAATTATCCCTGTCCAAACTGTCCCCTTTCTTGAAGAATGACTTGCTGAATGATATTTGCTTCAAAGATACTATATGACGATGGAGATGTGGAAGTTCTCCAGTTAGATAAGGAGCAGTGGAAGGTTATTAGTGAAGGTTCCGAGCCTAGCAAGTTATTGATCTATCTATTATAGAGCAATCTTTTCTTCTTTGGCTAAATTGCAATTTTTTAGCGCGGAATATAATGTGTTCAACCTTTTTCCAGTGACTTAAATCATCGAATGTTTCCCCATCCAAAGGAATGTAAGTATCACTACCAAAAGCTTTTCTTTCCATGATTCAATTTTGTGTCGTTTTAGTTAATTAAAATACAGTTTGGGCAGTATATGGTCGATATGATGCATGGATTATGAGTTTTGAACCACAACATTATAGAAACTGATACGAGGGTCCTGAATGGATCTGCTGTGTGGGATGCTTTGCCGATTTTAAACTCATCTGAAAAGCTTCTACCTTTCTTCTTGTTCAAACTAGTTTGTGTGCTCTTACTTCCTAGGAATTCGTACTCACTACATTTTGGAAATGCTGAATCACTGCTCCTGCACCCAAATACACCACTGCTTTCTCTTCCACTTTATGCAACTAACTTGTGCCAAGCCCGTTGTCATTGTAGTGGGCAGAATAATGTGATTTCATACCCTGACTGACCTATGTGAATATTTTGGTTTTTGAGTAATGAGATGACTACTGGTGATGGTAGGATTATGAATCTTACTCTCGTCGCAGATGCCAATTGACTGGTGTGTGCTTGTCATGGCCCAATGACTAGGTCAGAGTGCTCATCTGGTAGGCCAACAAATTAAATTATTGACATTTGCGATCATTATCCGGCATATGTGTGGCACACCTAATGGCCAGGTGAGTCATTTTATCTGTTCACACCAGTTACAAGGTGGGGGTCCACCTGATGAATGGCCTGATGTACAGGTGGCAAATTGGCATATGTTGGGGACTAGGAATAAAAAATCCAGTCTCACAAGTAGCCATACCAGGCAGGGTACTTGGTTTCGAGAATGCAATTTCCATTATACATCTTGTACATTGTTGTTGCTACAGGTCAGCCAAGGAGGAAAAAAGTAGGACACCTGGTGCCTCAAGACGAAATAACAATCCTTATAAGAAGTATGGAATTCATATGTTGTGGGTATTTACCTATCTTTCTTGCTTAGTGAATTCTGAAATTTTGTGACATGCTTTCACCTTCTAGATTCAGGAGGTAAACAACTATAAAGAAAAATGTAAAGAATAGCCATAGTGGAATGTCAGAAAGCAACATTGGTGCTAGTGCTAGCGATTACGCTGAAGGAAGAGCTACCCCTGAATTATCAGATTCTCACCCCGACACAAGTCCTGAAGTCAATGAAGTTAATTCTGGTAAAACTATTGCCACTTTCAAAATCAATGGTTTGTCTCTTGTTCACCTAACGAATTGCAAAATGCCCACAAGATGATTGTTTCATCCATTGGCTTACTGTTACCTGTAGTTGCTGCCAAATTTAATACATGCACTGCTGTCCTTACCCTTGCAACCTCACTCAGTGCCATCTGCTCTGTGTTGTGGCTATGATGTTTGTTACATGCTCTTCACACCCTCACAGAGAAATGAGAATAGTACTCTGCTGTAATCAGTGTAGCTGATAAATTTTCTTAAAACATTGATTTAGCTACCTCGTAAAAAATTAATGAGTGGCACTTAACACATCATTTTGTGGAAGGATTTAATTATGGTCTTAAGATACATACTAGTCAGGTCATGGGTGTACATGTACCTTGGATGAGTCAACTCGAACTTGGTGAGATCCAACCCAGTTTGACACCTCGAGTGATCCCCCCATTCATCCTTGAGTGATTCGTGACTTTGACTGAGGACTGAATGAGTTGATCTGAATCAACGAGTCTTTTAACCATGGTAGAGATCTTCTCTATTCTTTTGGTTTCTCATGTCCTGCTTTTTTCTTATTAGATGATTTTGCAAACGAGCAAGCATCTCCTTCAGCAGCCACGAAGGAGGAGGAACGAGAGGCCCCAGCAGACCTAGAAGAATCAGACAGAGAAGAGAAAGTGGATTCTTCCGACAGAGAAGCTGTAAGAGATTCGGATGATGAACCCCTTGTAATCTCTCTTTGCCTTCTCATCTTTGGACTAGATTGCTTAGCATCTTACTAGTTATTGTCCCTCATTTTGTTATGTTTCTTCCAATGCAGAGCATGTGGAAGGTACGAGGAGCAAAAGTAGCCTAGAGCTTGGAGACTGGCCTTCTCTTTGAAAACTCAAATGTTGGATTTGGCTTTGTTACCATTGTCCCAACCATGGTCTGTCGATCTGAGTTGCTGAACGAAGACGGACATTTTGCTACCTACAATAGATGCTGCTAATGAATTATAGTGACACAAATGCTGTGATAAGGGCCATGTATATGTAATTTTCACGGTTATTGTATGTAGCATGTGTTTGTGGCCATCTTATGTAGAGTAGTTTAACCACTCATCTTGTATAGGTCATAGCCAAAAAATTACACATCCAACAATCCTAACCATCTGATTTGTTCCTTCAAATGGACTGTTGAAAGGAATCATCTTGTGTGCGACTTCCGACTGTTCAATTGGTATGCTAACCCCTTGGATGTTGCTTCCCCTGGATTTTTTGACTTTGTCTGTCAATAGTAGGTCCATTGATCCAACTGTTAACATCATTTAATCAATTTGGGTTTCGGTTATGGTCCATCCAAGAAGCGGTTAATTAATTGGATGGTCTGAATCAGGTGCATTGGCTAGACTAGTAAGTATTGAATTTCCAGGTATAGTTCATTTATTATCAGTTGCATTTTTCTTATATTCGAGAGGACACCTTTATTTGAGATGTGTGACAATTGTCGCTTTCTGAAATGAACCTGGTGTGAAAGGATCGTCTCCACCTTTTGGTGTCACAGTACAACTTCGGCCTAAAATTTGTTGCGACCTGTCATTAGTACAAATGATGAATTATGTAGCATCATGGGCATCAAATAATGTGTATGATCTCCAGCCTTTGATATTAAGCTCCCTCTATAAATGTGTAGTGCACCAGAGTTCAAAGCCTACGATTGGTGGCATGATTTCTATGTTTGATGGACTAACATCTTTGAACTTGGGAGGCTTCAGGGTGATGGCCCATCCCTTATGTGTCCCACATCATCAACAGCTTGGACTATTAGAAATAGAAGGTAGCTGGTCCACAAATCACAGTCCATAAATTTTAGAAAATAAGAAGTGCATTTATTTGACAAAGGAATGGGAAGCCATATGCACTTTCCTGACTTGTAAATTAGGACATGCCATTCTCTGGGAACATTGCTACAAGAGATGAGCTGCTTGTTGGATGATTGCATCAAAGTGCTATAACTAATATGGCCTAATTTACTATACAAAAGAAGAAAAAAAAGAAGAAGAAAAGAACAGAGATTTTACTTGTGACAATGTGGCATACTTCATTGCTTAGAAAATATAGGTTGCCACTCATCACTGCTTTTGTAAACCGAGAGGAGCTGAAAGCTTTTGTATATTTGAGACAACCCAAAGGGGTTGAATATATAGAAATTACAGCATCTATACAAGGAAAGAAATAAAATCAGAATCATCTACCTATGGAAACCAACTATATAAGGTATGCTAGCTATACAAGGCATATTCCAGTTTGTCTAACATCCCCCCTCAAACTGATGCGGGTCATCGACAAGTAATAGTTTGCCAATGAGAAATGAGTGACGTGCAGAAGTTAGGGACTTGGTGAGAATGTCTGCAATCTGATCATGGGATGCAACATGTGGTAGAGAAATGAGCCCAGACTGAAATTTCTCACGGATAAAGTGACAGTCAACTTCAATATGCTTTGTCCGTTCATGAAAAACCGAGTTAGAGGCAATCTGAATGGCACTGAGATTATCAACATGGAGTGGAGTAGGATTCTGCACAAGGATGCCCAAGTCGGAAAGAAGTCCACGTAATCAAACAAGCTCACTACACGCAGCAGAAATCGCCCGATACTCGGCTTCTGTGCTTGATTTGGAAACAGTGACCTGCTTCTTACACTTCCAAGAGATGAGAGAAGTGCCGAGAAAAATACAGTAGCCAGTGGTAGATCTTCATGTGAGAGTGCAACCAGCCCAATCAACATTCGAATAAGCACAAAGGTCCAGAGTCGCCGTGAAGGAGAAGAACAGTGATCGATCTAGAGTTCCAAGTAGGTACCGTATGATGCGTAACACCGCAATCATATGAAGAGTCCGAGGAGCAGAAACAAACTGATTGACGACTTGGACAGCGTAGGCAACATCAGGGCGAGTCATAGTTAAGTAAACCAGACTCCCAACCAAACAGCGGTATAAGTCGGGCTGTGCAAGTAGATCACCATCGTCACGGCCATAATGAATGTTAAGTTCTAAGGGAGTCCGAACTGTTTTCTGATCTGTCAATGATGCCAAAGCGAGAAGATCCTTGGCATATTTACGTTGGCTGACCAGGATCCCACGTTTAGAACGTGAAATTTCAAGCCCAAGAAAGTATGTGAGATGGTCGAGGTCTTTCATCTTCAAGGAGGATTGCAAAACTTCCTTTAAAGCCGAGATGCCAGTAGCATCGCTACCAGTCAGGAGGAGGTCGTCAACATAGACCAGAACAATGATAATTCCGTGAGCAGTGATGAACAAAAATAAGGATGAGTCATGACCACTTTGAGTAAAGCCAGCACCCGTAACAACATCGTGAAAGCGTTGGAACCATGCCCGAGGTGCCTGTTTGAGGCCGTACAGGGCTTTCTTTAGGCAACATACCTTATTGTCAGGGATTAAAGAGCCAAAAGGAGGTTTCAAATACACGGTTTCTTGAAAATCTCCATGAAGAAAGGCATTTTTCACATCCATCTGAGCGAGTGGACATGAGCGAACAGAAGATATAGCCAGAAGAGTACGAACAGTTTTCATCTTGGCCACGGGAGCGAAAGTCTCATCATAATCAATTCCGTATTCCTGTTTGTATCCCTGAGCGACAAGTCGAGCCTTATATCGATCCAATGATCCATCAGACTTGAGTTTGACCGAATAAATCCATTTGCTACCAATTAGCTGTTGTCAGCAGGTCGAGTGACAATGTCCCACGTATGATTATCTTCTAATGCTGTAAGTTCTTCAGCCATAGCCTTCTTCCAACAATCATGAGTGACTGCCTGAGAGTATGAAGTAGGAATAGAAACGGTATCCAGAGTAGCATTCATGGCAGACATAGAGCATATCAACCGATCAGGCGCTCGATGTTCACGAGCGGAACGACGGATCGAGGTAAGTTCAGGATCGACAACGGGTACAGTAGGTTCGGGTTGAGTAATAGGTGGTGGATCTGTACGTGGGTGACGTGAGTAAACCTGCAATGGACGAGGGAGAGTACTTGAGGCAAACGGAATTTATGGAAAGGCAGTTAGACCAGGAGAGTTTGGAGTATGCGGAGGAGGAAGAGATAAATGAAAAGCAATGTGTTCAAGAAAAATAACATGTCGTAAAACCCGAACACGACGAGAAACCAGATCATAACATCGAAAACCCTTCTGAGTTTTTCCAAATCCCAAGTATATACATTTAACCGATTTTGGAGATAGTTTGTTACGTTTATGTGAAGCCAGGTGAACATAACAAATACAACCAAAAACACGAAATGTGGAATATGCAGGAGGTAAGCCGGTGAGAACAGAGTAAGGAGATTTACTGTTCAGAACTTTGGTTGGCATTCGGTTAATCAAGTAGACGGAATGTAACATTGCTTTCGCCCAGAAAGAACGGGAAACACTCATAGCTGTCATCAGGGTGTTGGCAGTTTCAATAATATGACGATTTTTTTTTTCAGTCACCCCGTTTTATTGTGGAGTATCAGAATAGGTGGTTTGATGAATAATCACATGCCCTTAAAGAAATGTACGAAATTAAATTGAGAGATATTCCCCCCTGAGTCAGAGCGGAGAGTTTTAACTGAAACCCGAAATTAAGTCTCCACCATAGAGTGAAATAACTTGAATTTTTCAAAAACCTATGACTTCGATTGCAGAAAGTAAATCCAAGTGTAACGTGTAAAATCATCAATGAATATAACATAGTATCGTAACCCAGAGAGAGACATAATTGGTGAAGGACCCCAGACATCCATATGCACAAGTTCAAACATAGAAGATGATTTTATAGTACTTAGGGAAAATGGAACATACTTACTTTTTAAAAGACAACAGGAAGAACAAGAATAATCCAAATCATTTTTATTAAGAGAAATATTCCCTAACATGTCAGACGAAATTAACCGAAGTAATCGATCGGAATGTGGATAACCCAGGCGAAAGTGCCATAGTTTCCACAATTTATTTGCTAAAGAAATATCTGATGAAGAAGGAGAAAAGAAACAACGAGACAGAGTGACAGATGGATCAAAATCCAACACGTACAGATGACCATGCCGCCTACCCCTCCCAAGTACCTTCTCCGTCGCCAGATCCTGCACAAAACAACAGTTGGGAAGAAATATGACTAAGCAATTATTTGATGTGAGTTGACTAACTGAAATTAAATTGGATGAGAGGTTAGGGATATGAAACACATCACAAAGGGTGAACTGGCGATGAACAGAAGGAGAGAAAGTCAATGATCCAACAGACTGAATAGGTAGTCTAGTGCCATCGGCAGTAGAAATAGCCTGATTTCCAGTGTAGGGACGAATGTCACGAAGATGGGATATATCACCGGTCATATGATTGGAAACACCCGAATCGAAGAACCATATAGAAGATGGGGATATACCTGACATACCGGCAACAGAAAGGGCCTGAACGATTTGCTGGAGCATCGCAGAAGTCAACGGAGATGAAAGACCTTCAGCAGAAACAGTAGATGTAGAATCACTAACAGTCGGCTCGGAAAAAATAGTGGCAGCAGTAGCAGAAAGAGCACGACCACGGCCACGACCACGACCACCACGTCCACGGGCAGAAGAAGATGCATATGCACGTGTATGGCAGTCTTGAATACCATAACCAGTTTGTCGACAATAAACACACTATTCTTTGCATTGAGCGATAACATGACCCACCTTGTTGCAGCCGCGACAAGTTAAAGGAGAGGAGCCACGTGTTGGTGTTGTGGTGGACACAGTAAGCACCATATCAGATGATCCCGGAGTCGAGGAAGGAAGTGATAGAACTTTCAGTCGTTGTTCCTCAGCCAATAGATCATTAATAATCGAATTCAATGAAGGAGTAGGGCTACGGTTCAAGAGAGCAGTCCGACAATGCTCGAATTTCGGATGCAGTTTCATAAGAAATTGGCAAACTTGCGCACTCTCGCGCATAGTTTGAAAAATTCTAAAGTCATTAGAAAATATTGGATCCATCAAGGCCATCTCAGTCCAAATTGTGACAATTTTAGAATAAAATGATTGAATACTGTCGTCACCTTGAGTAAGGTTAACGAGATCCTGTTCCAGACGATATGACCGGGCCGCATTACTTTGTTGATAAATTGTCTGAAGATGCTCCCACATTGCCTTAGCCATGCGATGAGGTGTGAGGCCAACAACAATGGACCGATCTACCGAATCGAGAATCCAGGTAATAATCCGTCCATTGTTCATTTTCCAATCAGCCAATTTATCGGCATCTGTGGAAGTAGGAATAGTAACAGATCCATCAATTAGTCCCCACAAACTACAACCCTTGAGGAAGTTCTGAAAATGGATGGCCCATAAGGAATAGTTGGTACCATCAAAACTACACCTTGGGGCCTCTGTACGTGATGAGTTCTTATCCATTGATCGGAATTAATATAAAGCACGCAAAGAGTTGTAACAGAAGAATGTTTTAGGTGTATCGTACAGAAGGAGATACCCAAGGGGTAGCAGTATCTGGATCTGGCGGAATAGGAATAGCAACAGGAGCTCTGGATCTGAAAAATGTAGATCTGGATCTGGCAGAATCGCAACAGCAATAGTGGATCTGGATCTGGATGAGCGAGATCCGGCGACCCAGCAGCAACAGCAACAGATCTAGATGGGAGCAACAGCAACATATTTTCAATAGATCTGGATGGGAGCAACAGATCTAGATGGGGTTGCTGGAACTCGAAGAGAACGAGCAATAGAGGTGACCGGGCGACGCTGGACGAGCAGAGGGGCAATCAGACGAGAAGCGGTAGTCGGACAGGCAGGGGGTGGTCGGAACTTCAACAGGGGGCGGTCGGAAGAGCAGGGGGTAGTCGGATCTGCAACAGGGGGCGGGGGACGAGCAACAAAGGGCGCTGGACGAGCAGAGGGATGGTCGGACAACGCAGCAGGGGTGGCCGGACGACGTAGGGGTGGTCAGATCTGACAGGTGGTGCTGGATTTGGATCAGTGAAGCTTTGATACCATGTAAACCGAAAGGAGCTGAAAGCTTTTGTGTATTTGAGACAACCCAAAGGGGTTGAATATATAGAGATTACAGCATCTATACAAGGAAAGAAATAAAATCAGAATCATCTACATATGGAAACCAACTATATAAGGTATGCTAGCTATACAAGGCATATTTCAGTCTGTCTAACACCTTTAGCGAGGTTTTTCTGAGTGTAAAGATCCTTCACAAACGAGTGTAAGCATCATTATCATGATCTAAAGCTTTATTCCAACTACCTGGGGTTGGCTATATGAATCTGGTTTCCCTATTTGACTCCATCAAAGGCTATACCTTTAGTAGGATCATAAGTCATCAATATTTTTGTAATGCCTTCCTACACGTCCTTTTGGGCCTTTTACAATGAGTGTAGGGAAAAAGTCTTTGAAAGTATTGGAAAATTGTCAAGCTTGAATAAATTTTCTTTTGAATATATGTCGAGGTGACGACGACCATGCGAGTAATAGGTAATGTAATGCCATCACCAATCCTTAGGCATGGGTTGTACTATCCATCTAGGTTCAAATTGAGGTTTGGGTTTGTTGAAGTTTGGCACAGACGGGTTGAAAGATGAAGAGGAACTAGAAGTAGTTTGGCACAGAGGGGTTGAAAGATGAAGAGGAACTAGAAGAAGTTTGATAGGAGACGGGTGGAGCGTAGGGAAAAAAAGTAGTCGTATGATGGGTTACCAATAATAATTTGGGAGCCGTAATGATTTGGAGAAATTCGTTTGAAGGAATGCATAAGGGCATATTGACTAGGTGGTGATTGTTGTGAAGGCCTCATGGAGCATTTATCCAAATAAAAAGAGTTGTAAAGTGAAGGCAATTAGCATTGTTGTGATTTGTGGATCGGCATATCTGATAATGCGGCCTGTGACAACGAGCAAAGGCCATGTAATCGTTTTCCAACTATTTGGAATATTCGGGATTGGAGATATCCATTTCTCTTTAATTTGAAGAATGCTTAGTAGTCATAGGTAGCGATGGATGTTATATCCATATGGCCCAGATGAATGTTATATCCATATGGCCCATCATTCCCTGCCTCTAACGGCCTTGTCGGTATGGCCTTTTCAAATAAGAAAGGTATAATTTTTTAATTTAGTTTGCATCAATTAGAGAAGCATGCTTAAAGACATATTGGGAAAGAAGGGATGCATTGGAGAACTTATGAAGAGAGAAGGAATTATAGAAGTCGATGGAATGATTTTGAATAAGTTTTGGTGAATGAGATGGTCTTTGGAGATGGTTTTAAAAAAGAGAACCAGGGTTGTAGATGCTTTTGGAGAGCGAGGTGAAGTTGGGGATTAATTTGGAGAGAGTGATGGAATCAAAATTTATGGGCTTTTTTCTAAGTAGAAAAAGGAAAGGGAAGGTAAAGAAAAATGTGAAAAGATAAAAGAAAAGTAAAGAGAATCTTAGGTTTTGAAGAAATAGATGATCTTGAAATTCAAAATATGGAATTTAAAAAAAGAGTTAAAGATATTGAAAGTAAAAGATCTGAGAAAGTTGGAGCAATAGAAGAACATATAAATTGTAGATCTATCTTTTATTCTTTTATAGCAAAACTTTAGGGAAGAAAAGAAAGGATATTCTTTGAGGGTGGTGTGGCTTGCAAGATGATTGCTATATGTCAAATGAGTGATAAGGTTTTGATGATTGGTTGTTTAAATACCATGAAGTCTTATCTTTATTATTGTAATTAGAAAGTGAAGAAGAGAATAGAGAGGAAGAAAGAAGGAAACTTTCCTATTTTCTATATTCTTACTCAAGGCAACACAACAATATATATATATATATATATATATATATATATATATATATATATATATATATATATATATATATATATATATATAGAAAGGGTATTTGGATGCAAGCAAAGCTGTTTGTAAAGCACCTTGAATTTGCACATTGACACATCTGACACATGTAATCAAGATTGATGCTGGCACATATGCATGTAATTGAGATTGATGCACTGAACTTGGGATGAGGTTGCTCATGCTTATTCCACCTCTTCACAGGAATCTATCCTTACTCTTTTTTCTTTTTCTTTTTTCCTTTTTGGTACAAATCTATCCTAGCTATATTCCGCCTTTCAAAGGGCGTGATGTCCTTATTATTATTATTATTATTGTTTTATATATTCTTATGCATAAATAGGTTTTAAACCATAGAGAAGATGTCTGCTCTGGACTGCACATGCTGGGCACAAATTATTATTTTTTTAACACGCACACACACCCCCACACACTCACGCCACAGTGGGGTTTCACCACCCATGGGTACTCGAACCCTTGACCAGGTGTTGAAATTCCTGAGAGTCTACCACCGGAGCAAGAGTAAGGACCCACACGTTGGGCACAACTTTGCTTGCAGCCATACAACCCCTAAGAGTCTAAGTGGTCCCATGGCCCACGAGATAAGTGAGCCAAACCAAATAGGCTATTAAACAAGGTTTCATCCAGTATCTAATGACAGACTTTCCAAGTATACAATTTTTTGCAAGGTTTCATCCAGTATCTAATTACATACTTTCCAAGTGTACAATTTATTTATTTTTTCTTTCGATCTACATTGACAATTCTCATTTGATACATTCAACAATCACAATTTTCAATCAAAGACAACTTTTCTATTCTCATCAATGACTCCTCGTAGTAGGACACTTGCATGGTCCAGTAGATTGGATAAGATGTTTACTAGTTCTGGCAAACATTTCATGGGCTACAATATGAAAATCACATCAGTTGAATGATCTAATCCATCCATATGTGCGACTTCTTTATTTATTGCCAAACCATGGTTGGGAAGGTTATGATTTTCTGATAAAATTGATTCTTTAGAACTGTAAGCAATAGACGATGGGCCTAACAGATGGATGGCTCACTGCTGAATAGGCCTACTTTCCCATAAATTATGTTGATTGTCCACTAAATAGTTATTGTTCAGATGGTATGAATCATCTTATTTGGTCGGAATTTTACATGGTCGCCTAAGAAATATGTCCTGGACATAATGCACAGCCCATATTGCTTGGTTAGACTGGCCAAGTGTCCCCTTGCAAGTAGAAAACTGCATGTGATGATGATTTCCACACTTCTTTTTGGCATCACAAAAGTCCAACTCGAAAATCACCACATAGTAACAAGTGATTACTCTTATACAGTTACACCCCACGTACATGGATGTGGGAAGGTGAAAGAACTCTGTGTGTGATGATCGAAAAATACAAAATATAAAACATACATGAAACACTACTCTTCTTCGTCTAAATGTTTGCTTAGCCCACATTTGTACTATTCTTTTTTTAATGTTAATTTGCTTAGCCCACATTTGTCTAGACCATTGGAAAAAAAAGACCAATGGCTAGGTAGGCTACATTAGTTAGATCATTCAGCTCATAGATTAAGTTATCTTGTTTCTGAGGTGGGCCAAAATTTGAAAACAAAGAGATGTACATAGACATTATTTTTATTTTTATTTTTATTTTTATTTGTTTGCAGAAAGGTGGAAGCACACCACCTGTAATTTTATTGATTTGAAAATGGTTATGTACAGCCATTCAAGTAGGTGCAAATACAAGAAACAACAGTCACACATATCATATAGACCAAGCAAAATACACAAATTTACAAAAAGGAGAAAACAACTAAAGCTTCTTCTTTTTTTTTTGTAGACATGAACTGTACAAACATATTTACCCTAGCTCCAATCATCTCACCGTCATTGCTATTTAGGAAACACCACGGAAGGAAAAATTAAGGAAAGCATTCTATCAATAAATATATAGAATTCTCTCCTTCCCTTCCTCCAAAGTGCTAGGGTCCAGAAAAGCATCCCTACACCTACTCTGTGTCCAACTCCAAATCCTATCCACATTAATTCCCAATCATATTTCCTTTCAGATTGCAATGTTGACAGAGGGGACGGTGGTGCACTCTCTGCATCTTCGCATTTCTTTGATAGTGGAGGTCCACACAATCCTGCGTTCTCTTTGAATGATTCGCTGTTAAATGTAAGAAACTGCCGGCTTTGTGGTATTTTTCCCACGAGGAAATTCTGTGAGAGATTCAACACTGCGAGGAATGTTAGATCTGTTAGCTGCCAAGGGATCTCTCCAGACAATTTATTATGTGAGAGATCTAATGACTCTAGATCCCTTAGATTCTGAAATGATGTTGGAATTCCGCCAGTTAAATCATTGTTGGACATATTGAGCACAAGGAGTGACTTTAGATCCCCAATTGATTTTGGGATATCCCCATGAAATTTGTTTTCCGAGAGATCCACTACAGTAAAGGCCATAAGGATCTTTACTACTTCCATCTGTAGCCCTTTGCTGACTAAAGACACTTTGTTTTGATAGTATATGGGACTTCCGCTACTGTATATCATTTTGCCAAGGACCAAGGATTGGGATTTGTCCTCTTCCATCATTGCCTTCCAACTCTTGAACATATTTGATGGAAAATTACCCTCAAATCTATTGAAAGAGAGGTCGAAAATTTGTAGCAGTGGAAAAGGGTGATTTGTTAGAGGATGCGCAATGGTGCCATGAAATTGGTTGGATCTCAAGATGAGAACACGCAACTAGGACAAAGCTCCCAACCATAAAGGGAAGGTGTCATGGATTTGATTGTTTCCCAGGTTTAGTAGCTCCAACATTTTGCAATTAGCCAAAGACCTTGGCACTTGGCCCTCTAATTGATTCTCACTGAGATCAAGCGTTTGTATGTTACATTCCTCTTTAAATGTCTGAAGCAAGGTGCCATTGAAAGCATTTCCTTGAAGATTCAACACACTAAGTGTACCACCAATCTCACCCAAACATGATGGAATCCGACCAATGAAGTGATTGTGAGATAAATCAAGGATGGTTAGGGATGCTGCATTGCAAACTGATCGAGGGATTTCACCACCAAGGCTGTTGTTTGAAGCTGAAAAGAAAATAATGGAAGGTGGTGGGATAGGAAGTGAACCTTCTAGCTTGTTGGAGCTAAGGTCAAGGTATTGCAAGGCACTCAACAAAACATGGGGAGATGGTTCTATTCCTTGTAGACCATTGTGAGAAAGATTTAAATAGTTTAAAGACACATTGCCAACCTCCCATATCCATTTAGGTATTTCACCACTAATTTTATTATCGGAAAGGTCCAATTGCCCCAACTGCTCTTGATTTCTCAAGAAATTTGGAAATGTGCTGATGTTGCAAGAACGTAACAACAAATATTCAATCTGGGGGATAGAAACAAAGGTGGAATTACCACTGCCATCTTGGACTGACAAGTTGTTATCTGAAAGATCCAGATAGAAAAGTTTTTTGAGGTTTTGAAATAAGCCTAGCTCCACAACACCACTGAAATTATTAGAAGAAAGGTAAAGTAGTTGAAGTTTGGTAAGTTGAAAGATAAATCTGGGTATCATCCCCTGCAATTTATTGCTATCCAAAGAGAGGATCTTCAGCTGTGAAGAAGAGGCATTATGGAACCCACCAAGTGGACCACTAAGTTGGTTACCTGTGAGGTCCAGTGTATGTACTGATGGGAGTGAAAACAATGATGAAGGAATTGGGCCGCTCAATTTATTGGATGAAAGATACAGATATTGCAGTTTGGTAAGGTTCAAAAGTGAGGATGGTAATGATCCTGACAAGTTGCAATAGCTGAGGTCTAATTGAGTCAAGAATTTGAGATTACTGAGAGAATCTGGTATAGAGAATGCTAGTGTATTATATTTATAGTGTGTCCTTTTAGTGTAAGTGCATGTGCACACTTCCCTATTCCCCTGCAGTGTACTATATGCTTTTTCATAATAAAATATTATGTGTTAGGGCATGCAAGCCTAACACATATCATCTCTCCCAAACTCTCCTCCTCCTCTCTCAATATTCTCATCTCTTCTTCACATTATCCTCATCAAATCTTTTTCTACTTGGTATCAGAGCAAGTTCAAGGCATTCCGCATCCAAGCCGTACGGCTGACGTCAGCGTTGTACGGACGCATGGGCTCTGTTTGAGCTAAAAGTTTAGGGGTTTGATAGATCTTGATTTTAGAAGATTTTTCATGATTTTTTCAGAATTTATTGGACCTCATTTCATGGTATTTTGGGCGAAATAGAGAAATTTGAAAATCGGTTCCAGATTCCGTTTTTCTTCGATCTACCTCAAATCAGTAAGCTTTTCTTCAGTTTCTTTGCGCAAGATGGACCGAAATCTTCCTCCCAAGCTATCCATGGTGGATTTTTTACTTAAGATCAATGTTTGAGAGGTTTTTAACCTCAAATGGGCGTGCGGCTGGGCCGTTTTTCACTCGGTCAGGCCCTATTTGACTGCGTTTCATGGTATTTTGGATGATTGACATTTGTTTGAGGTTTATCTCTTGTTATGTTGAAGGATTGAGTGAGATAGAGTTGTTTGAATCAATCTTTCTTGGCATAGGGGGTCTCTTGGCATAGGTTTATTTCTCTTGGACTCTATTATGGCTGACAAAGGGCCCTCATCTCTTGGCATAGGGTCTCTTGAATCTAACTCCTTGCAGATTACCTCCATTAAGTTGAATGGTGACAACTATCTTCAATGGGCACAATCTGTAAAAGTATTTTTAGGAGCCCGTGACAAGTTGTCGTATATTTTGGATGAGTCCCCAAGCTCTACAGATGTTACCTACAAGTCTTGGACAAAGGAGAATTATCAAGTTATTGCATGGTTGTTGAATAGCATGGATTCCTCGATTAGCCACTCAGTGATGTTTTTATCCTCGGCTAAAGGCATTTGGGATACGCTTCATGATATGTTCTCGGAATCTCAGAATTTTCACGGGTATTCCAGCTTATTCAAGAAATTGGTCGGTTTCAACAAAACTCCAGATCCTTAAAAGACTACTATTCGATGCTTCGGGGTATGTGGGATGAGTTGGATATGTATCAGCCTCTTCCTTCCAAATGTAAAGAGGATCATGAACATGCTCATAAGCAACGGGATGATACTCGTATCATGCAGTTCCTCGCTTGAGTTCTGATTATCTTCACGTTCGCGATCAGGTTGTTATGCAGGATCCTCTTCCCCCATTGACGACAGTCTATGCCATGTGTCAGCGTGCTATGATCTCTACTCTTCCTTCTCATTCATTTGTGCCACCCGAGCGTTCGGCACATCTTGTTGGCGATCAGTACTCCCTTGGTCTTAGGGTACCATCCTTGAGCTCAGGGCGCATTTCTGGTTTTGGTGGTCGTGGTAGAGGCTGCGATCTAGATCGCAGTCGCGGCGGCCGTAGTCTTCGTGGTCGTGGTGGACGTGGACGAGGACGTGATGGTTCCCGCATTTGTTCACATTGCGGTGGAACTAATCACACTATTGATTATTGCTGGCAGCTACATGGTCGTCCTACGTATGCCGCTGCTTCTGTTGCTTCCACTGTTGCTTCTGAGACACAGTCTTCCACCCCGACAGCTGAGCAGTCTACTTCAGGGGAGTCTCTTATTATTTCTCGGGCGGCATATGATGCCCTTATGCGGCTTCACATTCGGGATATTCCTGAGCCTTCTCACGCAGCTTCGGCCCAGTCAGGTACCGCCCTTCTTGCGTCATCCTCTCCTACCTCCTGGGTCATTGACTCTGGAGCTTCCTCCCATATGACTGGTAAGTTGCAATTCTTTTCTTCTTATTCTTCTTCTTCTTCTTCTCCCACTCAGTATGTCACAGTCACAGATGGAACCCAATCTCCCATCTCTGGGATTGGTTCCATCCCTCTCTCTTCTTCCTTATCTTTGTCCTCCGTATTGCATGTGCCTCGTTTTCCATTAAACTTATTGTCTGTTAGCTCTCTTACTAAATCACTCAATTGTTCCATCACCTTCTTTCCTTCTTATTGTTTGTTTCAGGACCTACAGACGAAGAGAGTGATTGGTGGGGGGCATGAGCGAGGAGGCGTTTATCTTCTCGATGATACACCTGTTGCCGCTTCTAGTACCCTTTCTCTAGATCAAGAGTCCATGACTCGGTGGCATTGCCGCTTAGGCCACCCATCCATTGCTAGATTGAGACTTTTATTTCCCTCCTTACCTGTCACTAAACCATTATGCTGTGATATTTGTGAATTGTCTAAACATCATCGTGCTACGTTTCCTCCTAGCTCTTTTGGGAGGAAATCTCAACCTTTTCTTCTGGTTCACTCGGATGTTTGGGGACCAGCTCCGGTTACCTCAACTTTTGGATTTAGATATTTTGTTATCTTTATTGATGATTATTCCCGCATGACTTGGATTTATCTTTTGAAATCTAAAAGTGAAGTATTTGATGCATTTAAAGTGTTTTATCATGAAGTGTGCACTCAATTTCATTGTTCCATCAAATCCCTCCATTCTGATAATGGGGGAGAATACATGTCTACTGCCTTTCTGTCCTTCTTGCAGGAACGTGGTATTTTATCTAGGACGTCATGTGCTCGCACTTCTCAACAAAATGGTATTGCAGAACGAAAGAATCGTCATCTTCTTGACGTTGCTCGCACCCTTCTACTTGGTATGCATCTACCCAAACATTTTTGGGGTGATGCTCTTTTAACTGCTACTTTTCTTATTAATCGTATACCCTCACGTATTCTGTCTTATAAATCTTCATTTACTATTTTGTATCCTCATGATAACCCATTTCCTCTACCACCTAAAGTTTTTGGTTGTACATGCTTTGTTCAAATTTTGGATGGGAGTAATGATAAACTTAGTCCCAGGGCGATTAAATGTGTCTTTATAGGGTATACTCGGAGTCAGAAAGGTTATAAATGCTTTGACCCATTGACTCGCAAGAAATATGTCTCTGTCGATGTCACCTTCTTTGAGGATCTTTCTTTTTTCTCCTCTCCAGGCAGATCCCTCTGTGATCCTCTTGCGCGTCAGGGGGAGTATAACTGTTATCCTCTTTCCCCTAATGATCATGGGAAAACTCCTCTCCCCTCTATTCAGCATCCTGTTGGTGATATGGTTGAGCCTAAGCCTCTGCGGGTGTATCAGCGTCGAGATAAATCTTCACAAGCTCAGTCATCTACCCTTCCGCTTACTTTGGATGTTGGTTCAGGTGACTCTCCTAACTCGAGTTTAGATCTTCCCATTGCCTTGCGCAAAGGGCCACGATCTTATAGAGAATGCTAGTGTATTATATTTATAGTGTGTCCTTTTAGTGTAAGTGCATGTGCACACTTCCCTATTCCCCTGCAGTGTACTATATGCTTTTTCATAATAAAATATTATGTGTTAGGGCATGCAAGCCTAACACATATCATCTCTCCCAAACTCTCCTCCTCCTCTCTCAATATTCTCATCTCTTCTTCACATTATCCTCATCAAATCTTTTTCTACTTCTGATAACTTTCCTGATAATCCAGTGTATGAAAGGATCAATTGCTGTAGAGTATTGTTTTGATGGAATTCCGGCAAATTGATAGCTACAAGTGGATTGTCTGATATGTCAATGATTTGTAGATTTGGCAGCTGGAAAACACTCTCAGGGAATTTTCCATGCAATCCACAATCTGCAAGGAGCAGGGACGTCCAGGAGGATAAGTTCCCTATGAAATTGGGTACTGCAGAGGAGAGATCGTTATAGCTGAGGTCAAGTTCAGATAAGAAATGGAGTTGTGAAAGGGAAGAAAAGATGGAGCCTGAAAGACCACAATCATATAAGATCAACTTACGGAGACTCGCTGGGAAGCTGGGCAGTGCAGAGGAGAGATTGTTATAGGTGAGGTCGAGTTCAGATAGGAAATGGAGCCGTGAAAAGGAAGAATAGATGGAGCTTGAAAGATCACATTCTTCTAAGATCAACTTGCGGAGACTCCCTGGGAAGCTGGGCAGTGCAGAGGAGAGATTGTTTCCGCTGAGGTCGAGTTCAGATAAGAAATGGAGCTGGGAAAGGGAAGAATAGATGGAACCTGAAAGAAGACAATATCGTAAGCTCAACTTGCGGATACTAGGGAGTGGCAAATCTGAGGCCTGGCCCTGCAGTAAGATGTGTACCCAGTCCAGATAGAGTTCACTCAGATTGGACAGGTTTTGGACGACTGCTCCAATGCTTGGGTTTTCGAGTTTCAGGTATTCAAAGTATGAACCATTCCAATATCGATTGTAAGAAAGATCGAGAGAAACCAAAGAGGTCAAGCGGGAGATTTCCAGTGGGATTTGGCCATAAAAGGATAAGTGAGAGAGGTTGAGATGGGTCAAACTGGTGAGCTGGTCAAACCCATAAGGGAATGGAGAGGGATCAAACCCATTGTCAGCGAGGTTGAGCTTCTGCAGACTCCGAAGACGAAAGAGGCTTTCAAAATCAATCCGACCCCTGATCCAAAGGACACTGAGGTCGAGGCTGATCACGTGACCAGTGGGTTCATCGCAGGTGATGCCTTCCCAAGAGCAGCAATCAGTATTTTTTGAATTCCAAGAGGGGAGAGGAGGGAAGAAAAAGCCATTCTTTAAGTCGAGCAAAGCAGAGAAGTGGTGATGGTTGCATTGTTGGGTAGTGAGAAAGAGAAGAGATGATAAAAAGAAGAGAAAGAGAAATGATGGGTTTTTAGAAGAAAAGAGGAGAGCCATTAGTTAATAGAGCTTGGGATGTGTAGGAATAGAAAGTGTGAGGTTTATTTATAGACAGAAAGTGAAGAGGTTTTACGACTGTGAAAACTCATACGCGTGAATTTCACACGAGAGCCGCTCGTAAGAGTAGCTAGTCATCAGAAGAAGAGAAAGCGTTGTGGGTATTTACATACACAGCGGATTGGCTGCTGTACCACACACCACCGACCTCACTTGGCTGGTATGTTGACGTCACCAAGTTACGTGGGTCCCATGAGGTATGTGTTATATCCAAACGGTTCGTCCAGTAAGGCTTGAGAGGCAAAATATTCTCAGATCCAAGGATTAAGTGGACCACACTGCATCGCAGAAGTTTTGGATCAATATGATATTTGTTTTTCCTCTTCATCCAGGTATATTTGTTTTTCCTCTTCATCCAGGTCGGATGAAAAATAAACGTTAGGGTAGGCCTTATGAATGTTTTAACGGTGAGAATCATTTTAGGACATGAGACTAAAAGATCCAAAACTCAAGTGGGCCACACGGGAGGAAACAATAGGGATTCAGTGACCACTGTTTGAAACATTCGTGTGGCTAAAAGTTTCATAATTTTTTAGTATTTTCACTTCATCACAGTGAGAATGACATTATAAACGGTTTGGATGTCATAAAAACATCAAGGTAGATTTGGATTGCGTTGATGATACTGGTTAGTGGTCCATGTTCTAAAAGCCTACCGTAATGTATATTTTTTATACACTTTTGTGGACTGCCAAACGAAACAATGGTGATTGACTGCCCACCATACTTTGTGGTTGGTTAAAACATTTCCGGATTAGGTGCGCGGGGTCTCACCCAACGCAGTGTAGTCCCACGTTGATGCATGTATGGTATATCCAAGCTATCCATCCATATTTCTGCTCCTTTTGAGGTCATTAACAAAAAAAAGAGCACGTCCAAATCTCAAGTGGACCACAGTGCTGGTTGAATTCCCACCATTAAAAATTTCCTAGGGCTCAATGTAATACTCACCGTGAGTTTATTTGCCATCGAACTTGTTGATCAGGACACAACGACCTGGATGAAGGGAAAAACAAATATCAGCTTCATCAGAAACTTTTGTAGCCCACAATTTTTTTAGCGGCTGAGATTCAACAACTACCGTTCCTCCAATACGGTTCACCGGAGATTTGGATCCCCTACGTACCATGTCACTAGCGAGTGGCTACTGATGGCTGCTATATAGGGCCTATCATGATGTACTTATTTAATCCACACTGCCCATCCATTTTACTAAGATAATTTTAGGGCAGGAGCCCAGAAATGAAGGAGATTCAATTCTCAGGTGGACCATTCTAGAGGAAACAGTGGTGATTAAAAGAAGCTGGAAAATGGATGGATAGCCTGCATATACAATACATACATCAAGGTGGACCTACGGTCATGGCTGCACCCAATCCGAAAACCTCATCCTAACTATGCAATCCGCGTCCAAAGAAATTTGTTGTTATTGCTGTTTTTTTTTTTTTTTTTTTTTTTTCATTTTTTGTGATTTTTTATAATAATATTAATTACTAATTTTACTTTTAGATATCTATTTATTTATTTTTAAGCAACTTTATTAATTAGTAGATATTTTAATTATTTTAGAAAAAATCATAAGGGAAGTGAGAGAAAACCAACAGAATGTACCTTGACTAGAGCGGTACACGAGTCGAGTCGAGCCGAGTATTGCTCAACTCTTGCTTGGCTCGCACTGCCCGAGTCCCAGCTCGCACTCAGCTCGGCTTAGGCTTCAAGCTCGGATGCCCAGCTCGTGCTCTACTCGTCCAAGTTCGAGCAAATATCGAGCCGAGTCGAGTCTGAGTTTTCGAGTCGAGTTCGAGTCCAAGTCTGAATTTTAATTTTATTTATATAGGCATTTTTTGAAATTCTCAAAAAACAAAATCAAATTATGTAAAAGTATTTCTACATGTGTGAGTTCTCCAAGCACTCACTTGACAGTTGACACTATTGAACTTGTGCTTAAAATAACTCCTCTGACAATTAATAGTCCAATAGTTGATAGATAATCATATTAGCAATATATGATATCAATTTCTTACATATATTAATAATTTACACAAAAAAATAATAATAAATCAACACCACTGGTCAACTTATATTAATAATTTCTGACATATATTAGCAATATATATATATATATATATATATATATATATATATATATATATATATATATATATATATATATATATATATATATAGATATATATATCAATTTCTGACATATATTAATAGTGTATACAAAAAAATAATAATAAATCAACACCACAGGTCAACCTATATTAATAATTTCTAACATATATTAGCAATATATGATATCAATTTCTGACATATATTAGCAATATAAGAAATCAATTTCTAACATATATTAACAATTTATACAAAAAAATAAAAATAAAATCAACACCACATTACCGGACGAGCTGCGAGCGGCACCGGGCAGGGTAGGGACGAACTGCGGCACCGGACAGGGGCACCGGGCAGGGCAGGGACGAGCTGCGGCACCGGACAGGGGCACCGGGCAGGGCAAGGACGAGCTGCGGCATCGGACAGGGGCACCGGGCAGGGCAGGGACGAGCTACGGCACCAAACAGGGGAGTGAGAGAGAGAGAGAGAGAGAGAGAAGAAGAAGAAGAGGGACGGGCTGGACGGCCAATGGGTGAGACTACTAGACGCCGATCAAGCACGGGTTGGTTTTGAACGAGCGCTGGGAGGGAAGGAAGGGGCCGAAGGGCGTAGGGTTTTTTTGAACGAGAGGCTGAAAGCGACTGAGAGTTAGGGTATTTTTGTTTTGGGGCATTTATATACCCCTGGTCGAGTACCAGTCGAGCACCGAGTCGAGTACTGAGTCGAGTATTGCTCAACTCGTGCTCTACTTGAAATCAATTTGAGTACCAAAAATCAGCTTGTGCTCGGCTCAAACTCATTTCGAGCCGAGTCGAGTCGAGCGAGTAACCGAGCTAACTCTGCTCGTGTACAACTCTAACCTTGACAATAACCTAGGGTTGTACACGAGCTAGCTACAAAAGTTTGCTCAGCTCGACTCAATCTACCTCTGCTTGACTTAGCTCGAACGATGACTCAAGGCGAGCTAAGCTTCATATGACCCAGCTCGTTTTAAAAACAAGCTGAGTTTGATAATAATGGATCTTGACTTGACTCGACTTGACTTGAACTCGGCTTAGCTCAAGCTCGAGCTCGACTCGAATATATATATATATATATATATATATATATATATATATATATATATATATATGTGTGTGTGTGTGTGTGTGTGTGTGTGTGTGTGTGTGTGTGTGTGTGTGGGAAAAGGTTCTATACGGTCGAGCTCATGGGAACTCCCCGTGAGGTCAAGCTGTGTGAGCCCCACCATGATGTATGTCGAACATCAACACCATGCATTTGATGAGTCCCCTTTAAATTATGGGATATCCCAAAAATCAATCATGCATCTCACATTTTGATATTTAGATGGACTAGATCCTTTTAGGCAAGGCATCTACACACTAATAATGAATGATAATGAACTGACTACATGAACTGGTATCATTGGCCGTGATCATTCAAGGAAGGTGGCGTCAGGTGTCCCATTTACCATCTCTATCATATAAATGCCATCGGTCCATTTTTCTTCGAATGAAACACTTCCACATGTAAAACATACATGCATGAATTTGACGGTGCCCATTAGACGTGTGGCCCAACATGCTTTAATTTCCAAATGCTCGTGGACTTCTTAGCCCAACAATCTCACCAGGTCAAGCAAGCTATAACCATAAGCAGGTCAAGCACGTGACACCATTTATTCATGCAAAAAGTGTCTGGGCACTTTACTTTTTTTAAAAAAAACTATTGACTGTCCTCATTTCTCCAGTTCTTACCAAGTTCATAAATTATAGTTAGCAAACACACGCAACACATATACATGCAGAAGTGTATGTACAAATTTGGATGGAAAACTCCCATAAGCCTCACCAGTGTAAACAATGTAAAAATGTTGAGTTCAAGCCATGTGTTGTGCCCGGGTTTTGGATTAGGTTGTTTCTCACTGGCTCATTTAATGAGCAGAAGACTCTAATGAAATAATTAGTCTGGATGATTTTACTATTGACTAATGGCTTTGATGAAAGATACACTTTGATGTCTCTACACACAAACCTATGGTTGGTATCTAATTTCCCTTATTTCCAGTGGTGTGGTCTACTTGAGTTATGGATCTGGTTGGTTTTTCCTTTAGGGGAGCCAAATCCAGCATATAACATGATGGATAGAGTAGATGTTACATATATAACATTATGGCCCCACATAGCTTTAAGAGTTACACGTGTAAATTAAGGCAGTCACTCATCAAAGTAGTCACCATTTTTGCAGATACCTTATATGACAAGTCAGGTAAACAGAATAGTCACCATCTTGCAGATGCCTTGTATTACAAGTTAGGTAAACAGAATAGTCACCATCTTGGAGATGCCTTGCCTCACAAGCAACAAGTCCGGTAACACGAAACTCTCTACGAAAGTGACGTCACCAAGTTTTGTGGGTCCTACCATTATGTATGTGTTGCATCCGCACTGTCCATCCATTTGGAGATATCATTTTAGAGCATGATCCAAAGAATAAGGCCGATCGAAAGCTATAGCGGACCCCCAAAGAAAATAGTGAAGAGAGTGACACCCACCGTTAAAACCTTCCTAAGGTCCACCATGATGCTTATTTGAGATCCAATTTGTTCGGGACTTAAAACAGATACTAAAGAAGGGGAAAAAAAAAACAAATATCAGCTTGATTAAAAACTTTTGTGGCCCTTATTAGAAGTTTTTTAATGGTGGGCATCACTCTCTCCATTGTTTTCTTTGGTTGGGTCCACTGGAGCTTTGGATCTGACACATTCTTTGAATTATGCCCTCAAGTAGTTTCTACAAATGGATTGACTTTGTGGATACAAAAGCATACGTCATGGTGGGACCCATAGAACTTGCTAACGTCACTTTAGCAGGAGACTCGCTGCTCAACCAGTCGTATCTAACCAGCGTCCCATGAAAATGAAAGAACGAAAGAATTGGTTGTTGATCTCCGTACTTTTAAGCAGGTGTACACGGATTTCCTGGAAAAGCCATTCGCAGAAGATTCCCAAAATTCGACAAAAAAGAGGTGGAAAATTTTCCTACCATTAGAACTTTTTTGGGCTCCACCTTGATGTTTATATGCAATCCAAACCGTTTATAAGGTCAATACCACTGGGATGAAGTGAAAATAGCAAAAACAATTTCGTTAAATAAAAATTTTATAGCCTCAAGAATGTTTCAACGATTCACAATGAATCCCCACTGTTTCCTCTCGTGTAACCCACTTAAGTTTTGGATACACATCATTTTTTGTAGCATATTCTAAAATCATCTCTCAAAGCGGATGAACGGGGTGGATTTCTCACAAACATTTCAGTGGGCCCCACCCAGCATCCTTGCAAAGAAACTTCCGGCACAAGGCTTTGGTAGGAAATCCGCGTGGGAAATTTGCGACTGCACGACCCATTTATGGCCCTATTTACGAGACCAAGCCCACCTTATTTTCCCTTGCCAGAATACGCCCCAGTTGTACGGATGGCTTGCCAAAGGTCGAAAATGCCCCCTGCTTGTTCCTTCGAGCGGATAGGTGCTGCTCGAAGACGAGCGCTGACACTCCTCGAACTCCGAGTTGTACGAACGGTTCAAAAGGGAAACGGATTGGCTACTCCCCCTGACACTAGCCCCGGAGCTGGTGGTCGGTGCTCTGTGGGCCCATCATGATGTATATGTTTCATCCATTCCGTCCATATATTTTTCTAGATCAATTTACAGTAATACACAAAAAATGAGGTATATTCTAATCTCAAGTGGACCACATTTCAGGAAATAGTGTTGAATAAACTTCGACCGTTAAAAACTTTTTGGGGGCCATAAAAGTATTGGATCAAGTTGATCTTTGTTTTCTACCTTCATCTAGGTATTTATGACCTAATTAACGGATTGGATGTCAAATAAACAGTACATCAGGCCTTAGGAGGATTTAAATGATGGATATCCAATCACTTTTTTTTCCTGTGGTGTGATCCACTTGAGATTTAGAGGGACACTTGAGATTTATATCCCTCTAATTTTTGGGATAAAAACATAAAATAATATTTAAAAATGTATGAACGGAATGGATGAAACACATGCATCATGGTGGGGCCCACAAACACATACATCATGGTGAGGCCCACAGAGCATCGACCACCAATTTCGGGGCTGGTGTCAGGGGGAGTAGCCACCGTTTCCGTTCAAAAGATATCAAAGTTTCCTGGGCCCCACAGTTACGTATTTATTATATCCACAACGTTCATCCATATTTCAAGATCATTTCGGAGCATTATCTAAGCAAAAAAATCCTATCCAAAGAGCAACTGGACCATACCACAAAGAGCAGCGGAAAATTGATTTTCACCGTGGAAACTTTTATAGGGCCCACCATAACATTTATTTTCCATCCAATCTATTCATAATGTCACAAAGACCTTGACCCAAAACTTCTGGGACCCCTAAAAGGGTTTCAATAGTAGACGTTCAATCTTTCACTGCCTTTTACAGTGTGGTCCACTTGATAGCTAAATCTATCTTATTTTTCTTCCCAAGCGTTAGTACGAGTTCGCCAAATAGATGGACGGTTTGGATATAACACATACCTCATAAAAGGACCCACAAAGGCGGTGGGGATTACAACAGGGATATCTATGGCTACGGATTATAATAATAATCCGTAGAGATAACCGCAGCCAATGCTTTTTCAATATGTCCTCTACTGTGCATCAAAGGTCTTTTGACATGTACTTTGATATATTGAATGTCTTTCGATTAATCGAAAAAGGTTCAAAACTGTCCAGCAACTTTGCATAAAAAATCCTGCAATTTTTGATTAATCGAAGTGTATTCGATATGTATCGAAGATATATCTATAGATTATAGCCGTAGCTATAACCGCAGTCCGTAAAAGTCTGTGCAAATTTTTTTATTTTTTTATTTTTTATTTTTTATTTTTTACATGGAGAGCTTTATTCTACCTATAATTTTCTCTAATACATATTTATATAAATATGTATATATAAGCATATAAAAAAATGCTCTCTTTTTTTCATTTATTTCTCTATTCATTTAACAAGAATATCTTCTAAACCAAAATTAGTTACTTGATGTACCCTATATGATTTTGGGGTAGGAGAAGATACTTTAGCCAACTAATCTATTTATTTTCCAAGATTCCATTAGGTCGATGGTCGAAAATCCATTTCATTCACTTTGTAGTCAATTTCAATCAGTTCGTGGTCATTTCCATGCATTTCACCGTCAATTCCCTCCACTTCACGGACAATTCCATGCATTTCACGGTCATCCCAAACTATTCCGTATTGATTCACGGTCATTTCGAGGCATTTCATGGTCAATTCCCTACACTTCACAGTCATTTGCATGCATTTCACGGTCAATTCGCATCAATTCATGATCATTCTCATGTACTTCACGGTCATCCCAAACTATTTCGTGTTGATTCACGGTCGTTTCGAGGCATTTCGCGGTCATGCAACTGACCGTGAAGTGAAGGGAATTGACCGCGAAATGCCTCGAAACGACCGTGAATCAACACGGAATTGTTTGGGACGACCGTGAAATGCATGAGAATGATCATGGTTTGAAGCGATTTGACTGCGAAATGCATGCAACTGACCGTGAAATGAAGGGAATTGACCGCGAAATGCCTCGAAACGATCGTGAATCAACACGGAATGGTTCGGGACGACCGTGAAGTGCATGGGAATGATCATGGTTTGAAGCGAATTGATCGTGAAATGCATGCAACTGACCGTGAAGTGAAGGGAATTGACCGCGAAATGCCTCGAAATGACCGTGAATCAACACGAAATTGTTTGGGACGACCGTGAAATGCATGGGAATGATCATGGTTTGAAGCGATTTGACCGCGAAATGCATGCAAATGATCGTGAAGTGAAGGGAATTGACCGCGAAATGCCTCGAAACAACCGTGAATCAACACGGAATTGTTTGGGATGACCGTGAAATGCATGGGAATAATCATGGTTTGAAGCGAATTGAGCGTGAAATGCATGCAAATGATCGTGAAGTGAAGCGAATTGACCGCGAAATGCCTCAAAACGACCGTGAATCAACACGGAATTGTTTGGGACGACTGTGAAGTGCATGGGAATGATCATGGTTTGAAGCGAATTGACCGCGAAATACATGCAACTGACCGTGAAGTGAAGCGAATTGACCGCGAAATACCTCGAAACGATCGTGAATCAACACGGAATTGTTTGGGATGACCGTGAAATGCATGGGAATGATCATGGTTTGAAGCGATTTGACCGCGAAATGCATGCAAATGACCGTGAAGTGAAGGGAATTGACCGCAAAATGCCTCGAAATGACTGTGAATCAACACGGAATTGTTTGAGATGACCGTGAAATGCATGGGAATGATCATGGTTTGAAGCGATTTGACCGCGAAATGCATGCAAATGACCGTGGAGTGAAGGGAATTAACCACAAAATGCCTCAAAACGATCGTGAATCAACACGGAATTGTTTGGGACGACCTTGAAATGCATGGGAAAGATCATGGTTTGAAGCGAATTGACCGAGAAATGCATGCAACTGACTGTGAAGGGAAGGGAATTGACTGCGAAATGCCTCGAAACGATCGTGAATCAACACGGAATTGTTTGGGACGACCGTTAAATGCATGGGAATGATCATGGTTTGAAGCGATTTGACTGCGAAATGCATGCAATTGATCGTGAAGTGAAGGGAATTGACCGCGAAATGCCTCGAAACGACCGTGAATCAACACGGAATTGTTTGGGATGACCGCGAAATGCATGGGAATGATCATGGTTTGAAGTGATTTGACCGCGAAATGCATGTAAATGACCGTGAAGTGAAGGGAATTGACCGCGAAATGCCTCGAAACGACCGTGAATCAACACGGAATTGTTTGAGATGACCGCGAAATGCATGGGAATGATCATGGTTTGAAGCGATTTGAGCGCGAAATGCATGCAAATGACCGTGGAGTGAAGGGAATTAACCGCCAAATGCCTCAAAACGACCGTGAATCAACACGGAATTGTTTGGGACGACCGTGAAATGCATGGGATTAATCATGGTTTGAAGCGAATTGACCGCGAAATGCATGCAACTGACCATGAAGGGAAGGGAATTGACCGCGAAATGCCTCAAAACGACCGTGAATCAACACGGAATTGTTTGGGACGACCGTGAAATGCATGGGAATGATCATGGTTTGAAGCGAATTGACTACGAAATGCACGCAACTGACTGTGAAGTGAAGGGAATTGACCGCGAAATGCCTCGAAACGACCGTGAATCAACACGGAATTGTTTGGGATAACCGTGAAATGCATGGGAATGATCATGGTTTGAAGCGATTTGAGCACGAAATGCATGCAAATGACCGTGAAATGAAGGGAATTGACCGCGAAATGCCTCGAAACGACCGTGAATCAACACGGAATTGTTTGGGATGACCGTGAAATGCATGGGAATGATCATGGTTTGAAGCGATTTGAACGCGAAATGCATGCAAATGACCGTGAAGTGAGGGGAATTGACCGTGAAATGCCTTGAAACGACCATGAATCAATACGGAATTGTTTGGGATGACCGTGAAATGCATGGGAATGATCATGGTTTGAAGCGATTTGACTGCGAAATACATGCAAATGACCATGAAGTGAAGGGAATTGACCGCGAAATGCCTTGAAACGACCGTGAAGCAACACGGAATTGTTTGGGATGACCATGAAATGCATGGGAATGATCATGGTTTGAAGCGATTTGAGCGCGAAATGCATGCAAATGACCATGAAGTGAAGGGAATTGACCGCGAAATGCCTCAAAACGACCGTGAATCAACACGGAATTGTTTGGGATGACCGTGAAATGCATGGGAATGATCATGGTTTGAAGCGATTTGAGCGCGAAATGCATGCAAATGACCGTGAAGTGAAGGGAATTGACCGCGAAATGCCTCGTAACGACCGTGAATCAACACGGAATTATTTGGGATGATCATGAAATGCATGGGAATGATGATGCTTTGAAGCGATTTGACCGCGAAATGCATGCAAATGACCTTGAAGTGAGGGGAATTGACCGCGAAATGCCTCGAAACGACCGTGAATCAACAAGGAAATGTTTGGGATGTCCGTGAAATGCATGGGAATGATCATGGTTTGAAGTGATTTGACTGTGAAATGCATGCAAATGACCGTGAAGTGAAGGGAATTGACCGCAAAATGCTTTGAAACGACCGTGAATCAACACGGAATTGTTTTGGATGACCGCGAAATGCATGGGAATGATCATGGTTTGAAGCGATTTGACCGCGAAATGCATGCAAATGACCGTGAAGTGAAGGGAATTGACCACGAAATGCCTCGAAACGACCGTGAATCAACATAGAATTATTTGGGATGACCGCGAAATGCATGAGAATGATCATGGTTTGAAGCGATTTGATCGCGAAATGCATGCAAATGACCGTGAAGTGAAGGGAGTTGACCGCGAAATGCCTCGAAACGACCATGAATCAACACGGAATTGTTTGGGATGACCGTGAAATGCATGGGAATGATCATGGTTTGAAGCGAATTGGCCGCGAAATGCATGCAACTGACCGTGAAGTGATGGGAATTGACCGCGAAATGCCTCGAAACGACCGTGAATCAACATGGAATAGTTTGGAATGACTGTGAAATGCATGGGAATGATCATGGTTTGAAGCGATTTGACCGCGAAATGCATGCAAATGCCCGTGAAGTGAAGGGAATTGACTGTGAAATGCATGGAAATGACCGTGAATCAAAACGAAATCGCTGGGATTGATCGTGAAATGCATGGAATTGATCATGAAGTAAATGAAATGAATGAAATTGACCGCGAACTGATTGAAATTGACCGCGAAGTGAATGAAATGGATTTTCCACCATAGATCTAATAGAATCTTGAAAAATAACCAGGTTGGTTGGCTAAAGTAGCTTCTCCTACCCCAAAATCATATACGGTACGTCAAGTAACTAATTTTGGTTTAAGAGATATTCTTGTTAAATGAATAAAGAAATAAATGAAAAAAAGAGAGAAATTTTTTTTTATATGCTTATATATACATATTTATATATATATATGTATTAGAGAAAATTGTAGGTTGAATAAATTTATCTATGTAAAAAAAAATAAAAAATAAAAAATAAAAAAGAATTCATAAACCGGCATAGATTACAGTTATGGCTACGGTTATAATCCATAGCTATTGGTCATATCATCTTCGATACATATCGAATACTCTTCGATATGTATCGAAAATTGCAGGATTTTTTAGGCAAACTCGCTGGACAGTTCTGAACCTTTTTCGATTAATCGAAAGACCTTCGATACATATAAAAGGACATATCAAAGCGGCAAGGGTTACAGCTATGGCTACGGTTATAATCCGTAGCTATAGAAAACACCGTAGCCATAAGTTCCTAGCCTATTTATTTATTATTATTTTATTTTTTACTTTTGTAATCCCCATAGCTTTTTGTGAGTCCTATGATGAGGTATGTGTTATATCCAAACCGTCCATATATTGGACGAACTCGTATTAAGGCTTGAGAAGAAAAATGAGACAGATCTAGCTATCAAGTGGACCACACTGTAAAAGGCTGTGGAGGATTGAACGTCTACCATTGAAAACCTTTTAGGGGTCACAGAAGTTTTGGATCATTATGAAATTTTTTTTCCCTCTTCATCCAGGCTTTTGTGACCTTATGAATAGATTGGATGGAAATTAAATGTTATGGTAGGCCTTACAAATTTTTTAACGGTGAAAATCAATTTTCCCGTTGCTCTTTGTGGTGTGGTCCAGTTGATCTTTGGATATGATTTTTTTTTTTTTGATAATGCTCCCAAATGATCTCGAAATATGGATGAACGTTGTGGATATAATAAATACGTAACTGTGGGGCCCATGTAACTTTGATATCTTTTGAACTGTTCGTACAACTCGGAGTTCGAGGAGTGTCAGCGCTCGTCTTCGAGCACCACCGATCCGCTTGACGGAACAAGCAGGGGCATTTTTGACCTTTGGCAAGCCATCCGTACAGCTGGGGCGTATTCTCGCAAGGGAAAATGAGGTGGGCTTAGTCTCCTAAATGGGCCATAAATGGGTCGTACAGTCGTAAATTTCTCAATCCGCGTCCATCTATCACAGTGGTGTCTCTATCCTACCATGGCTAAAGACTTTAAACCATGATATCTACTTACTTCAAATCCTATGGTAAAGTTGTGGAACACATGGTTATGAATGGAAGCTGATTGAGGCATACTCAAAGCTCAAGTGGACCATATTATAGAAAGAAAGCAATGGGACAATGAAGCCCACCCTTGAAACCTTCACAGGGCCTACCATTATGTTTAGTAGTCATCAAATCTTCTCATAAGGTCACACATGTACAGACCTAGATGAAGGAAAACTCAAAAATCAGCTTGATCCAAAACTCACGTGGCCCCAAGAAGTTTTCAAGGGCAGGCATTCAATCCTAACTGATTTTAGTGGTGTGGTCCACTGGAGCTCTGGATCAGCCTCATTTTTTGGTCTATACCCTAAAATGATGTTGAAAAATGTATAGCCAGTGTAGATATAACACAAATCATATGGGGACTTGTAGAACTCGGTGACGTAACACTGTTGAGATTTGCGGTGCTTCCGCTTTGTGAATGAATGTGGAAAGCAGTGGTGTGATTTAAAGCCAATATTGAATCTGGACCGCCCATCTCACCTAAAAATCTTGACAACAAAATCCTTGTCTATCGCTATTAGATCCTAGCCATCCATTGAGAAAACCGACATGGTTAGATATAGGTTGTCCATCTAAGCACCATAGCCATGGACCCCGAGCAAATGATTTAGACTCCGCAACAACCACAAAGGATGTTTTTTTTTTTTTTTTTTTTGTTTTTTATGGGTTAGCTTGTTAGTATACATCCACTGTCTGTACACTCCACAAAGGATGTTTGAGCAACTGGATGTAATCCATCTACTTGGATAACATAAACATTAGATTCTTGCCTTTGGGCGGTCAGATTGAATTAAGTCATTAGTCATAGTTGTCTAGTCCAGACGACCCTTGGGACACCAATCCATTTACATGACTAAAAGGGTAATATTTGAAGTTATTCAATTATTTAAAGAGATAAGACCTCCATAGAAGATGATTGGATTGGATGAACTCAAACGCTATTGGAAGTCGCCTATTAATTCGATAGTTTGGAAAATTATTCAGATAATGATACTTCCATCATCTCATTAACTCCACCATCTCATCCTTAATTATTAACTCTTAAAGTCACTAATTTATCCTCTTGTGATGAAAAAGTTAATCATGATAGCACAAAAACTATCTAGAGAGGGACCATGGAAAGGTACATAACATTCATTACTCACTCTGTGGGCCCTAAATTTCTATTGACACTTCAAATTGGACAGGGATTGGGTACTACCTTCACCAAGACCTAGTTAGAGACGAGTGGCCTTCTTAGGGGCTCTATGGGGCACACCGTGATGCGTATGTTTTATCCATACCGTCCATCCATTTTGACAGATCATTTTAGGATATGACACCAAAAAAGAGACAAATTGAAGGCTCAAGTGAACACACCATAAGAAGCAGTGGGGATTAAAAGCCTATCGTTGAAAATTCTTTGGGGCCATAAAAAGTTGTGGATCAAGCTGATGTTTATCTTTTCCTTCATTGACCTTATTAATAATTTGGATGGAAAATAAACATCACCATGAGTCCTGGGAAGTTTTCAGTAGTAAGAATTTAATCCTCAACCCATGTGTTATGGCCCACTTGAACTTGGATATGCTTTCCTTTTAGGTTCATGCCCTAAAATGATCTATCAAAATAGATGGATGGCACAGATAAAACATATACATCACAGCAAGCCCCACAAAGACCCTAATAGGACCATCCATCTCTAACTAAGTTCTGTTAGGGATCGTACTTAATCCACATCCCTAACTAGGTTCTGGTCGGGATCATACTTAATCCTCATCCCTTCAACTTGCTACTTTGCCCTCTTTTGAGGAAAAAGAGGATCACGGTAACATAGAATGATATTAAGGCAGTGATCCATCTATCACCTAATAAAACCCACTATATTCATCTCCACAATTAAGTTTCTAGTCACTATTATGTTCCCTACATTATTGGTCTTCAAGTCACTACTTTTAAGTTGGTAGTCGATTGCCGTAGTCTAAATTCTATTTATATAGGAACTACTGAAAGGTACCTAACATCCATTTGTCACGGTGTGGGCTCCACTTTTCTATTGACTTTTCGAGTCACTACTCCATCCCTTTGTGACGAAAAGTTGGCCATGTTAGTATAACATATATTTAAGTAGGGACCATGGAAAGGTACTTACATTCATTAGCCACTTTCTGGGCCACACTCTTTTATTGACTTTTCAAGTCACTACTTTGGCCTTATGGTCATGGAAGAATGAAAAGTTATTATCATACCGATCCATCCACCACCTCATAAACCCCATTATATTCCCCTCCACTATTGAGTCTTCAAGTCGCTAAGATGTCCTTTTCACTATTGAGCCCAAGTGCTAATTAATGTGAATGCTATTTAGGTAGGATCTAGGAAAATGTACTTGACATCCATCTATCACATTGTGGGGCCTCACTTTTCTAATGACTATTTAAGTCACTATTTTATCCTCTTGTGATGAAAAAATTGGTCATAATAGTGCCAAAGTTATTAAGGTAGGGACCATTAAAAGTTTTAATACCTAGCATCCATCTACCACATTATGGGCTCCTCTTTTTTCTTATTGTACCATGCCTTTTGTATTCACATTACTAGGTCTAAGGCTAAACAAGCAGGCTTGTGTCGAGTTGGCATCAAAATCACAACTTCTATCATAAATCCCTGGAATCTCATTGGCTCTTCAAATCATTACCTCCTTTTGGGGAGAAAAAAGATTGCACCAAATATAATCAGTGAAATGTATTAAGCACTGAGCCACTGCACAAAAAGACTACACCAAGCACAACAAGTGAAATGTACCAAACAGCTGGCCAGACGGTATCATGGTGCATTAAGTTGAGCATGCATGTAAGAATGTAATGCATAGTTTAGATTGATCAATGATTCCACATTCAACTTGTGTAATGATGAGAACATGGGCTAGAATTTTTAATCCATACATGCCTTACCTCAACTGCTGAGTGGAAGCTTAGCTCCCCATCAACAAAGAGGAATAGGCTTAAATTGATGATCATTTAAGCTTCTTATGTGTTATAAAAGTGGTGATTAAACGGCCACCATTAAAAACTTCTTATGGGTTATAAAAGTTTTGGATCAAGCTAGTTTCAGTTTTTATCGTTCATCCAGGACTGTGTTCTTATCAACAGTGGATGACAAATGAACATCATGATGAGCATTATGGTGGGCATTCAATTAGCATCCTTTCTTATGCTATGGTCCACCTGAGATTTGGATCCTCTTAATTTTTGGGTTCATGTCCTCGAAGAAGCTGGAAAATGGATGGATGGCCTGGATATATAATACGGTGCGGATTGGATACTGACATGGTCAGTAGCCAAATCACTACTCAAGTGACGTCACCAAGCTCTGTGGACCCCACCATGATGCATGTGTTGTATCCATACCGTCCAACCATTTGTAGAGATCATTTTATGGCATTACAAAGAGAATGAGATAGATCTAAAGTTCAAGCGAACCCCACCATAGAAAATAGCAGGGACAGTGACATCACCGTTCAAAACTTCTTAGGGGCCAGAGTAGTTTTCAATCAAGTTGATATTTTTGTTTTCACTTCATCTATCTCTATGTTAACTTATGAATAGGTTAGATCTCAAGAATACATCACGATGGGCCCCATAAATGTTTCAACGGTGGGTGTGACTGCTCCCATGGTTTTCTGTGGTGGGTCCACTTGAAATTTAGATCTATCTCATTCTCTTTGTAATTCCATAAAACGATCTCTACAAATGGTTGGACGGTATGGATACAACACATGCATCATGGTGGGGTCCACAGAGCTTGGTGACGTCACTTCAATAGTGATTTGGCTAGCGATTTGGCTACCCACCTTGTCAGTATCCAATCCGCACCCCTACAATACATACATCAAGGTGGGCCCACGGTCATGGCCACACCCAATTCGGAAACTTCATCCTAACCATGCAATTTGTGTCCAAAGAATTATTTTATTTTATTTTTTTACATTTTTTGTGATTTTTTATAATAATATTAATTACTAATTTTACTTTTAGATATCTATTTAATTATTTTGAAGCAATTTTATTAATTGGTGGATATTTTAATTATTTTAGAAAAAATCATAAGAGAAGTGGGAGAAAACTAGCATAAGCTACCTTGACAATAACTTAGGGTTGTACACGAGCCAAGCTAGTTCGAAAAGCTCGCTCGGCTCAACTCGATCTACCTCGGCTTGACTCAGCTCAAACGACGACTCGAGGCAAGCCAAGCTTAATATGACCCAGCTCGTTTTAAAAATGAGCCGAGTTCGATCATAGTAGATCTTGACTCGACTTGACTAAATTCGAACTTGGCTCAGCTCGAAACTCGAGCTCGAACTCAACTTGTGTGTGTGTGTCATATAAAAAAATAAAACTTAAACCCTACCTTATTTGTCTGTCTCTTTCTTATCATTTTCCTTTCCTTACCTAATTCGCACACACCCGAGCTCCGCTCTTTCCATCTCTTGTGCTCGAGCTCCACAGTCACCCCATCCCAAATCTCTCTCGCTCTCTCTCTCTCTCTCCCTCCCCTCCCCCGAGCTCGTCTCAGCCATCTTGCCTGCACTTAGCCACTCGCTTGAGCTCTTTCTCTCTTAGCACCAACAATAAGATCTCTATAGCTTTATCTAATATTGTGTGTGTGTGTGTGTGTGTGTGTGTGTATTATTAATTGAATAATTGATTTAGGAGTTGGGTCGAGTGTGTGTTGGGTTAGTTAGGTCGGGTGGCTAGGTTGAGTCAGGTGTCGATTGGGTCGGGTTGCTGGGTTGAGTCGTGTGCGGGTTAGGTGTTGGGTTGGGTTCGGTTGGGAGTAGGCGACTCGACTCGACTCAATCCACTAGCTCGCATCGAGCCCGACTCAAAAGGTTTAGCAAATAATCCAAGCTCCATTGGTAAACTTGAAGCCAAGCTCGAGCTTGAGGAGAGTACGGACGAGTCAAGCCAAGCTTGGCCCACCTCGACTTGACTCGGCTCGATGTACATCCCTACAATAACTTCATTAAGGAAGTACCTTAACAAAAATTTAATTTATAAAGGTATCAGGATGTAAATGCCACCTTAATAAGGTACCATTTTGTAAAATTCCTTTGATAGAATTTAAATAAGCTGCATGGGTTGAAATGATCGTGGGGTATAGAAGTTTTAGATCAAGCTAATACTTTTGTATTTTCAGTTCCTTCCAGTAAAAGTGACTTTATGAACAGTATAGATGATATATAAACATGATAGAATTAGAGAGGTTTCAACGGTGAGCATTTTCCTACCTGCTTTTTCTTGTTGTATGTCCCACTTGAGTTTTGGATCTACTTCATATTTTGGTTAATATCATAACAGTCTGGAAAAATGGATGGACAGGGTGGATTTCTCACAAACATCACAGCCGGCCCCACAGCTTCTGAGTAGGGAACTTTGGGCCACTCTTTCCTATTGTGTAGCCACTTAAAGTTTTGGATCTGCCTCATTTTTGGGCTCATGCCCTAACAAAACCTGGAAAAATGGACGGAAGGAGTGGATTTCTCACAAACATCACAGTTTGGCCCCACTTAGCTTCTAATTACAGGAACTTCCAGCCACAGTCTGTCCAAGCAATCCACGTAGTACATATTCAAACGCTCCTGATCCTTTTAGGCAACATAGATAGATAAGGTAGATTTCTCACAAATTTTACATTGGCCCCGCTTAGCTTCTAAGCATAGCAACTTCCTGTGACATGTTGTCCTAGGTAATCTGCATCCTGCATTTTGATATTTAGATGGACCAGATCCTTTTAGGCAAGGCATCTACACACTGATAATCAACCGACTACATGAACTGGCATCATTTGGCCATGATCATTCAAGGAAGGAGGGGTGCGTCAAGTGTCCCATTTACCATCTCTATCTTATAAATGCCATCAGTCCATTTTTCTTAAAATGGAATACTTCCACATGCAAGAATTTGACATTGCTCTTTAGACGTGGGGCCAACGGGCTTTCAAAATGCTCTTGGAATTCCTAACACAACAATCTCACTAGGTCAAGCAAGCCATGACCGTAAGCATGTCAAGCACGGACGCCATTTATTCATGCAAAAGTGTGAGTGCAATTTTTATTTATTATTATTATTTTTTAACTAATGACTATTCTCATTTCTTCATTTCTTACAGAGTTCATAAATTATAGTTAGCAAACACACGCAACACATATACACGCAGAACTGCATGCATGTACAAAATTGGATGGAAAACTCTCGTAAGCCTCACCAATGTAAACAATGTAAAAATGTGGAGATCAAGCCATGTGTTGTGCCTGGTTTTGGATTAAGTTGTTTCTGAACTCTGGTTTTCACTGGCTCATTTAATGAGCAAAAGACTCTAATGAAGTAATTGGTCTGGGTGATTTATAATTGACTAACAACTTTGATGAAAGATACACTTTGATGTCTCCACGCACAAACCTATGGTTGGTATCCAATTCCTCTTATTTCCTGTGATGTGGTCCGCTTGCGTTATGGATCTGGTTGGTTTTTCCTCCAGGGGACTCAAATCCAGCACATAACCTGATAGACACCGTCTATGTTACATATATAACATTATGGCCCCACATAGCTTTAAGAGTCACACATGTAAATTAAGGGAGTCACTCATCATAGTAGTACCATTTTTGCAGATGCCTTGTATTATAAGTCAGGTAAACAGAAATAGTCACCATCTTGTACCATTTTTGCAGATGCCTTGTATTATAAGTCAGGTAAACAGAAATAGTCACCATCTTACAAAAGCCTTCATTTCCAGTAAGGTACCCCATCGTTGTCCCGTACATGCCACTTAACGAAAAGGATGCGGATTGGCCACTGACAGGTTGAGTAAAACTTTCCGCAGAGGTGACGTCACTAAGTTACATGGGTCCCACCATGATGTATGTGTTGTATCCACACCATCCATTCATTTGGAGATATCATTTGTTGTATCCACACCATCCATCCATTTGGAGATATCATTTTGGGGCATACTCCAAAGAATGAGGCAGATCCAAAGCTATAGTGGACCCACCAAAGAAAGTAGTGGAGAGAGTGACACCCACCGTTGAAACCTTCCTAAGGTCCACCGTGATGTTTATTTGAGATCCAACTTGTTCATAACTTAAAACGGACATTAAAGAAGGGAAGAAACAAATATCAGCCTGATTAAAAACTTTTGTGGCCCTTAGAAGTTTTTTAATGGTGGGAGTCACTCTCTCTCTACTGTTTTCTTTGGTGGAGTCCACTCGATCTTTTGATCTGACTCATTCTTTGGATTATGCCCTAAAATGGTCTCTACAAATGGATTGACAATGTGAATACAAAACATACATCATGGTGGGCCCCGTAGAACTTGGTAACTTCACTTTAGTAGCGAGTCTACTCAGGTGTGCACGGATTTCCTGAGAAAGCCTTTCACAGAGAGATCCCAACGATGCTGGGTGGGGCCCACAGAGATGTTTGTGAGAAATCCACCACGTTCATCCGTTTTGAGTGTTTATTTTAAGAAATTTGACAAAAAAGAGGTGGATCTAAAACTCAGGTGAGTCACACGAGAGGGAAAATTGGAGGAAAATTTTCCTACCGTTGAAACTTTTTTGGGCTCCACCTTGATGTTTATTTGCAATCCAAACCGTTTATAAGGTCATTACCACTGGGATGAAGTGAAAATAGCAAAAACAATTCCTTAAATAAAAATTTTATCGCCCCAAGAATGTTTCAACGATTCACAATGAATCCCCACTGTTTCCTCTCCTGTAACCCGCTTAAGTTTTGGATACACATCATTTTTTTATAGCATATCCTAAAGTGATCTCTCAAAGCAGATGAACGGGGTGAATTTCTCACAAACATCTCAGTGGCCCCACCCAGCATCCTTTTGAAGGAACTTCCAGCATAAGGCTTTGGCAGGAAATCGGCGTCCATTAGATATGGGCCTGATTCTTTAAGGCAAGGCATCTACCTGGTCAGGATTGCCTGATCAATGCTCAATCTCACGTGATTGCTAACATGCATGTTCCAAGTGGATGCTATCATAGTGGTGCCTCTATTCTACCATGACCAAAGACTTTAAACCATGATATTTGTGGTACACATGGTTATGAATGGAAGCTGATTGAGGCAGATTCAAAGCTCAAGTGGACCAGAAAGAAAGCATTGGGGACAATGAAGCCCACCATTGAAACCTTCATAGGGCCTACCATTATGTTTATTCGCCATACCTGTTCATAAGGTCACACATGTACAGACCTAGATGAAGGAAAACCCAAAAATCAGCTTGATCGAAAACTCACGTGGCCCCAAGAAGTTTTCAAGGGCAGGAGTTCAATCCTAACTGATTTTAATAGTGTGGTCCACTGGAGCTATGGATCAGCCTCATTTTTTGGCCCATACCCTAAAATGATCTTGAAAAATGTATAGTCGGTGTAGATATAACACAAATCATACTGGGACTCGTAGAACTTGGTGACGTAACACAGCGTTGAGATTTGCGGTGCTTGGCACACCCAGAATTTGGACCGCCCATCTCACCTACAAATCTTAACAACAAAATCCTTGTCTATCATTATTGGATCCTAGCCATCCATTGAGACAATCAATATGGTTAGATTTAGGTTGTCCATCTAAGCACCATAACCATGGACCCCAAGCAAATGATTTAGACTTCGCGACAACCACAAAGGATGTTTTTTTTTTTTGGGTTAGCTTGTTAGTACATATCCGCTATCAGTACATTCCACAAAGGATGTTTGAGCAACTGGATGTAATCCATCTACTTGGATGACATAAACACTAGATCTTTGCCTTTGGGCAATCATATTGGATTAAGTCATCAGTCATAGTTGTCTAGTCCAAGCCCTTGGGACACCTATCCATTTACATGACTAAAAGGGCAATACCTGAAGTTATTCAATTATTTAAAGAGATAAGACCTCCATAGAAGATGACTGGATTGGATGAACTCAAACACAATTCGAAGTTGCCTATTAATTCGATAGTATGGAAAATTATTCAGAAAATGATACTTCCATCATTTCATTAACTCCACCATCTCATCCTTAATTATTAACTCTTAAAGTCGCTAATTTATTCTCTTGTAAGGAAAAAAGTTGATTATGATAGTACGAAAACTATCTAGGGAGGGACCATGGAAAGGTACGTAACATTCATTACTCACTCCGTGGGACCCAAATTTCTATTGACACTTCAAATTGGACACGGATCGGGTACAAGGACCTAGCTAGAGACGAGTGGCCTTCTTAGGGGCTCTATGGGGCACACTGTGATGCTTATGTTTTATCCACACCATCCATCTGTTTTGACAGATCATTTTAGAATATGAAACCAAAAAAGAGACAAATTGAAGGCTCAAGTGAACCACACCATAGGAAGCAGTGGAGATTAAAAGCCTATCGTTGAAAATTCTTTGGGGCCATAAAAAGTTGTGGATCAAGCTATGTTTATCTTTTCCTTCATTGACCTTATTAATAATTTGGATGGCAAATAAACATCACCATGAGTACAAGGAAGTTTTCAGTGGTAAGAATTTAATCCCCAATCCATGTGTTGTAGCCCACTTGAACTTGGATATGCTTACCTTTTAGGTTCATGCCCTAAAATGATCTATCAAAGTAGATGGACGGCGCAGATAAAACATATACATCACAGCAGGCCCCACAAAGACCCTAATAGGACCATCCATCTCTAACTAGGTTCTGGTAGGGATCGTACTTAATCCACATCCCTAACTAGGTTCTGGTCGGGATCATACTTAATCCCCATCCCTTCAACTTGCTTTGCCCTCTTTTGAGGAAAAAGAGGGTCATGGTAACATGGAATGATATTAAGGCAGCGATCCATCTACCACCTAATAAACCCCACTATATTCATCTCTACAATTAAGCTTCAAGTCATTATTATGTTCCCTACATTATTGCTTTTCAAGTCACTACTTTTAAGTCGGTTGCCGTAGTTTGAATTCTATTTATGTAGAGACTACTGAAAGGTACCTAACATCCATTTGTCACGGTGTGGGCTTCACTTTTTTATTGACTTTTCAAGTCACTACTTTGTCCCTTTGTGACAAAAAGTTGGCAACGTTAGTATAAAATATATTTAAGTAGGGACCATGGAAAGGTACTTACATTCATTAGCCACTTTATGGGCCCCAGTCTTTTATTGACTTTTCAAGTCACTACTTTGGCCTTATGGTCATGGAAGAATGAAAAATTATTAACATACCGATCCATCCACCACCTCATAAACCCTATTATATTGCCCTCCACTATTAAGTCTTCAAGTCGTTAAGATGTCCTTTTCACCATTGACCCCAAGTCTGCTTTAAGTCGATCATGCTAGTGTGAATGCTATTTAGGTAGGATCTAGGAAAATGCATTTGATATCCATCTATCACATTATGGGGCCTCACTTTTCTATTAACCATTCAAGTCACTATTTTATCCTCTTGTAAGGAAAAAATTGGTTGTAATAGTGCCAAAATTATTAAGGTAGGGACCATTAAAAGTTTTAATATCTAGCATCCATCTGTCACTTTATGGGCTCCTCTTTTTTCTTATTGTACCGTGTGTTTTGTATTTACATTGGTAATCCAAAGGCTAGATAAGGAGGCTTGTGTCGAGTTGGCAGCCAAATCACAACTTCTATCATAAATCCCTGGAATCTCATTGGCTCTTCAAATCATTACCTCCTTTTGGGGAGAAAAAGATTGCACCAAGCATAATCAGTGAAATGTATTAAGCAATGAGCCACTACACAAAAAGACTACACCAAGCACAACAAGTGAAATGTACCAAACAGCTGGCCAGATGGTATCGTCATGCATTAAGTTGAGCATGCATGTAAGAATGTAATGCATAGTTTAGATTGATCAATGATTCCACATTCAACTTGTGTAATGATGAGAACATGGGCTAGAATTTTTAATCCATATATGCCTAACCTCAGCTGCTGAGTGGAAGCTTAGCTCCCCATCAACAAAGAGGACTAGGCTTGAACTTATTATGTATTTGGGTTGTGCAGGCATGCTGGATCACATATCAAGCTTGATTATTGTATACAACATGTGTTTGTAACCATGTCTTGTATAGAATATTATAACTACCATCCTAGACAGGTCATTGCTCAAATTAGACTCATCCAACAATCCTAACCATCTGATTTGTGCCTTCAAATGGACCATTGAAAGGTATCTTGTGTTTGACTTTGGGTTGTTAAATTGATATGCTAACCCCTTGGATGTTGCTTCCGATTGGATTATTGACATTGTCCACAACAGGTCCATCAATCCAACTATTAACATTAGTTAATCAATTTGGGTTTTGGTTATGGTCCATACAAAGTGCAGCCAAGTAATTAGATGGTCCAGATCAGGTGCATCTCCTATACTGTAGAAAGTATTGAATTTTCATGTGTGGCTCATTCACTATCAATTGCATTGGTTGAAAATAAGCTTGTTGTTTTATTTTAATTCTGTCAGGAACACCTTTATTTGAGATGCCTAGTGTGAGAGGATCATTTCCACCTTTTTTAGTGTCACAGTACAACTTCGGCCTGAAATCTATTACGACCTGTCAAACTTCTAAGGGCCATGGTAGTTTCCAATTAAGCCGATATTGTTTTCACTTCATGATCCCTATGTTACCTTATGAATAGGTCGGGTCTTAAAATACATAAGGGCGGGCCCGACTTGATATATATGAGGCCCACCGGCGTGACCTATTTGATATACATGAAGCCCGATGGTGCGACTCATATAATGCAGCCCATGTGATGTGGCCCACTTAACCTACGAGGCCCAAGTGCGAGGCCGTTATGATATATTTGAGGCACAGGCGCGAGGTCCACCTGTTGTCTATTCGAGGCTGATGAGATGTATGTTGGCCCATATGACGAGGCCTATGTGACGTAAATGACGCCCATCATGATTGTAATATGGGGTCACAGGCCCACTATATGTTTCTATGTAGGCCACTCCTTGGGAGCAATGTTGGTTCGATGTCCACATTGATGGGCAATGATGGTTGGATGTCCACATTGTGACCTTCCCTTAGGCCTTGTTAGGCCCATTCTCATCATTCTCTTAGTGGGTTAACCCAAATAAGTGGGCCCCATTCTCCATAGACGGATGGCTCCGTGCTATCGGATTTGATATAACCACGGCCGAGTGTCGATCTTTATGCTATGGTTGATCGGCTGATCATTTATGGACCTCGCTTTGTTTATCTGTTGATTATCGGTGCAATTGTTATGACTGATTGCTGATTCTGATTGACGTCACCGATTCGCTGATTCTGATTATCGATTGATCCGATTGTCATGATCGATTTGCCGATTCTGATTATCGATTGATCCAATTATCGTGACCGATTTGCCGACTTTGATTATCGATCAATCCCGGTTATCGTGACCGATTTACCAATTCTGATTATCGATCTATCCGATTGTTGTGACCGATGTGCCGATTCTGATTAGCGATCGAGGCTGATTATCGTGACCGATTCGCCGATTCTAATTATCCATCGATCGCGATTGTTGAGGCCGAATATCAAAGCCGATTCCGATTGTCGAGGTCGATTGTATAGGCCGACCCCTATTATTGAGGCCGATTCCGAGTGTCGATTCCGATTGTCGAGACCTATATGATGTATATGCGAACCGTAGTTGAGGCCTACTGTGATGTATTCATGGCCCATGGGCAAGGCCCATTGTGGTGTATTCGTGGCCTATGGGCTAGGCCATTGTGATATGTATTAGGCCCAGGATGTATGATGCATTTGATGTATTCGTGACCCATGTGTAGGGCCCACATGTCATGTATTTGAAGCCCATGAGCAGGGCCCACCTGTTGTGTATATGTGGCTCTTGAGTGAGGCCCATGGTGTTGTATATTTAGCCCTTTTGAGAGGCTATGGGTCCACTATATGTTAGGCTCTATGTGGGCCATTCCTTGGGGGTAATGTTGATTAAATGTCCACGTTGTAGAGGTCGATTGTCGATGCTAGTTATTGATACCGATTATGAGTATGTGACAACATAGCATCATGATACATGCCCATACGCATCATCTGTATGTTTGTTATGAGATGTGGTTAACCATTGCATATGTCATTGGGCAGGTTGTTATGAGACTCCTTGATAGGCAGAGATTGTCTCACCTGAGCGCATGGTATGCGTAGGAGTGATGCATGATTGGATTGTATGACTCATGCATCTTGCATTGTGATCACTATACGCCCTAGTAACATCAGGGTCGTAGCCTCCATAGGTATTTCGTGGATAGCCAGATGAGACACCAAAAATCTGTTCTACATGGGGTGCTATAGATATCCCTGGGTGAAAGTCCTTAAACCCTCTTGGTTCCAGAGGTTGCTCCAACGTCTAGACCGAGTGGATGCATGAGCGCATGAGGGCCGTACACCGTTAGGCCGCGTCTCCCACTGTGTCGTGGTCGGTTGGAAGGGGGTACGGCCTTACCTGCCCGAGTGGAGGGGGCATTGCTAGGCTGAGTCTGACCAGCTCGAGGAATGGGTCCGCTATTGGCGAACCGGGCCCGATATTGGCAGGCGGATAGTGAGCTCTCTTCCACTCACCTTGTTGCGCGCGATGGGGCGGTAATCTGGTTTGGAGTGTAATAGACCCCGGTGATGATCCCAGAGATGAACCGTACTGATATGTGGACTTATTGAGCAGGATTTGCATACTCACTCGTTCATTCATTCACTATCCACTCGGGCTAGTGGTGCACAACTATTTGCTATATGAACTTTCGCAATGGCCAGGATTTCGGTTGGGGCGCGCGACTAACCTGAGATCAGGAGTTTACCACATTGAGTCTGACTATCCAAATTTAGGTATGGGACTGGTTTGGATAGAAGTCCCTTGTGATGAACCCTATAGCCTGCGATACTACGTACTATCATCCCGACTTCACACTCCAGCACGGTCATTCCATTTAAACTACATATTACATCGCATCCTCGGCATCTAATATTTAGCTCTTTATGACTCCTCATTTGCATAGCTGTTCTGTATCGCGTATTCTGATATTGCTTGACTCATGAACTTATCTGTATTTTCACTTACTCTATTATCATATGATTTATGATTTTATCGGTATTTCTGTTTACCCTGATAATTCATGATCTTGTCAGCATCTCTGCTTATTCCGGTATTGTATGAATATGACATTGCGTTGAATACTTGACACTTACCTTGCGCACATACTTACACCACCCTCTAAGCTTTCTATAAGCTTATGCATGATAGATGCATGCAGGTGATGTTAGGTTACAGCAGCGTTGAGCTTGGAGCGTGCAGCGGTCTTCTAGAACTTGATTTTCAATTTATGTATTTCCCTTTCAGTTTTGTACCAAAATGATTATATTAGTGGATATGTGATGATGATGTTGCCTTTTTGAATTAGGTAATCTTGTGGTTATGCTTATTATGAGTTAAATGTACATTGGAAAATCCTCCTTGTAGGATCCCAGGATCGGAATCTGGTGTATGGACGCTAGGAACCGAGAATGGGATACTACGGAGGCTGTCGGCACCGGATTTGGCGATCGGGATTCCAGTGAATCCGATTTCTGGATTTGGGTCATGATATGTCGTGAATCTAAAATTTCTAAATTTATAGTAAATTAGCTTTGTTTTGTCATTCTGTTGCTCTAGTTAATCTGTCTTTTAATTTCATGGCATCATATTAGGTTAGATCTTTCCTTCCTGCATTAGCCTCAAGGTCGGGGGTGTCCACTGGCAAGCCCATCTAGGTCTTCCAACCACACCATCATTTAGCCTAATTGCTTACGCAATCAATGTGGTCAATGAAATCGTGCATGCTCCTCGTACTCATTGCTTGGAGGTTGTGTGATGCAGGACAACTAGCCACTTGCTCTAGAGCCCGGAGTGAAAATGCCCCAATCACCCCCAGTGAGGAGTCTCAAACACAATACCACCCACTCTAATACCGCTTTAATGCAAGATAACTAGCCAATTGCTCTAAAAGCTCGAACTAATAGAGCATGTCAAATCAATCCCTTTATCTCATAGCCCAGGCCCCACATCTCATGGGTTAGGTCATCAACTGAACCCCCCTCGTGGGCCCCACATCACATGGGTTTCACCTCACACAAGCCACCCGCCTCACAAAAATTGGGCCCACCTCACACAAGCCACCCGCCTCACATGGGTCACCCACCCCGAGTGTGCCGCTGCATCCCACAAGCCACCCCACTCGAGCCCGGTGTGAAAATGCCCTCGCATTAATGTGTTATTTCATCTACAAATGCCATGGTAAGCAAACTCATTCTTAGGCCATGGATTAGAAGAGTAGGTACATTACCAACTCAGTTACTAAGCTGGGTATCAAAACATAGTATCTAATGCATGATACAATTTTACATATTACTAACATATTAACAATACAAACCATTACATTTCAAGTTTTTGAAATCTCATTTAGATGTCTTCCTTAGTAGCTAAAGTCAATCTAAGGCCTGTTTGATTTTCCATGATATACATATAAATCTTTGGTAAATAAGGAATTATTATTTTTTTCACGTGATTTGAAAATGGGTGAGTAGTTCCCCCTTCAAAACTAGTCTGAAAGTGTTGACTTAAATATGTGGACCCCACTATAATGCATATAATATATCAGCATCGTCCATTTATTTTATTAGAACATTTTGGGGCATGAGCTGAAAAATGAGGCAGATCTAACGCTCAAATGGCCTACAAGAAAGGAAACAATAGACTTAATTCGTCCACCATTGAAAGTTGCTTCCTTCACGGGCCCGCATTGAGGTTTATTCGTCATCTAACTAATTCATAGGGTCACACAGACACGGATAAGGAGAAAACACAAATATCAGCTTGATCCAAAACTTCTAGGGGCCCCAAGAAGTTTTTAACAGTAGGAATTCGATTGCCACTGTTTCCTATGGTATGGTCCACTTGAGCTTTAGATCTGCCTCATTCTTGGGTTCTTGCGCATAACGAATGGGCAATGTGGATTAGCCACATACATTATGGTGGGCCCGCATTGAGATTGTCTTCCACATGAATGGGCAGGCTGGGTACAAGGCAATGTCTTCCACCTACAGTGAGATTGTGTGTGGATACTAGTATTATTTTCCGATTTTGGGATTCACCTGATACCCTAATAATGCTAGTGTTATCCAGATTGCCTTCAATCATGTCTTTCACGAGAGGGCAAAGTATATTGAGGTAGAGTGTCACTTCATTTAAGAGAAGTTCTAGTCTAAGATTATTTCTCTTCCACACATGGCGTCTCAAGATCAAATTGTGGATGTTCTCATGAAGACCATGACAATTGCCAGACATTCTTTCTTAGTTCGCAAACTGTTACTATTTGATCAGCCACATCAGTTTGAGAGGAGGTGATAGTTGTGATTGGTGTAATATTTTCATCCTCAGAAAGAAGAATCAATCTCACCCTCTAATTATTCTAAATGATTTACTTTCCTTGTATACTAGTTCATTTTATTTCCATATGAAGCATTGTATTCTTCTATTTAAACCCCATTTAGGGTTAAGAAATATATAGAAAACTATTGGAAAGTTCTCCAAATCCCCTCATGTTTACTCTATCATCAACCAAAGCATCCCTTGCCCATGCATGCTTAGGAAATATAATATTATTTATTCTCAGCCACTTCCTACATGTGAAATGTTTTATCCTTGACACCCCACACCCCCCAACATGAGCCCACTAAACCTCAGACACGTCCCACTTCATATGTCCCACTAGTAGGTTCTACATTAGACATGTTGATTGATGTCTTAAATCTGTAAATCAACAGTCTGTCGAAGTCCCCCAACAAGACATGCACTCTTTTGCATAAACACCATAACTTTTGTACTCTTACACATGAATATTAATGTTTTTATTTTCAAATATACAAACGTTAGATGCATTTACGCATACATGCCAAAATGAACACATAATTGCAAATAATTTCCTATGTTTGAAAAACTGCCAACCCAATCAAACATTTAACCCAATGTATTTACACATGCAAGGATATTCTTTTAATAAAAAAATTTGGTCGAAGACATCAAAGAATACCTTATAAACAAATCAAAGCAAAAAGGGAAAAATATAGGAAATGATACCAATCTGATATCTCTATCATCCAAAGCACGTGTGTGAAACCCAAGAGTTCTTTCCGCGTAACACATCTCGTTCTCACTAGAATTTTTTCCTTCGTCATTTAAAAGGTCAGCGAAAGCACCACCTTAATCTATCCGCAACAATCTCACCGCAGAAATGATAGTAATAAAAACATTTTGGGAAAAAAAATTGAATGAAAATCCAAATAACACAATGAAGAAAAATTCTATCATATAACAGTTGACTTCCAGCACCAAATGAACAAATCTGCTTGACTAGTTCTGCCCACATTTTCCAGAACAAATAGTTTTTTGGTTAATCCCAACGGAACATACAGTATTCATTGCCACTCACCACCATATGTGCTGCTGACCGGAAACATCTGTCTGGTTGGCCCTACTGCAGATGGTCTAGCCCACAAAAACCACAACAATTGGACAATTATAGCCAAAGTATTCAATAACGGAACGGTGACTGTAACGGCCACCATTATTGCCATTATGATACGTACCATCATGGCCCCATAACACGTAACAGTCCCCATCATTACCATTACGTAAAAGCCGCAGTGGCTATTACGCAACTGTTTTTTTGACACCTTGATTCTAGCCTCCTGATTCATGGGAACCATTACGTAATAGCCACAGTGGCTATTACGCAACCGTTTTTTGACACCTTGATTCTAGCCTCCTGATTCATGGATGTTTCCCACTTGAATGTAAACGACTGACCATTTTCTTCTATTTTCACTCTCCATTTGATGGGCAAAGTTGAAACAGATAGGGATTAGGGGCACTGCATTTCTTTACTGTGGACGATATACAGTAAGGCCCACTTGATAGACAGTGGGGATTGACCAGGTATACCGCCGGCTGTGTAGAGTGGCAATGCAACAAGACTGGTTCATCACACAATGAACTGGAATTAACCTCTCTCTCACAAAGTTCTGGCTGAGATCTTCAGGGGCGCAAGTTAGCAAAATCACATAATGGGACATAACATGTGCAGGTGGGACAGAATTACAGAAACCAAAACCAACTGAGAACTGAGCTAAGAAGAAGAGGATTGCATTTACCAGCTCTGTGAGGAGAAACCTCCGAGTTCAGATTCTGCATCTTCCTCGCAGGATCAAAATGCCCTGAAAATGTAGAACTCTCTCAGTTGAATTCATCACCACCCATACAGGCAGCATGCCCCCAGCCCATGTTAGTAAGACACTGAGCACGATGCTAAGGTGAGCAGTGGCGCAACAAAAAAGAAGCAACGATTCTTACCTGCTCTACGAGGCAGAAACTCGGACGCAGCTTCTGTGTTTTCCTCGGGGGATTTGAAAGCCCTGTAATTATAAAACTTCTCTTTAGAAAGCAAGGACAACACAAAGGGGAATCTGATAACTGAAAGCACAAATATAAACTTGATTTAAAACTTTTGTGGCTGCCGTGAGCTTTCGATGATAAGCATTCAATCAACCATGCTTTATGTAGTGTGGTCCCCTTAAGATTTAAATCTGACTAGTAGTTAACCACGTTCCGTTAAAAAGGTCTGAATAATAGATGAATTGTGAAGATATAATAAAACCTGATTGGGCCCACATAACTTGGTGATGTAAACACACTGGTGTCTAACTTTGTCAAAAGCCTTTTGCAGGAAGTTGGCAAGTTCCTCTGTTGGATGCTATGTAATGCCCACCAGGATATTTATGAAATATCCATCAGTTAAACTAATTTTCAAAATCATTCCAAGACGTGAAACTAAAGTCTCAGGTAGATCCAAAACTAAGTGGGCTAAACAAGAGTGGAGATTCACCAACCCTATTTAAGCATTCATGTGAGTTTAGTATCACAGTTTAAGTGGAAATGTACTTATAAACGGTTTAGATGGCATGTAAACATAAGGCGGAGGTAGAGGTGTACACAAACTGAGCTAGCTCGGTTAGCTCGCTCGACTCGACTCAGTTTGAAGCTGAGTTCGAGCCAAGTCGAGCTGATTTTTTGAGCTCGAAAATGAGTTCGAGCAGAGTTTGAGCTGGCCGCAGCTCGACTCGACTTGGATTGAACCCAGCTCGAATTGAACTCAAATTGAACCAGTTCGGTGACTCGGTTACTTTGATATTGATGTTTGCTCACCAAGTGTTTGATGAAATGACTCAAAGAAGTGTGGCTAGTGGCAAGGAAGGTATGTATATGAAACCAACACCCTTTTTTTTCTTGATTTTTTTGTTGCTTAGAAAGTGTTTGATAAAATACCTGTAAAACCATTGCTATTGTCTCAAATACAATGAGATTTTGAAGGTGCAGTCCAGGTGTTTGTGAAAATGTTGGAATGGCGAACTCGGCTCGAACTAGCCCGAGCTGCTGACCGAACCGAGCCGAGCTGGCCAGTCAAGCTCGAGGACCGAGCCGAGCCAAGTTCAAGCTGAGGTCAGCTCATGGCCGAGCCAAGAAGCTCGACTCGATGTCCACCCCTAGGTGGAGGTCGTGAAGGTTTCAAATGGTAGAAAACTCTTTCTTAGAGCAGCCTAGAGTTCTGGATTCACCTGATTTTTGGTATATCTCATGTAATGATCTGACAAAATGGATGGACACCAAACATTATGGTGGGCTCTGCCTAGCATCCGAGGAAGGAACTTCATACTAAAGACTTTCAGAAACTCACCTCACCCAAGACGGTGCGACCTAGACCTAAGTTTGGGCAGGGTTTTAACAAGAAGTTTTTGTGCTTGGATGCCAAGTGAGGTACACCCTGATGTTTGTGAGAAATTCACATTATCCGTCCATTTTTTGAGTTTATTTTAAGACATGAGACAAGAAATGAGACATATCCAAAATTGAAGTCCACCAAGTGGGGATTCAATTACCACCGTTGAAACATTCATGTGGCCACAAAAGTTTATTATCAAGTTAAGTTTTGTGTAATTTCACTGCATTCCAATGAGAAGTATCTTATAAATGGGTTGGATTGCATATAAACATCAAGGTGGAGCTCAAGAAGATTTCAATGGTAGGAAACTCTTTTCTTGGTTTTTCCTCTTGCATGGCCTACTTGAGTTTTGGATACACCTCATTTTTTGTCTCGTGTCCTAGAATGATTTCTAAAAACGAATGGACAGGGTGGATTTCTCACAAGCATCATGGTGAGCCCTGCCTATCATCCTAGCACCGGTAACTTCTTGGAAAGGCTTTTACAAACCACCTTCGTGTAGCCCTTTGTTGAGGGTCAAATATTGCATATTAGACCCCAGTTATTGCTTGGATTTATGAACATGATACCATTTAACGGCCTGCTTCAATCATGTTTGTGATGTAGAGTGTAATTACAAGCGTGGACTGAAAAGAGAGCTTAAAGCATGGATTTAACGCTCTGATGATACTAAAGGCAGGGGAAGGACTCCAGGGGACCAAGATCAACGGAATCACAAGCCAGGGATCCACGAAAATCGAGAAACTGAAGCTCAAGCGGCCTGAAAGTCAGCCAGAATGCAAGATCACTGGGTTTCCATCATCTGTTTGGCTCAAAACTTTATACATGACTCGAGGACCAAAAACTAACCATACACGTCGAATTTTGGCTGTTGGATCCTTATAAGAGTATCCCAACGGACAGATCAGCTACTAAAGTCATGATTTGGGACCCACCAGATCTTTGGATATGCCTCAATTTTAGTCTCAACTCCTTAAATGAGGTTCTAAAGAGGATGGACGGAGTAGATTTGTCACAAACATCTCCGTGGGACCTACATGTACAGTGCGTGTGCATGTACTTAAGTGCACCGGACGTATACCCATTCACCTTAAGTCGGTCAGCGTGCGCTGACCGACTCATCTTCTCAAATCAAGAAAGGCTTCCAGCGGACGCTCCAGCGTCCGCCGGTTCCACTCAGTGGGGCCCACTCCTCTTCCAAAGTATCAATCAGGACCGTCCATTGTGTGCATAGGTGGGGTATTTACCTCACCAAGGTGGCCTCTTGAGATCATGTAAGATGTTGCAGAATCCTAACCGTTAATGCATGATGAACGGCGGAGTAGAAGATATTGTGGGCCACATAGAATTTGATCCAAAAATAGTGATTCCCACCTGGTTTTTCGAGCAGAATGCAGTGGACGGCGTGGATTTCTTAAAACAAAAGCGATGTGGGCCCCACCATCAGTACAGCGTAAGTGCGTTACGCACCCTGTTTCGCGTCCAGGAAATCCGGAACTTCCGGCCGATTGTGGGCCACTGCCTATGATCGGATTAGTGATCCGAACCATCCAAGTGAAGCCCAAGCCAAGGTTGACCCTAGCCATGAAGACAGATCCAAAAGCAGGGACGATCAGCGTCCTAGCCAATCCCAAACGTAACTGGTTATACGGAAGGCTGCGCAAAGGAGAGTCCGGTTCCTCTTGAAGTTTGGACTACGGAAACAGGCCAGAGGGCTACGAATCTCTCCAGGGATCTGGCTCTTCTGGTTGTTACCTATAAGTAAGAAAGAGATAGAGAGAACCGGGGGGATGGGGAGTTTGGGATCTGGAAGTTGGAACGTGAAGACAGGGAGATGAAATTTTGCAAGATTTGAGGCTGGACGAGAGCAGAGAGAGGGATTGGAGTTTACTTTGGTTTTTTTTCTTTTTCTTTTCTCCTTCCTTGTTGTTTATTTTTGACTTAGCCAATCATGGTCGGCTAAACCTCTTAGCTAGGGCTAAGAGGTGAAGCCTGTAGCGAGATGGGAGATTCTATTTCATGCTTTTAATTTAAATTCATGAACTGAATTTGATTTTAGTTGATTATTAAAGGAATGTTTTTCTTAGTCTTTAATGGTCTGTTGTGACGGAAATTACAATGGGTCTGCAATGGCTTTGAATATTTCTTTTTCCCTTTTGATGTTTATGACGTCAGGAAGCCCCGTTGTTCACCATCGTCTCCCGGGCATGGTTGGATGATGGTACCCTTCCTAACTTTCATGCACTGTTGATTGGTTGGTAATTAGTTTAATCATGTTGTTTGCTTTGTCTCTTGGGCATGGTTAGATGATGGAATTCATTCTAATTCATATACCTTTCATCTCTTGAAAACCAGATCAAGTAAGTTCAGTTTAATTTCCATGATTCTTGAAGCAGGCTTAAGATCTCCCTGATCTCTACAAGAAGATCCTCTGAACCCCTAGTTTCCTACCTTTGAATTCTACATATTTTAGTTTACTATTTCATCATTATTCCTCAAAAACCATTCGATATAGATTTCATCTTAGGCTATTTCTATTTCTACCTGGTTTCAGATAACGTACAGGTTTCTGTCCCTTGGGATTCGACCTCGGTCTCACCGAGTTTATTACTACATCACAACCCTATACTTAGGGAGTGAACACCCTTACCATAGGGTTTTGTAGGGCCTACCATCACATATGTATTATGTATCCACTCTGCCCATGTGTTTTTTCAAATCATTTAATAACATATTTTAAAAAACAAGCAAATCCAATCTTCAGGTGGACCATAGGAAACAATGTTGATTGACCACTGACAGTCGCCTATTTAGACACTCACAATATGTTGTTTAAAACCGGTGGGGCAATTATTGGAGGGTGGGATTCGTTCTCCAATAATGGGTGGCACCTTGCCTTCCATACAAAATGACTTTTGTAATGCAAAAACATAATGAACAAAAATACTCACAGCTAATAACGATAAGCAATTGCAAAGGACCTTTCACATAAATGAATTGCTTGTATTGAAATAGAATCAGTCCAGCATATAAGTATAGACTTAGATAATAGCCAAGGATTACAACTACTAAGCTATCGCTACTCCTAATGTAGGACCAAGCTATTGGATTGCGATAAGGAACGTAAAAGATAAATTATGCTAGGATAATTGAAATATAGATTTTGATATGTGTTGATCGGGTTGGTTGGTGTGAGGCCATTTGCTTCGTTCATATCTTTTTTTATATTTATAGCCTTCTTTGAGAAATGGAACCATTTGAATGTTCATCATGTTTAGCGGTTATAGTGATTGCTTTGGCAGCACTCTTCTTCTAGGCTCTTCTCGTACACCTGCCCCAGTAATGGTTCTAGCACCACTTTCTCTCAACCACATTGTGTCTTTTGTTGCTTCGTCACACTATGTCTCTGTAGATAACACGTATTATCTAATTAACGCTAGTTGTCACTTTTGCAAAATATGCTCCACGTATCCTATTAAATCTCATGCGTGTTATATAATCTTCATGCAATGACATGTATCACAATTGGTTCTTTTAGGAATAGCCAAAGACAAGGTTCTTTTAGGAATAGCCAAAGACAGGGTGCAACATTGCCCCCCCATGGGGTCATTTTGCCTTTGGTTTAAAATGTGAGAGCAACGTTTGGCTCGTTGTTCAATGTATTAAATACAATTGCTTTTCTTTCCTTGTGTCTGTTCCCCATCACTTTTGCTTAATCAAGACGAAAACCGAATAACTGTTTCTTGCTTTCTCTCAGCGGATGTCTTCGGGGGTGGCATTTATTGAATAGCTTGATTTTTTCAGGATCAAATTCGATTCCCTGATGCTTGATAACAAACTTTTATAATTTTTTTCGATGACATACCGATTGTGCACATTGTAGAGTTCATTTTCAACTAGTTTTTACTGAGCTCGAGAAAGACCAATGATAGATGTTCATGATGCTCTTCGTGATCGCAAGACCGGACTACCAAATCGTTGATATATTGTTTAACATGTTTATGCATCATGTCTTGGAAAATATTATGCATCGCTCTTTGATACGCAACCTCGGTATTCTTCTCTTTTTTGTTTTTTTGGATTAGCTTGTTTGTACACACCCATGTCAGTACACACACTCAATGTTAGCCACCCTCACTAGGGATCGATAGCAAGACCCCAAGTGTTGGTATTCTTGAATGAATGACATAACCTTGTAACAGTAGATCCCCATAGATGTCCTGAATGTCGTAACCTCATCATCCTTAAGCGCCATGCGTATAGTTAAAAATAGATGAATAATGCAAGAGAAAATTCCATCTCATACCAACCCAATTAAATCAAACAATTGTCTTTCAATTATCATTTCAATCACCAATCAATTTACATTCTATAGCGTGATCATTTACTTTTCCCATCAAGCAAATTACATTCCTTAGTGTAGTCGTTTACTTTCAGCTTCCTACTTACATTTCGTAATGTAATCGGTAGCATTAATCAGGTAGCTGATATTTTTAGCGATAATTTGAGTCTATGCTCGCACACTAGATTCAACTCTTCACTTGGAATGGTATTTTACAGTTGTTCACCATAATCGACGGTAAGAATCCATTTCTCATTTAATTTTATTTGTATTGAAAAGTCATTTCATACGAAAGTCAATGGTATAACCCATCATTATATTACGAACTCCATCTAAATATCCCCTAATGTTGTTTATGCATTGATTGAGTGGCCGAATACGCGGTCAATCTCATCATATCTCGATTATATACTACGTGTTTGGTTTGAATTAAGCCGCAATTTCAATTCTAGCAAGCACGGGTATCTGCACTAGTATAATCGAAAATAGAATCATTCTTGCTTTCCTATGAATAGGTCGGGTGTGGAGTAGGTACTACCCCCACTTGTTCAGAGCTCGCGACAGGCTGAGGGTTCGATGGTCCCATTATGTATGGCTTTTATTTACACGGTTCATTCATTTTTTATATCATTTTAGATTATTAACATAAGAAACCTTCTTTGGGCTCACTGTATAGTTTATTTGCCATCCACAATATTGATACGATCGTATACAACTAGATGAAGGGGAAAAACAAATATCGTCTTGATTCAAAACTTTTGTGGCCCCTAAAAAAAATTCAACGGAAGAATTTAATCTCCACTATGTGGTCCACTTAAGCCTTGAATTTTCCTTATTTTTAGGCTAATAACCCAAAATGACATGAAAAATTGGATGGACAGTGTGGATGAAGTCCATACACCACGAAGACTCCTCAAGCCCAACTTGTCCGGAGCTCAGAACAGGCGGGGATAATACCTAATCCGCGCCCGAACAAGTTTGATGGTGATAAACATCATGGTGGGACCTAGGAAGGTTTCAACAGTAGAGCTGGGCATCAGATTGAGTCTGATCAGATTGGGTCCAACTCGACTCGGTCCACATTCTACATGGCCCAATCCAAGCTCAGACCGATCCGGGACCGAGTCCGGGTCATCCGTCTCAGACCGACCCGAACCCCTACTGGCATGAACCGAATCGAGTCCAACTCAATCAGGAAAACCGAGTCGGATTGGATTGGGCAAGGTTCGGATCGGTCTTCTATTTTATTTTTATTTTTTTGATTTTTTTTTAAACAAAAAATATGAACGGCATGGATGAAACACATACATCATGGTGGGGCCGCATCGACCATCCGCCATTGGCTGGTGGCAGGGGGAGTAACCGATCCGTTTCTAAATTGGAGTTAGGAGGGGAATAGGCGGGATAGAAGAAGACTACTAGGAGCGGCGAGATTTTGGCAGAGGAGAGGGAAGCAGATTACACACTGTGTTAAGCATACTAGGTAAACTATGTGGGGCCCAACATGATGTATTTATTTTATCCACTCCGTCCATACATTTTGTAATTTAATTTTAATAAACGGGACAAAAAATAAAGCATATCCAAAGCTCAAGCGGAACACACCACAGGGAACAGTGTGAATTGAACGTCTACCGTTGAATTTTTTTTAGGTGGACAGACATTTTGGATCAAGGTGATATGTTCTTGTGATCTTATGAACAAGTAGGATGACAAATAAACGTTAATATGGACCCTAAGAAGGATACGACATTCTTTGAGTTTCAACTTGACTTCAATCAATTGTCTTCTACGGACTTAGAAATCATTGAAAACTCAAACGGATCACGCTGGAAGCATACTCGGCACGCGCCGAAAATAACCAACGGACCAGATTGGCTGACACCAAATCCAGTAGCGATTCGGTCACGGCCAAGCGTCCAAACTCCAAAACCCCTGAAACTCTCCATATAATGCAACCGATAGGCGAAAATGGATAAAACGAATACTCTCTACCCATGGATCACTCTCTGTATCATTTAGTTCTTCCGAATAGCGTTGTGTTGAGGTGTGAGATGTCGTATTTTCAAAGTCAGAGAAAAATACGGTCGTCCCGATATATAAAATGGCCATTGTATTATTGGAGGCAAATCCTGACCGATTAGGATGATTTATGATTCATTGGAAATGTGGTCAAATGATCTTCCTAATAAACTTAAGTTTCTTCTAATCCGAATCATGATGAGGAAGATCCAACCCGTTTATCAAAATCATGTGTTATCAATTGATCAAAATTAGAAAAACTTTGGTTGCGCTTTAAACGAGCCAAACGGGATCTAATTGAGATGATTTCAGTTACAATGAAAAGCTTATTAGATGACATTTCTAATGATCCTAATATCATCAAATGCAGACCATTGGTCAAGTTGCAAACAACCGATTTCATAAGTTGGAAAGACATATTTTCGACACATCAAACAAGGTCCAATTGAAGTGATCCTAGTCTTGTTAGAAAACTTATCTAATTATCTTTCCAACAAGATAAAGATTACTAAAAACGGACAAGTAACGAAGAAGATATGAGCGATTAAACATTTACAATAAAAAAACAAAAAGTAATAATGACTTTTTATATTATACATATTATACATTATATATATATAACATTAACCATTACCTTATATTATACTTATATATATTTATATATATTATATTATATAATATATTATAATACACATATGCAACATAACATGCAGGGCCCACCGGTCAAGGGCGGGCGCCCACAATTCAGTGTGGGTGCCCACGACATGACCCTATGCAATGGTTGTCCGCAACATGAGCCGCTGCCTATATAAGACACCCAGGGACGAATAGGAGAAAAGATTAATAGGGAGAGAAGCTAGGGAAGAGAGTTTAAGCAAACAGAGAAAAATAGAGAGGGAGAGAGAGAAAATAAAGAGTAGAAAGAGAAATAGAAAAATACAGAGTGTCTGAGTGTTGGAGTTTGCTTGGAGGTGCTCCCTAAAGTACCTTAAAGATTTCCATCGTGCCGAGATGCTGTCCAACACAGGAGACAAAAATGGCCATCAAAGGAGTCAAAAAAGCTAAGAATTTATCCATTTCTATTTAATTTGCATTCCACTCTACACATTTCTATTGCATTAATCACTTCCACATTTTATTCTGCATCATTCTCCATTTTCCATTTTCCATTTTATTTGCCTGCGCAGAACCTTAAATCCTATGAAGTAAGGTTAGTTAGTGTTTATTTTCATTAACTATTTTTTACTTTATTTGCCTACCCAGAGCCACCTGGCTCTGTGATGTAAGGCTAGATAACTTTTATTTATTTATTTTTTTAATCTCTGCCTGCCCAGGATCTTAAATCCTGTGAAGTAAGGCTAGTTAACATTTTATCTTATTTACTGCTTTTATTTTATTTGCCTACCCAGGGTCACTTGGCTTTATGATGTAAGGCTAGATAACTTCTTTTTTCTTATCTCCGCCTGCCCGACCCACCTGGGTTATATGAAGCATGACCAAATATAAAATGCCGAAATTCCATTAAATTCTCAAAAATTGTAAATCTTGTAAAGTAGAGACCGCACATTGTGAGGATGGAAAAGAGTGTTTAAACCCTTCCTTTTCAATCACCGAGACTCTTATTCGGAATCTACGGCCGTAGACCAATCGTGGGAATCACTTGAGTTGGAAAATCATGAGATTGCCTAACTCCTAGGCAATTTTACGGTTCCTAGCCGGCTGTATATTTAATGCTTCATTTAGCTAGTGGTGACTTCAAATCAAATGTATTTTTACACTTGAGTTAATAGCACACATAGCCAACAGTAGCAAAAATAAAGCGAGAGCACCACCACACTCGTGCACGCACGCGTGTGGGGGGAAGCGTTTACATATGCTAATATTTGTATTTTAAGTTCATCCCAGTAGGAATTACGTTATTAATTGTATGGATGGCTTGTAAACATCATTGACTAACCTAGGGAGGTTTCAACGGTTGTAATTTCCCTGACCATCTTTTTCCTTTAATATGGCCCACTTGAGTCTTGCATCATGCTCATTTTTTATACTAAATAATAAAATGAGCTCACAAAACGGATGAAGGGAGTGGATTCCTGAAAAACATCACGGTTGGCCCCACCAAAGTTTACAGCGCTGGAACTTCCTACAAAGGCCCTCGCATGAAATCCGCGTCCGCTAATGACCCTGCCATTAGCCAACGGCTTGTGGTCGGTGCTCTGTGGGCCCCACCATGATGTAGCTATTTCATCCATTCCATCCTTCAATTTTTCCATATCATTTTATTATATGACCCCAAAAATAAGCTAGATCAAAATATCAAGTGGACCACACAATGTTGATTGAACACCCACCATTAAAAACTTGTCGCGGGCCATAAAAGTTTTGGATAAAGCTGATATTTCTTTTTCTCCTCGTACGACCTAATTAACAGGAAACATTACAGTAGGCCCTTAGGATGTTTTTAACGGTGGAGATTTAATCACTACTGTTTTCCCGTGGTGTGGTCCACCTGAGTTTTATATCTGCCTCATATTCCAGGCCAAGCTCTAAAATGATCTTAAAAATGGAAGGATGGCGTGGATAAAACACATACGTCATGGTGGGGCCCATACAGCACCGGCTAGTGGCTGCATCCTTAGCCAAACGTCGTCCCAGGCAAGGACCGGCCGGGGATTCTAATCGCATCGGTGCTTCCCTCGTATTTAAAAAGAGGAAGAAGAAGCTCCAAAGCTCTTACCATCTTCAAATGCCTTCTTCCATTGAATTTCCTGTATTTACAGAAACCAACCTCGGCACCCGCATTGCAATATCTACTCCTCCAGATATTACAACTGGAGACCTCAAAAGTAAGATTAAAATCCCATCATCATCATCATCTCCATTATCTCGTAATCCCTTCCTTAGTCTTTTATCTTTCTCTGTTTCTTTGATTTGAATCCTTCAAATGAACATCTGATGCTTTGTTTTGATTAAAAAAGTCGGTTCTCGATGTATTTCTCAAGATGGGTTTTGCAATTTTTACTTGGTTGGATGTCCTATTGGTGTGTATGGAGCATTTTGTCATTTGATGCTTTGTTGTTTATATTTTTAAATGTGAAAATGGATTCTTGATGATGCTTGTTGGAGATGGGTATTTGCTATTTTTCGTTATTTGGCTATTTGTTGGGAGTTTATTGAGGTGCCATGTGCTAGAAATATGATTGAAATAGGTTGGAAATAATCGACGATACTGTTTCTGTAATTTATTTCGAATGTGGGAGGAAAATGGGTGGTTCCAATTCTGTGGAGAAACGGCTGTTGCCAGATGTGCTGCTAGATTAATAGCATTTTTCTTACAAGTGGGGCCCAAGTACATTTCTGTGATTATTGTTGTTAATGTCTTAAATCTGTCAATAACAGGATCTGTTGATGCCATGGACAGACCACCCAATGCCATTGAGCAGATGTCGATACCATCTACAGATACTCGATCCCATCGGAAAAATCCCAAAAATTCCGTGTTGGTTGCTGGAATGTTTTAGTGTTGCTACTCGATGTCATCGAAGTGAATTCGATGACATCGCTAGATCCTCGATGGGATGTCGATGCTATTGAAGGTTCCATCGAGTGCATGTACAGTTGCATAAGTGTCGGATTCCAGTTATGATAGTTTATATATTGGGTGTAATCGGGATTTGGGAAAGAAGAGGTGTATTTGGCCTTTTTAATTCCTTCCTAAGGGTTCAAGGGCATAGCTAGGGCTTGTGAGGTAGATTCATGGCTTGTTCGAATCGGTAAGACTCCATCTCTTATAATTTCTGCTTTCATAGTGCATTACTCGTCGCTTTATGCCGTGGTTTTTCTCAAAAGGGCTTTTCCATGTAAAATTTGGATTGTTCTTGTTTGAACATGGTTGTGTGATTGCGTGTACCTTGCTTGATTCGTCTCTATTTGTTTCCGTGGTTCCCCAACAATTCAGTCTCGCGGGCCCCACAGTGGATGTGGATGCTTGCTGAAGATTCCCTCCGACCATCCTCGGCATCCAGAGTTTCAGTCTAGAAATGGATGGTTAGAAGTACAACCAACAGTCTGTGAGTGATGGAAAGTAGTGCAATGATTGGATGGTTAGCTGGATTTTTTGGTGCAGGTGGTCTTGGCTCAATTGCCAAAATAAGGTGTGCCCTGCCCCGGATGATATTCTTGGTAGCCCATTGATCCTATCTTTCATTTAGATATAGATTAGAGAATTGCTATTATGATGTTGGATCATGGAAACTCAATGAAGTGGAATCTCCACCAGATGTGGCAAGCATATGTAGCAATCGGGGCTTTTGATCTGGCTGATAACCAAGCAATTGGGCTGTACGACAAAGATTGTGGTGGTTGGACTATCCCTGCCATCTGATCATTGTAGGTTTTACCCTTTAAATATGGGCTGCTGCCCAATTTTTTCAACTTTGTGGTAATTCCTCTTTTGCAGGTCACTAATCAAATGGCCATCACAGTCTGATCACCTTGATTTTTTTTGTGGCTCACCCACATGATGCCCAACCATATCAATCGCTATGGTCAATGGTGAAGATGTGGAAGCATTAAAAAATGGAAATGATTTTCTAGAATTCAATAAATTTTTTGGAGCAATTGTTTAGAACAAGCTGGAGCCCTATGAAATTCATAGTGGCCTTTGAAAACCTTGGCTATTTGGAAATGTACATCGGCAATATTATTTGAAAAAAAAAAAAAATCAATTGGTCCTTTTTATGGGTGCCAAAGGGCCATGCTAGCCTATTAGGATCTTGATAATCGGTCCTTTATATGGGTGACAAAGGGCCATGCTAGACATGCCTATTTAGGATGTTAACATGCCTATTTAGGATGTTAATGTGCTGGCTTGGGCCTGAAATTAGGGGCTTGATTACCAAACAAGCCCAGTCTGGACCTGACCTGACCTTTTGGCTCAATTACTAATCGGGTTGTGCTTCGACCGATCTGGCCCAAGTCTAGACCTAACCCATTATCTCCCCAACTCCTTTCATTGTATCAGAGGGCTTTCAAGTTATCATAGAGTTTACATACGATAAGCAAGCAATTATATTGTTGTTTGCCAAACAGGGTGGATAGAGAGATTCAAGAAAAGGTGGCTAAAGCTCTTTTGGTAAGGTTGAGGATTTTCTTAAAATAAGTTTTTGGAAAATTCATTATGGAGGGTGACTTAAGTAATGTGTTTTTGTGGACCTCAATCAATAAAGGCATTTTGATTGAAGAAAGAGATAAATCTTCTGATCCAGCCGCAATTTGGGATTCGGGTTCCTTCTCAGTGCAATCTTTCTATGGATCCCTCACCCTCCCTCCCTCGTCAGTGAGATGTTGTCATACATGAGATATTGTCATACATGAGAAATTTGGTTTTACAGAGTGTCTCCAAAAGTTGTTGCTTTTATGTGATGGGTGAGCAAAAATAGAGTGCTCATGGTTGATAACCTGAGTAAAAGAGGCATGATTCTGCCTAATGGGTGTCTATTGTGCCTCGAAAACGTGGATCATCTCTTCCTTCATTGTTCTCTCACTCTGGAAGTTTGGTGAAGAGTCCTTGATTTGACTGGGATTTTGTCATGCCTGAATCTATCAATGGCCTCCTTTGTTCTTGGCATGCAGATCTGCGGGGGGAGATCTCTTCTTATGGGTTTCTCGTGGGCTGTGTCATTAGAGAGAGAGAGAGAGAGAGAGAGAGAGAGAGAGTCGATATTTTAGAACTCTTGGGCTACACAACCCCAATTTATCGACAACATCTTAGTTTTCTTAATCACTTGGGACAAGCTTGATTACTTTAAATTTAAAAATTCTATGCTTTCTTTTGTTCCATATAATGTCAAGAGGGAGCATCCTCCAAGGTTCTTGCCAGTTGACATGAAAGGCCCATCACCCGAACCATCCATAACATTCAATATTGAGTTCGGAAGAGCCCACTCTATTTCAAAAGGAGTAAGACCAAATGGAAGAAGTCACTGAGAATCAAAGAAAAAATGGTCCATGGTTTCCTCTCCCTGAGACATGAAATGCATTTTTGCAAGCAACCAATTTCTTCTCTTAAGGTTCTCTATTCTAAGGATCATTTTAGTTGTGACTATCCAATCATAATGCCTCGACAAGGTAGGGCATAGGTACCCCAAACTTTTTTCCCGAGGGGGAGCTTAGGAGACAAAGTTCTTCAAGGAGAAACAACCTTGTTGTAAGGAGCCCACCATTCATCATCTTCTTCAAAGGGGTATTAAGGCGACCCAATATGGGAGGTCCAAAAGGTCAATAACCTGAAAATCGCATAGGTGAAGTCCAGATTCCAAACAATTTCTTCATCCTCTAGTTCATAAGAATCTCTCACGAGCGTGTTTCGCATAGCTAGAGTATAGAGTCGTGGAGACCTTATAGCTAGGGGCTGTCTTGCAATCACAAAGCGTCCCAAAAGCAAACTCTATTGCTGCAAGCCCACTTTCAATCTGATCATTTCTCAAAGATTTCATCCACACTTGTAGTGGAAAGGAAAATTTCAAGATGATTTTCCACATAGATGATCCATTGCTTCTTGAGACATTGCCCTGTTCCCATCATCTTCCTAGTTTCCCGTATTTGAGGGAACTACCTTATTCCATAATGCATCTTGTTCACTTCCAACCCTCCACCATTTGCGAGAATAGCCCAATTTCTTTCCTTAATTCCACCCAAACCAAGCCTGGCTTCCTCCTTTCTCCATTGGACTTCCTCTCAATTTACATGATGATACTTATCCATCATAAAATAATGATAAAAAAATTCACTGGATGATACGTGCGCCGTTCCTTCTTCCCTTCAACAATGAGTTCCTTTTGGAAGTTCCTTTGGATTTTCTCAAACTTTTTTTCCCCCACATTGTAAGGAATTTGGAGGAGTGATAGATAATTTGGTGGCGGGTTAGCAAGAGTTGATTTGATCAGAGTAACATGCTCATTAAAGTAGAGGAATGGGTGCTTCCATGACACCAATTTCTTCTTGAATTGTTCAATTGTAGGCCCTAAGAAGCAGGCCAAGATACTGCACAACAATTTTGGGTTTGCCCCACCAGCACTTTCTGTCATTTATCAAAAGAAAAAAAGAAAGAAAGAAAGAAAGAAAGAAAGAAAGAAAATTGTGTTAAGAGAAAATGAGACTTATGAGACTAGAAGTAATGTTTAGTATCTCATTAATTAAGAAAAAGACAAAGGATGTTTATAAGTTATATTGGTCAATAAAACCGATAGTTAGTAGAATGTGTACCTTCCACCTTGATACTTTTGCTATTTCCTTCTGAACTGATAGTCACTTAATATTGTCCCTAAATATTCAAGCTGTTTTTGGATGCACAAATCAATTTAGTAGTGTTATTGACTGAGATTGGGGAGAAATAGAAGGAATATGAGAAGAAGTGAGAGAAAGAGAGAAGGGCTGAATAGGTTGTGCCGCCCCTAGCTTCTCCTTATCTTGTTATTAGGGTTTTCAAAATAAATGCGAAAGTATAAAAATACCCTCATACTTGACTTATTACAGAAAACAAGGCCCATGAACTTAAACTCTATTCTAACACATCATCTTAAGGACTAAAAAGGAAAAACAACTCTAGAAACCGTAATCCCCATGTAAAGTAGACCACACATGGCCACACGCGAGATATCACAGTCCGTCAACAAATAGAAAACATTCAATTTAACCAAGAGGAAATGGTGAAAATTAATGATTTGTCATAGTATTATACAAGGAAGTAGCCCTCACATATCACTTTCTCAACTCTTAACTCAAAAGTAGCTTAATTGCCATTTGGAGTCCAAACCTTTCATGAACGCTAGCTATTTGGAAGGAAACAACAAAATATCTCTTTCCATTTTATTAGACTTAATTACAATTCAATTCAATGACACTCAAACACACCCTCAGTATTTATGGTGCTATATTGCCTTTTTTTTTTCTTCCCTTTTTTTGGATCTGCAGTGCTATATTTCCTTTTTGTATAGATTCTGAAAAATGTAACTAGTGTTGAACTGTGGCATAGGAAAACTTGGGAGGTAGCACTACCTTTGTTTTCCAAATCTTGGAGAGGTCAAAGTTCATGCATTGATGGTATGGCCTGCAACTATTTCACTTATTTTTGAATTGTAATTTCGAATAGTTCTACTTGGTCACAGTCCTTTGTTTACTTGTGTAGGTGAAGCGGAAGTCATGTTTTTACCACCTTCCAGACTCACTTCTGATAAAGAATGCTTTTCAAGGATCGAAAGGGTCTTGGTTTCTTCGAATGAGTGCAACTCAAGTCCAGCATATACATAGTCAATTAGCACCCACAACTGATATCAGCAATGCTATGGTTGGTCGAAAAGACAGGATTTCTCAATCGATGAGCGGCAATAATAGTGTCGGTTCATCTGGGATAATATCTGTGACTGGTATCCTCACTAGGTACTTTTCTGAATCCGATGAGAGGAACATATTCAACTGCCAAGCTGAGAGCATAAGAAACCCTAATGAACTGGCCGAGCAGTCTGTAGACTCTCAAATGCAAAAATTAGTAGAAATTCAATGCACCAATAATATTGGTTGTACAACTGGAGTAGAATTTTCCATGAAACAGTATAAGAATAACAAGAACACGTCAGAAAATAACATGGTCCATCCATTGATTGATCCTTACATAGAGAAGTCCAAATGTAATATTGTATCCAAGATCAGTAAAAAATGCAGCAAAACTGAATTGTCTGATAAGGAGAGAAGTGTTGCAAGCTATGACATTAATGATGACTGTGGGGCCCATCAAGATAATCAAGTTTCTACTTTTGAGCAGTCTGAGTGTAACATTGCAACTGAGATTAGTATAAACTGTAGCAAAACAAGAGTATCTGCTTCTGTCACGATGGGTATAACGGGTCTTGAAAGGAAGAGAAGAGATGCTGCAAGCGATGCCATTATGGTTGGCAGTGGGGCCCATCATCGTCATCGAGATTCTAAGGTAGAGAAGTTCCATTGTAATATTGCAACTGAGATTAGTAAAAAAGATAGCAAAACTGGAATGTCTACTTCTGCTGTGACAAGATCAGGGGGTCTTGATAAGAGGAAGAGAAACGCTTCAAGTGATGACATTGCTGATGACAGCGGGGCCCATCATGGTCATCAAGATTTCGATGTAGAGGTTTCCAAGTGTAATATTGGATCCAAGATCAGTAAAAAGTGTATCAAAAGTAAACAGTCTGCTTCTGTTGTGATAGGAGTAAAGGGCCTTGGTAAGAAGGGGAAAAGTGATGCAAGCAATGACATTCCTGATGACAATGGTGCCCACCAAGGCCATCAAGATTCTGATGTGGATGAGTCTGAGTGTTATGTTGCAGCCAATATTTGTAAAAAGCGTCGGAAAATAGGAGTGTCTTCTTCTCTTGCGATGGGGAGAATGGTTCTTGATATGGAGGGATGCGATGTTATGAATGGGACTCGTCAAGGTCATCGAGATTCTGATGTAACGAATTCCAAGTGTAATTTTTCCTCCATGATCAGTAAAAATCTGAGTGAAAATGAAACGTTTATTTCGGTTGCCACAAGACCATCTGATCCTGATAAGAATGAGAGAAATGCTGCAGGTGATGACATTTCTGACAACAAAGGGGCCCACCAAGTTCATAATTCTTCTAAGTCCGGAATCAACGGTTATTGTTCAAGAAATGTGGCTAATGATACTCAATTCACAGCCAAAACCCCACCTATAACTCTCTCTCTCCCATTGCTTGCCAACCCGAGTACAGAAACACCAAAGAGCAAGCTTGGAAAAAGTGACGTCGGGAAACGATTCCTCCAGGCAGCAAGCAAACTCAGTATTTCTGCCAGAAAGCAAAAATCCTTTATCTCTGTTTGCTGTTCTAGGACAATGGTGTCATCTACAGTGGACCCTACTTCCCTTGCTCGACATATCGTCTTTGAGATTAGCAATAGTGATGGTTGAGAGAATGGAAGAGAATCCATTTTTTGCAAAAAACCTGTTCTTTTTTGTCTAAATGATTTGTACTGGTGCAGTTGATTGCAAATTTCAAGTCTCTTGCAGTGGATAATCAGAAAACGCCTCTATGCTGTTAAGGAATTGTGATTCACATCTGGCCCATATTAATTGAAGAAATTAACTCCACTCTATAGTGGTCAAGCATCTGTTGCTCGGCCAATTCATGATAAGGCCAACATGGACCCTTGGAAGGATTATTTGAGCCATTCATCTAATGAGTCCTGTAGTAGACATGCGACCTATTTGTCCAGTTAATGGCCTTCAAGCTTCTGATAGTGGAAAACTTCACGTGGAACTCTGATGAAACGGGCATTACCAATGAAGGAACTTCTATGGGAGAAATGTTAAGGTGATTCATGCAAGGAGAGATAAAAAGGTGAGTTGAATCACACATGCCAGCATGGCACACCTTTTCAAAATCGGGGCTGTGCAACTGCACTGAACGTTTTCCAGCCTAAAAAGTTGGCTGGTCTGCCCATCAGGTGGGTCACATGTTTATGTTCGAATTAGGTATTTATCTTGTGAGACTCTATAACGCTCATCTACGTTTGTATTTTGTCTGGCAGGTTTTGTGCTTCCATTGCCAATTTTCAAAGGCATGTGAATCTATAATGAAAAGCTGTAATGTTGTTGAATCTCTCTATAAACGGCAGGCAGCACTGTTAATGTGGTTATGTAAGCAGCCTTCTCCTGCTCATTTCTTTATATAGTTGGGATTTTTCCATATAAACCCCTATTCTTTGGTCCAATCCCATTTAAATCCCTCTTAAATTTTTTTTTTTTTTAAATTCCCAAATAAGGGCCTTTCGCTTAGGCATATGTTAGGATTTTCAAATGCAGCAGATAAAAAAAAAAAAATTAAGTCAGATTTTAGAATGAGTTACCTAAAGATATTCGTCTAGATATTATTGAGTTTCTATAATGAAAAAATGGAAATTCTACAGCTAAAATTCTCTTGATTGCCGCCACCAAAACCGAGTGAAAAATCAATACTGCTCCTTCATAATTGAAGGTTTCTCTCCCATCTATCCTAGATGGAGTTTTTTGGTAGCTGCCAAAGAAAGGCGCTTATTTGGGATTAAAGAGAAGGGAGGTGTTTATCTGGAATTGGAACAAAAGACAGCAGTTTATATGGAAAAATCCCTGTATTATTGTGTATTCTGTTCATCCATCATAACACGTGAGAAAGCTTTTCTATCTGTCAACTTCTACACCGGGCAAAGCTTGTACTCTTCAAAAAATCGCACTTATTGGACAATCTTTACTGTCAAACATGAGACATTTGCCCACTGAATGTGAACCATTAATTCTGTAGATTACAAGTCAGATGGTTTGGATAACCCATCAACTGGTCTTTTAAGATATGGCAATTCACGAACAGTCCAGATCTGGTCAACATGCACCACTTGTATGATTCCTGAATGTTGGACTCAGATCTGTCTGGTGGTTTGGAGAAATTCTGCCCACAAAACAGTAGCTTATGTAAATAGATGAGCTATTTGAACAGGTATTCTAACTCTCCCTAAGATATGAACACTATACTCAAGTTTTCAGTTTGTATAAGTGGGGCCCATTGCTTAGTGATCCAGGCCAATGATCCATCGAGCCACTTGTTGGATGAACCATGCTCCAAAATATCTCATGGGACAATCCCAGACACCAATGAGTGGGCCTTTAACAGCCCTAATATTTTTGTGTAGGCCACAACTTGAAAGGATAGGAGTGTCCCATCAAGGAGATCTTTGGGGTTGTGATTTATGAACCATCCATGGTGTCCTGTCATGTTTGGGTCATGGCGCTACAAGTGTGAGGCTTGTATTTTTGATGTGGGTCTGTGGATTGGGCCTAGAGTTAGGTTTTGCAAAATTCTGTATTAAGGTCAGGCCTGAGCTTTATGATCTTAATGGTTTGGTTTGGGCCTGAAATTGGGTGCATGATTGCTAAATGGGACAGACCCAAGCTTTACCGTTAAATGGAAATAAAAATCAAGCCATTCAAAAGCTTACTGGCCCTTGCAGTGCCCAACACAACAATGATTTGGATCACCAACCGATGGATACACTTGTATAAAATAAAAATTAGAAAAATAAATAAATTAAACATAGAGAGGGAGAGGGAGAAATGTTGATACTCTGGCAGGTATGATGGACGATGCGCTAGCAATAAGAAATACTTAGGCCATTGTTTGGTAAACACTTAAAAATGAGTTCATCTCATTTTAGTTAACGTTAATTATGTATTAGAAATCTTGATCTCTATTATGTAAATACTGTTAGCATGAAGTAATTATGTATTAGAGATCAAGGTCTCTAATACACAATTACTGAAATGAGAACAACTCATTTTCAGGCGTCTACAAGAACAAGGCCTTAAAACTTGCACACATGGAATATAAGTAATTCAAATTAAACTGTTCAAATTGTGGGTCCCAATTTGGATGCATCATGCACCAAAAATATCCTGCCTATAGGATTGGTGGACATATATTGGACGGTTAAAATAAAAAATACCTAATCTACCTATTTCAAAATGGATGTGCCCATGAATCAGATGGTAGGATTGTTCAATTTGGTTTTTGAACGCTTAGTAAGTTCCACAATTTAGTCAGTTCAATTTGAGTGAATATATGTAATGTGTATAATGTTCAAGTGCTTGTATATCAAGTGATCAAGTGTCATACACTGCCAAAGTACCAAATTCCTCACATTGAAAGAAAAAAGAAGAAGAATTGAGGAAAAACCCAACTATACTATGCATATCCCCTTGTTGGGAATTGTGTAACTCCTTATAGCTCATCATCATCATCATCATCTAAGCTTTATCCTAAGTAATTGGGATTGGCTACATGAATCATGTTCTGCCATTCTACTCTATAAGGGTCATACCTCAGTTAGACCATAGGTCATCAAGTCTTTTCTTACTTCATCCATCTACATCCTTTTGAGTCCTCCCTTTTAAGTTTTAGAGCCTTCAACTTATACCAATCTCACTCCTAACTGGCATGGTTTTTGGTATCCATTGCATGTGTTATTACTTATAGGTTCTATTGTTAAGTTACCTCAAATGCATTCATTTCTAATATATTCTATCTCTTCTTGCGACTTATCAATCTCAACATTTTGATTTCAGCCATGCTCTTCTTATGAATGTGTTGTTCCTCAACTGTCCAACATTCTATCCCATAAAACAATGGCTGGAACTCCTTGCTAATATGTTTCCATATTGGATTTTGCTTGTGGGGTTTGCAACATGGGCCTACACACCAATGCCTGCATCCATCTTGCCCTTTTAAAGGGGCATGTTGGATATCTCATCATCATCATAGCTGTCCCAGCTACACAATCAGCCTTACGAGTTGTGTTTCGCCGGACCTGTTTGAATTCATGGAATGTGTTTTTATGATATTTTAAAAAAACAACGATAAATGAAAAGTCAGTTTCTTTTATTGTTTTTCAAATATATTTTCTTCATTTCAAAATTTGTTGTTTGAAGAAATGACTTTTTCATGAAAGCCTTACTTAAAGTTGGATGGTGACACATGTGCACTGAAGATAAATGCGGCAAGTGTCACGTTATCATATGTGACACATAGGCACATGTGGGATGCTTGAAGATGGATGGCGGCACATGTTGCATGTGTAACATGTTAACATGTGGGGGCATGTGGAGTGCTTAAGGATAGATGGCGGCACGTATGAACATGTGGGGTGCCACGGTGTGATTCTTGCACTCTGGCTTGCTAAAATCTTGTGAAGGTGGGGATGTTAGCGAAATACATCACAAGCATGAGTGAATCTGACGAACTTGACTGGAGTTTTCTAAGCCAGTGACCTGTTTTACTATTAGACCCAAATGCTTAGTGGACCAAATTTATTGTTAAGCATGTAGAACGTTGGGCCAACCTGATGGATGGATTGGATCTCCCACGAATATGCCTGCTAGTGCATGTGTCGTGGATGTGTGCACGCTTAGCAAAAACCCCAATGGACCTGTCCTAGCGAAAAAAGAAGGAGAAGATGTGGTCCTATGCCAAATCCAACGCGAGATTACCATGTTTACTGAGTGCATGTTTGTTTCACCAATTTACGGGTAATATAAAAGAAATGTACTATCATTGTAATTTTAACATTGACAAATCAAATATGAAATTGTTAATCAAATGTAGATGAATTCTAAAGCAAGTGAAGAAATTCGTAATTATTATATTTTTTTTTTCAAAAAATCACGAATCGAATCAAATAACGACATTAGTATATTTTGGTGATGATTTGATATTGAAGTAATATAAAAATGTTATCATTATAGTTTTATTGTGAATAAAGAAAATACAAAAATTCATTGTCAAATGCAGCTGATGTCATAATACATAAAATAATTTATAATCATTTAATATTTCATTTACTGTAGTAGAAATGCCAAACAAAGAGGCGTAATATTAAATGCATTTATTGTACAACAGGTGAAATGATGGGTGGAGCACAACACTTGGATGGATGAGATTACCTTGTTCAAAATAACCATGGGCATTAATTGGGGGTGGGGAGACTGAGGACTTAAGGGCCCAACGTGATGTCTCTAACTACATCCGTTCATCCTATTGGAAGCTCATTTTAGGGCATGATCCAAAAAATGAAGCAGAACCAAATCGCAAATGAGCCATAGTACAGGAAACAGTGGTAACCAACCATTAAAGACTTGTTGTGGGCCACAAAAGCTTTGGATCAAGATGATATTTGTGTGGTCTCTTCATCTAGGTGTTTGTGAATTTATCAACAAGTTGGATGAAAAATAAACATTCTGCTGGAATCCATGAAGTTTTTAATGGTGAGGATTTAATCATGATTGTTTCCTGTAGTGTGGTCCACTTAAGATTTGAGTCAGCTTCATTTTTGGGATTGTGCCCTAAAATGAGCTTTGAAAATGGTTGGACAACGTGGATTTAAGGCACATACATTACCCTGAGCTCCACAATCAGGGGTCCCACCCACCTTGGTGAATCCGGAATCTCATATAATCCGCCACCCCCTCACCCAAGAAGATGCGGCCCATATAACCATATTGTGAGGCCCACCTTGATGCATGCATAATACATCCACTCCATCCATTCATTTTGCTGAATTATTTTGAAATCCAATAACAAGCTAGGTAGGATGATCTCATTCGTACATTTACCAATAAAAGGATGATCATCGTCCCCTTACCATGTGATCAATGGAGATAAGCATTGCAACTCTACACTATATATAAAGCAAGCAATGGTGTACAACTTTGCCTACACAATTAGTTTTGAGAGAGTAATGAAAGTTGGGATTAAAATGAAATATTAAAAGTAATTTCTATAGTAGGTAAGGGTATTTAGGAGATTCGAGTGTAATTTTCCTTTCCTTCTCATTCCTATGCATAGTAGGTACCTTCTCTCTTATTTTATTTTTATTATTATTATTTTTGGGTTAGCTTGTTAGTACTTTTTTTTTTTTTTTAATTTATCTCCCGCACTCTCTCTCTTATTTTATTTTTATTATTATAACCCGCACTCTCTCTCTTATTTTATTTTTATTATTATTATTTTTGGGTTAGCTTGTTAGTACACACCCATGTCAGTGCACACATTCCATGTTAGCCACCTCCGCTACGGATCGATACCAAGACCTCAAGCGTTGAAACGAGGTATCTCCACCCCCGCCCTCTCTCTCTTATATTTGTAATTGTTACTGATTTTTTTATTCTCTTATCGTCGAGGGACAATTCTGATTTTTTTAAATACAATTAGCTTACAAGCCCTCACACCTTTTCTTTCTCCTTCCCATGTATAACTCGAAGCTTCCTCCTTTTTCTCCTTCTCCGGCACTCTCTCTTATTTTTGTAATTTTTCTCCGATCTCTATTCCTTCCTCCCTTCATGTGTGTTGCACTTGTTCTATAAATACTTGAATGGAATTCAGTGATGCTAACCCAAGAGGAATCGATTTTAGCAAATCCTCCTTAGCAAAATTTTAAGTAGTTTGTTTCTGGTAATATGTCAAAAGAAAAAAAGGAGATGAAAATCTGTCCTGTGCAGCTGGATGTATGCTAACTTAACATGCAACCCATCTCTCCTAACAATAAGCCACCTTGGAAGAACATCCAAACCGTGCAAATATTAGGCCCCACCATGAAGCTCACGTGGCACAAAAACTAGAGAGATCCACTCACCACTTGTACCACACCATCCGACTCAATGGGCAATCGACGGTCTCACCCAACATGCAAATGTGGCCGATCTAATTAGTAGATCAGCCAGATTTTTGGAATGGGTAGACTTTCACGATGGGGCGTTATCATTTGCATGGCACCGATCTCTACGTAGCTGTCATGCTAGTGGGAAAGAAAAAGTAGCCAGTGAGATAATCCAATGTGGTGGGTCCCACTTGATAGACGTCTGGGATGTCAAAAACTGATGGTGGATGAAAATTCGATACTCTTGTTTTATTCTTTTGGCCCACTTGATAGTTTTAACGGCCAATGAGTTGTAAGTTCACGATTGCAGTGTCTTGACGTGTCTTTTTCAGCATGTAAGCCAATTCTACATGGGTCCCAGCCGTTGGATGTCTGATTCCCAAAAACACACATGGATTAAGCAATTCTAACCGTTCAATCATGGGGCAATAGGTTAATGGTTAGACATAAACCATACCAACGGCCTGAAAGAGTAGTCATTGATAGGATGGATAGATTCATTCAATCTTGAAAACTTTTGGAATGCATTCTATCCATGCTTAGGCCCATAATACTAACACATGGGATCACCCGAAATGGGCCCCACTTGTACAAATTACAAAAAATAGATGCATCATATCAATTTTAACATTTTAGGGCACCGTGTGATTTCCTATGATACATGTAAATCATGGTAAATAAATAATTATTACTTTTTCACCTTGTTTGAAAATACGAGAGTAATTTCACCTCGAAAATTGAAACAAAAGTATTGACTTAAATATGTGGACCCCACCATAATGTAAAAATATATCTATACCGTCCATATATTATATTGGAACATTTTGGAACATAAACCAAAAATAAGGCTGATCCAACACTTAAATGGCCCACACTAAAAGAAACAATGGCCTTAATTCCTCCACCATTGGAAGTTATTTTCTTCATTAAGCCAAATTAAAGGCGTGTTTGATTTCCCATGCTTTTATAGTGTACCTGATTTGGCTGTCTACTTTTTGACACAAAAACCAATAATATTACAAAATATCTATGGGTCCTACTGTGATGCATTTCTCTTATCCACATGTCATCTATTATTCCAGTTGAATTCATAGCATGACTAAAAAATTGAGGAATATCCAATACTCAAGTGGACTACGTCGTACAAAAAAGGGAATCGAATACTTATCGTTAAAAACTTTGTGGGGCCACTGTTTCTTTTGGGGTGGGCCACTTGAGTGTTGGATCTGCTTCATTTTTTGTCTTATGCTCTTAAATATTATAATAAAATAGATGGACGGAATGGATATATCATGTGCATTACCTTGCAGTTCAAAAATTAAAATTATCTCTTTTTAACCAATTTCAAAGGCATGAATTTCTGTGAATTTTCAAACACGGTGAAACCATAATAATTACCATATGCAGTGTGTTTCCCATTGCTCTGAAAAAACCAACAGGCCTTAAGGTTTTTTCATCATATAACCCATTCATAATTCACAGGGCCACACAGACATGGATAATACACCCGGACCTTTTTCAATTCCGCTAATGCCTCTTGAGCCTTTTGCATCACGTGGGAGGTTTAGTCAAAGATATAAAAATCTGGTACGTTACTTAACAGTAAGGATGTGACCCTATGATCGGGACCCTTATGGAGAAAATCCTCTGCTATAGGCCTCTAATTGTCAATTAGAGGCTGATATATATAAATATATAAACAAATAAATTTACATGAAAAAAAATGGAAAGGGAGAAAGAGGGTTCAAGTCCAATCGGTTGGACTCTAAGTTAATAGTCTGCACAGTAGATAACTTACAACCTTTCACTAATGTTTGACATCCAAACCGTCTAATACGTGGGTCCTATCCTGAGGATTACCTTGTGAAAAAATCAGCAATACCCACGAGTCCAATGGACCATATTAGTATATTGCTATTTATCTATGGTTATAGATTATTTTCTATGGTATGGTCTACCTAATACGCATGTAAGGTTGATTTTTGCTATTAGCAATCCGCATTTTAAGGTCAACCTCTTACAAGGGTTGGCTTTAACGTCCACTTAATAGGTTGGAAGTCCAACCAGTTAGACTTGAGATCTGCAGAATCCTACTCATACGTCTGTGGTGGTGGAAGACTCCCAAGAGTTTCAAATTTGATTACACGATGTGAGTTTCCGCCACCCGATGAAGAGAAAATTACCACTGTAGACCCCACCTTTTATCCATCGTCTTTCGTGAGAAATCCAAAAATTACCTTCCCAACTTAGACCTTGATGTACGGACAGAACATTTGAGGACGAAAATACCCCTGCTTTAAAAAGGGGATTTTTCGTTTCCGTAGACATATAGATACGGATTATAACCGTAGCTATAGGTAATATAGCAGGGGTACTAACGTCCTCAAATGCTCTATCCGTACATGCAAGGTATAAGTTGGCAAGGTAAGTTTTCGATTCTCCATAAAAGAGGCTGGATAAAAGGTGGGGTCTACAGTGGTAATTTTCTCCCCGATGAATGGTCTCAATCTCACGGTTCTTCCTGCTATCAGACGCAGATTGTGTATTGACACTGCCAGTGGCGAACGGTGCTCTGTTGGCCCCACAACAATGTATTTGTTTTATCCACGCTATCCATCCATTTTGGATCTTTAATTTAGTGCATGCGTCCAAAGATGAGGTAGATACATATCTCATGTGGGCCACACCACAAGAAAACACTGATGACTGGATCCTTACTCTTGCTCGGGTGGTAGGCTCTGGGAGTTTCAACACCCGGTCAGGGGTTCGAATATCCATAGGTGGTGAAATTCCACAACAGGCGTGAGTGTGTGGGGGTGTGTGTGCGTGTGTTTAAAAAAAAAGAAAAAAGAAAAGAAAGCACGG